>NC_090320.1:148933412-149246713 GCF_040869045.1 Eurosta solidaginis
GTCGGGATTCCTTGGGTGTTAAGGGTTCACATGCAGTTGTTGATTGTTGTCTGCATCTTCTGTATTTGTTCTCCGTTTTCTGCGAATATTGTGGGTAGGTTGAACAGCGTCTTCAGTTGGTTGTCGACGAGTATCCTTTTGTTCTCGTACCTAGATCTGAGCGCTTCCCAGGCAAGCTCGAAATTATCATCGCTCAGTGGGTATTGCTTTACAATAAGTCCTGCTTGACTTTTCGTTTTCAGGCGCAGGTGGTATAATTTTTGAGCGGGTGATAATTTAGGGTGGTTTTTATAGACTGCCGTGAACATATCTCAAAAAGATGGCCAGTCTTCGTATCCACCATGAAATACTTCGGTGTCGCATGGTGGTACTTTTAAATAAAAACCGTTTGCGTTTGAATTGTTTATTGGGTGGGCGGGTATTTGTTGTTGGTTGGTGCTAGCAGTATTAAAAAGCTGTAAGGCTTCTAAAATTTCTGATTTGCATGTTTGGTACGTTTCCATGCATTTAGCAAATTTTTGCTTACCGAGCCGCTGACATCTGTATAATTATCAGAGAAACTTACATCTCGATGGGACTCTAGCACCTTTGCCCATATTTTATCTAGGTCTTCTAATTTGACCTTAAGCATACACTCTGATAAATCGGTAGCTTGGGAGGGTGACCATCTTGAGCAGTAAACTTCTACTTGGTTGCCGTCATATATGAATTTCTGCAGGCATTGGTCTGCAGTGGCCAATTTTTGGGTTTCGTCCGACGATTTCGGCATTATAAATTAGTTTGGTTTACTCAGAAATGGGAGCTTTTATTAAGCTGTGAAAATCGAAAAAAATGTTGTCAAAAGGGCAAAAAAATAATTTTTTTTTTGAAACCAGCCTAATGTACGCTTGGATCTTTATACGGGCTTGTCTCAGCGCTTCTGAGTACAAGTAATGTGGGTATATAATAATGTAAATATTATAATATTTGTGTTCACTGGGACTTTATTTTTTATTTTTTGAGACCGGCCTAATGTGTACCGGCTTTTTGCTTTGTTATATGTACTTGTCTCAGCGCGTCTGAGCACAAGTAATATGGGTATATAGTACGTATGTATGTATATATATAAGTGGGTAAAATATATTTGCCGGTAAACTGTGGTGTACCAACAATACCTTTTGTTGCCGTGCCAATGCACTTGATCTATTGTTAACAAAGTAAATGTATGCCAATATGTGATCGATGATCTTCTTTGTTGCTTCCTTCTATTATGTAGTTACATATGGTCATGCAATTACTTTGTTGAGGGTGGGTTTTTGGCTTATGCAAAAAGATATGCAAGTGCGTGTGGGTTTTATGGGTGCATATACTTGTAGATTTGTATGCAAATTTAATCTTGGGTGCACCGGTAAAATAAACTTTAGGAAAAGTGACTAAATTTGGCAAAGTTCGTTGATATGGGTTTTTTTGTAAAATATATTTTATGTAATATATGTATATATGGGTAACTTGGGCAGCGGCGAATTTCACGCTGGAAAAATATATATAGCTCGTGGATGATTACCGAACTAAGTGGGTATATACATATATTACATATATACGTATATAATTTTATAATTAAGTAGGTATTTAGCGCAACGAACTTTTTGGGTACCGGGCAGTGGATTTTCCGTTAGTACGGGAATGAAATTTTATTTATAGAAAAAATTATGGTTTTTGACGGGACTGTACCTTTTGGTACCAGTGGATAGACAAATGAAATATTTTTCCGTTTAGGCTTTATGATATTGGTATATCACCAGGGTCCAAATCTTTAGATCGGAGGGTCTAAAATTGGGGGATTTTTGATTTCGGGTCCGTACTTTAGACGGAGGGAATATATACGGGGAATATATTTGGGTAACAAGAGTACTTACTCAGAAATTTTTCCGTAAAAGTAGTTTGTGAAAGTATGTAGTTTGTGCTCCTTTAATGTAATGTGCTCCTCGTGGTTGATGTGTTGTTGTATCTTCTTTGGTGTTGTGTGCCTTTTTTCCACTTAAGTTTTCCAACCAAAAGAAATTTTTTCTCAATTGTATTTATTTTTTTTTTCTTTTTCTATTATTATTATTTATAATTTTTTTTCTCAAAACTGTATCCTTTTTACTTGAGTTTCCGGTTTTCCCAACTTTTTCTTTCTTTTTTATGTTCTCGTGAAATAAATTTTATATGTTTTTTCAAAAATTTTCACTTTTATCTTCCTTTGGTTTTTTTTTTTGAAAATTTTCAGTTTTTATCTTTTCTTTTGTTTTTTTCCAGGATATTATTTTCCTTCTTACTTCACTTTTCCTTAAGGTAAAATTTTTTCTTTTTCTTGTATGTTGTATGTTTTGTCCAATTTATTTGAAACAGTTTTTGTTTGTAACACTTTTTGTTGTTAGGACTTTTTGTGTAAATTTGCGCTTTTTTTTCACCACCCTAATATTTGCTTCTTTTCTGTATTAATTTAAAAATTTTTTTTTTTTGATTTCTCAATTTTTCTTAAAAAATTTTTCCTTCTAGGTTTTACTTTTTCTAAAATTTTCCTTTTCCTTCTTTTTTTCGTATTTCAGATGTTATGTTCACTTTTGTGTTGAATTTGTATGTAAAATTTTTTTTTTTTAATTTTTGATTTCTCAATTTATAATAATTTTTTTGCACACCTTAATGTTATTTTTTTTTGTACACATAAATGTTGTTACGTGGCTGACCGTTTGGGTGGTGAGGAGCGGCGGTAAGCAGGTATGCTTGCGGGCCCAGGCTAGCTCGTCGTCTTGGGCGGGGTATTGCACCACCGACCTCACTCGCAGCCACATGAAAAAAAGAGGGTTCATACCTGCATGTGTATAGAAAGGAGAGAAAAGCTGAAAAAGATAGAAATAAACGTGAGGGGCAAAGTTAGAAGGGGAAAGCATAAGGGACAGAGAAAGCTGGAGGCCTGTCCTGTCAGGTGGAGTCTACCCTCCCTCTGCAGTGCAACCTGCACCGCACCGTGGGCACTGTACTGGCTCCTATTTACCTACAGTGCCCCCAAGCCTGACACTAGTCTATCTCCTGTCAATCAGTCATTTTCCCTAAACACTCACCTTCACCTAACCTCTCCGCGCACAAGCGCAGCACCAACACCAAACTTAAAACTTTAGCCCTGCATTATGAAAAGATCTAAAATTTTTCATCCAAACATAATTCTTATAATTTATTAACAATTCCGATATTTCCGAGTAGAGGCTCAGCTATGTTTAAGGCAATCAGTACAGATAACGAAAAGAAAAATGTATAGATAAACTATGACTCCAAGAAAATTCAAATAGCCTAGGTTTAATTTTTCAGTAATTCTCCCTAATACTAATGCCCCTATCCTTACTATCGATTGGCTAAAATAAAAAAATTTACAGAGAATCCAAAAACTTAGTCTAAGTTAACTTATAACTAGAAGTAATTCAAGTTCAATTTCAATTATAAATTAGCTATAGGAGCAGATATGAAATCCTATAATTGCTTAAAAGTACAAATCCCACTTGGTTTCTGACCCACCCTAATATACCGCTGCTACTAGGGGTCAATTCAAAATCCTAAGGTCGGCAAGCCAAAGCACAAAAACATAAAACGCGAAAGAGGTGAAACCCTATTTCCTGACCTATCTCAATAATCAAAACAAATCCGAAATAAATTTTCTACAAAGCAGAAGTAGGTCATCAAAGGAATAGAAAAAGTATGTAGGTGCAATTGTATGTTTGAAAAAAATTATTATGGATGCACATATATTATTTTGATTTCTTTTGTCACCGCCAATTCCTTTTCTACTTTTGCAAGACTAGGAATTGCCTGGCAATATATGTGCATACATACATACGTGCATATATACTCTTCCAAATGTTAAATATTATCACTCACCGTGTCACTCACTCCGTTGAAGGCGCCTGCATGAAGCTGAGCTCGCGAGCTGTAAAGAGAAAAACACTCAAAACATATATGCTCAATGCACATACATTTATCCGGCACACTACTTTTTTTCTCAATACTCAGCCAGATCACTCGCTTGTGATCTTGGACATTGAGTTAAGTTTTACTAGTAGTAATTCTACCAACGTGGTGGTAAAACGTGAAGTAAAAAAATGTATATTCGACAACTAAACACTGTTTTGGGGCTGAGGGCCACTGTGCACACGCGATCAAGTGTTATGCTGATAATAGATGGGTAGGTTGGCAGGAATTTAATTTGCCAATAATAAATAAAACTTTAAACCTGTAAAAAGAGTTAAAGCTCAAAATTCGATACTTTTGAGATCGTACGACTACCATAGGTAGCGGAAAACATGTGCCAAAAAAAATGTGTACCTATATCGCAAAGAAAGATCTAAAAGGATCAAAAAAAATACGAATGTCAAACAGAAAATAAGTGAAAAAAAACGAAAAAACGAATAAACGAGGCAGCCAAAAAAAATAAAGGTGGGATGTGAAAATGCCACCATTAACTCCTGAGACTGCAGTTAAGGTGGACCCAACAACTATATGCTATCACCACACAGAATGTTCGTCTACGGAAACTTAATGACCCTTTGGCCCATTCCCTATCAAAATCGTGCCCTTTACGACGGTATTTAAATAAAAAATATAATAATATATAGAAATATGCTAAAAAAATAATGCCAAAACTTAAGTGTTGCCGGAAAGCTCCTCCCTCTGCTGGTGTTGATAGTTGCTTTTGTTATCAGAGTCAGCTGAGCCACCCAAATAAATTTATGAGTGTTGCCGTAAACTTGGTTGTGGTTATTGCCACCGTTTTTATACTCGTAGTTGCTGGGGTTGTCCGCTTTGTTAAAATTGTATTCGATTTTTGTTATATTTGATGTCGTGACTGGGGTTGTTGCAGCCCAACGCCTTTGGTGACCAATGTTATTTCCGATGTCACCAAGCCCTGGTATTGTCGTGGTTGTTATTGTGGTGTGCGCCGGCAAATAGGAATACCGTGTAGTGCTTGTGGGTGTGTGTGGTACTTGTCGCCAATTTACAAACGTTGTTGTAGTATTGTTGGGCGGTATGTCGCCAAGAAAAAAAGTAAATACCGGTTGTGGTTGGTGTTGCCGCCAATATAGCAAAAATGGTGTAGTTGTTGTTGAGCGTTATGCCGCCAATATAAAACCGTTGTTGTAGAGCGGTACGTCGCCAATATAAAACAGATGCTGTTGGGATTGTTGTTGTAGTGTGCGCCACCAAATTAAAAATGTCGTGTAGTGCGTGGTAGTTGTGACAATATATTGCCGATACCAACATATGTGGCCGCAGGTGGGAGTTGTTATTGCCAGTAGAAAAGGTGACGTACTTGTTGTTGGCGTTGCGCCGCTGATGACCAAATAAGGGAATAACGATTCCTTGCTGGTGAAAGCAACTGGTGTGCCATTGAAAAGAAAAATGTGTTGTGTTGTTGTGGAAGCTGTGTGCCGTCGGCCAAACAAAAACGTAGAGTGGTGTTTGTGGATGTGTGGTTGTTGTTGTTGTATGTTGCCAATGTACAAAATATGAGGTGGCTATGGTTTTTGTTACCGCTGTGTTCTATCCCGCCAATGAAAGTACGTCCCCAAGTTCTTGTTGTTGTTGTTGACCGGTCTGTCGCCGGTACTAAGGCTGTGCCCAGTTGATCCTTCCCAGGAAAAACAACAAGTGTGAAGTGTGCTGTAATTAAATATAAAAGAAAATCTATGAAGACAAATTCAAAAGAGTAGGCGTGTCTAGGCATCTATAGCTACATTTTTCTATAGATTCCATGTCTGTATGGCCATATACGCCGAGGTGTATAGGTTGATGCACGTTTTCTTTCGTCTTGCTTGGGAGATAGGCCAGGTTGAAGACCTAGCTCCCGTCAAGCATGCCTGGGGAAAGATAAAAACAAGGTACATCTTCTCTTACCTCTGGTACTCCATGCTCTGCTGGAAACTGCTTGGAACTCCCTTAAAACGGATCGCGGACACATCCAACGTGCGCTTCAAATTTTATTTATATATTTTTTATTTTTTTTTGCGACTAGTGTTAATTCGCGCACTACAACATTTACTACCTTTGGCAATTACGGCTGAAAACGCGTACTTCACTTTTTATTTATTTTTTTACAACTTTTTCTTAACTACACTGGGCACTGTTGAAACAAGACTTTGGCCCGTTGACTTATTTTTCCTCTTTTTATAACCACCGCCGTGATCAGGAACGTTAGCCAGGAGCGGAAAATTTTTACCTATACATGCCAAACTTTCTTTTCGGCTTTCCCGTATTTTCCATCTATACAATCATGCACTCATACATTCATACGCTTACCGCTCCACACAACGAACACCTACACATATACATTTGGTTCGTGCCTTGACCGCTCACACTGATGCATTCACACGCTCATAGCCTTGCACAAATACATATCCACATACATAATACAGAACAAAACAAACACATAGGTGCATGGCATTCATCAATGTTGCTAAGTTATTAGCAGCATGGTGACATTTTATTTATTATAACAGCATGATGCCAAGCGCAACATCTTACTTCCGCTGCAACATTGTGTTCACTATCGGTACAATGTTGTCAATGTTAATGTTATTATGTTAATATTATGTTGATAGCAACATTGCGGCTAAGGCACTGCCTGGACACAAAACACCTAAACACATAGTCACATATACACGCTGCCACTCATTCAAGTCAGTATGGAGACAGGATGTCGTTACAGGCTCGCAACCGCCGATGGTGCCTGCACTATGGAGCGTGTGCGTAAAGGGTTTTCAACGCGGCCTGACGAGTATCATTTCCCGCGTCCAACCTGTGGCCTCGACCCACGACTCAATGCCGGGCCTATTTTTTCACGCCTTTAAACTTTTGTTCTGTTTACTTACAAACTAAATCACTGGGCTAATGCTACTACCTAAACCTATATCACAGATACTACTCTACATATCTAATAGTAAATAAAATATCACAGATAAAAAAAAAATAAATAAAAAAAACATATCACAGTTAGCAGAACAATTATATAAAAAATTTATAAAATAAAATATCACAGATGGCAAAAAAAAAAATGTATAAAAAAAAGATATCACAGATCAAATAGTCAGGTAGGTAAAATAAATACATAAATAAAATTAAAAAAAATAAATAACTGCAAAAATAATCAAATAAATAAAAAGGTCAAAAAAAAAAATAAATAAAAATAATTTAATAATATAATCACATACGTTAATAATCTAATGACTACAATACGTCAATAAATAAATAAATAAATAAAATACGTCGATAAATAAATAAATAACACAGAACAAAAGTACTAGCTCTACGAAAAACATTAAACTATTTTGCCAAAAATGTCTTTAGCATGGTATACGCCGATCTTTTTCCCACTACTATCGCCAAGCTCGTACATTGAATTACCTATAGAATTAAGTACGATACATTTTACTTGTTTCGGAGCTAGCTTGGCGTTGTAGTTATCGACCTGGGAACTTTGCTTAAAGTTTCTGCGGTATACCACTTGTCTGAAACTTTACATCTCTACTTCTAGTGTCATATATCTTTTTACTCCTATCATGGGCCAACTTCAGCTCTTTCATAATCTTGTTCCTAATCATTTGCATTCTATCGCTTGTTGCCTCTACCTCACAATCAACATCCTTTACCGCCGCCAGCTATCGGTATAGCTCATATGATGCAGCATGCTGTATCATAGGCATACCGAAAGTGGCAAAATATGGCGACATGTTGATTGCAGAATGTGTGACGCTGCGGAGTGCAAATGCGGCATCACTGACGCACTTGACCCAATTCTTTTGATTGTCCTTTATAAAGGATCTTATGATTTGCAAGACAGATATATTTACCCTCTCCGCAGCGCTTTGTGGCGAGTAAAATGCAGTTTTTATATGTTTGGTGCCATATTTTTCTAAAAAGTTGTTGAAGATCTCAGATACAAACTGTTTTCCGTTGTCCGAATGGACATATTCGGGCACGCCGAATGTGTGGAAAACATCCCTCTCTAAATATTTTATGACTTCAGCTGAAATTGCCCTTCTCATCGGTTTTAAAAACACAAACTTCGAGAAATGATCAAGACAAACAAAGACATATACATTACCATATACAGTACGCGGATACGGACCCATAAAATCAATAAACAAACGTTGGAAAGGTCGCTCTGTGAGCTTTTGCTTTCCCATCATGGGTTATTTAAAAACTTTTTGAGTTTTGTTAGTTTTGCAGGTTTCGCAGTCTTTTACATGGGCGCATACGTCGGTGACCATTCCTGGCCAATAATATTTTTGACGTAGTCGGGACAGTGTCTTGTGGATGCCACCATGATCAGCGGACGGTGAGCTATGAGACGACTCTACCAGCCCCGGTCGCAGTTCCGACGGAACCCAGAGCTTCCAGGTCTGGTCCGCTAGAAGATCGTCCCCTCTGTCGAATTGCGTCCGTTTATAAACGTAACCGTCCGATATGCATAAGTCTGGCAACTTATCTTTGTTCTCGGTCACCGTCTTTTTTAACACGTCTAGGGCTCTGTCGTTCGTCAGTATTTCGTCCATGTGCATTCGTGAGAATGTGTCGGGAACCACGTTTTGCGCACCTTTTCGATGTTGGATATCGAAATCATAACCGTGGAGCTTCAAACTCCACCTTGCCAACCTCCCAGAAAGGTCTTTCTGATTCATGAGCCATTTGAGGCTGGCATGATCAGTTATGATGGTGAACGGGGTTCCCTCCACGTAAGGTCGGAATCTCTTGACACGCACGATGGCAGCATAGCATTCTAGTTCTGTTATGCTGTAGTTCTTCTGCGCTCCTTTTAGTTTTGCCGAAACGTAGGCAATCGGTTTTTCGTTCTGGTCATCGTCCAACTGAAACAAAACCCCTCCCACTCCGTCTGTCGATGCATCGCATTGTATGTAAAACTTTCGATTGAAATCCGGGTGCGTAAGCACCGGTGCCGAAATCAACCTTTGCTTTAAAATTTCAAAAGATTTCATCGCTTCGTCAGTCATAGCGAATTTCTTAATTTTTTCTTTCTTGAGGCAGTCGTGCAGCGGAGCTGCAATAGTCGCATACTCCTGTATGAAACGTCGGTACCAGCCCGACATACCCAGGAACCGTCGTAGTTGCTTCGGGGTTTTCGGAACCGGAAAGTCCCTCACAGCTACCACCTTATTGGCGTCTGTTCTAATGCAACCATCCCCGACTACGTATCCTAGATATCGAACTTCTTTGAAACAGAACTTGCTCTTTTCTACATTTATAGTTAACTTAGCCTCACGAAGACACCGAGCAACCTTTTCCAACAGACACATATGGGACATAAAATCTTCAGAAGACACTAACAAATCATCCAAATAAACAAAAACACATTCCCGTAAAGCGGCCGGAATGACCTTGTCCATGAGACGACACATTCGTTGTGCTGCATTGCACAACCCGAAAGGCATGACAGTAAATTGGTAAAGGGGTCGGCCAGGGACAGTAAAAGCAGTATTTTCTCTTGACTTCTTCTCCAGAGAAATCTGCCAGAAAGCGTCCTTTAAATCTATGGCGGAGATAAACTTGGTATTTTGTAGTCGGCCGAGGATTCCATCAATGTGGGGTAAGAGGAAGGCATCCTTAATTGTTCGTTCGTTGACTTTGCGAGCGTCCAGGCACAAGCGGTTTTTTGTCCCTTTTATTACCAGCGATACCGGCGAAATCCAGCTGCTGTTGGACTCCTCGTTGACTCCCATGTCCAACATTCGATCTAACTCTGCGTATATGAGTTTTTGAATAGCTGGTGAAATCGGGTAATGGCGCTGCTTTACTGGCAGATTCTCGTAAACCACCTCGATGACGTGTTCCTCCTTATCTGTTTGGCCTAACCCTAATACCGCGAAGGACGGGAATTGGGCTTTTACACGCTCCAACCTATTATTTTGCTCCGGCGTCAAAACGTGCTGCACAGCATCGAAAGACAAGTCACCCTCGGCGGGCACGAGCTCCACCACACTGGCACCATTCACACTACCACTCACAACCTTACTCACAACACTCATACCGAAAGCCTGCCAAAAATCTATCCCAAAATATACTTCCTGTTGCAGATCAGGAACTATCAAAAATTCTAATTCCCTGGTCGTATTATCCCACACGACTGGTAACTTTATGACCCCTACCACGGCGGTTTCCTCCCCGTTCGCGGTTCGGATATTTTGGCCCCTGATTGGCACAATCAAGGCTTCCTTTCCCCGAAGGAGTGCAGCTGAGTCTTTGCCTGAGCAGCTGGCACTCGCCCCTGAGTCCAAGAGAGCCAGGACCTCGTGACCTCCTATATTAGTTTTAGCAAAAAACCTGTTATCACCTTTCACGGTGACTATGGTTGAAACAATTTCTTCTTTAAAAAAATATAAATAAATGTAAGGCGCGATAACCTCCGAAGAGATCTAAGGCCGAGCTTCTCTTCCAATTTGCGTCGTGCTCCTCTTGATTTTCCCTACAAATTGGCCGGACGGGACCTACATGTTTTATGCCGACTCCGAACGGCATCTGCAAGGCAGATGAGTTTTCACTGAGAGCTTTTCATGGCAGAAATACACCCGGAGCGCTTGCCAAACACTGCCGAGGGGCGACCCCGCTTAGAAAAATTTTCTTCTAATTGAAAAACCTTATTTCTAAAATTTTTGATGTTGCTTTGCCCGGGAGTTGAACCCAGGGCATACGGTGTGATAGGCGGAGCACGCTACCATCACACCACGGTGGCCGCCAATTTCTTCTTTAGTCTCTTACAAAATTTCCTTTTCTCCCTCATCTTTTCTATTTTCTTGAAATTTCTCTTCTCCTTCCTGTCCTTGTTCATCGACTCACAAAATATTCTTCGCCTAGCTTCCTCATATTCTAATTTCCGTTGGTGTAAGCTCTTCATTTCCTGCCTTCCGGTCACCCTTCCCTCTATTCTAATTACATTATCCTTCTTTTCCTTCCTCAAAATCGTTACTGATGGGTTGCCGGGTTGCGTGTCTCCTGGCTGGAGTCCCCGGTCAACTCCGCCAGTCTCGGGTTTCCCGATTTGGATTTGAATACACAAAAGGACGAATCACTCCCACATGCAAAACATACCATATTGTGGAAAGAGGACGAACATTTATTTGGTTTTTGTGCTTCTGCCGGGTTTTTCACAAAGTGATCCACCGGCATACCACACGAAAAACACAACATTAAGTGGAAGGGAGAAGCACAAAAGGAATTTACGGTGGACTTGGACGCGGACGTATTGACAGAAGGACGAACACTATTGGGATGGGATATGGTTGGGTGTTGATGTTGAGGTTGGGATTGATGTTGAGATTGGTGTCGGGATTGGTGTTGAGGTTTCCCATTAAATGCTTTTATTTTTGCTTCCTCTAACAGTTCTGGAAGCTCGAAGCCTACCTCACTGACTACTTTAGACCTGCTCTTATTTTCTTTTATGAGTTTTTCGGCTCTCTTGCATTCCGACTTGAGCTCCGCCAACGAGTCCATTTTTATGGCGAAGGTCAAGTTGGCCAGGTACGGTTTAAGATTTCCCCTAATTATGCCAACCAATTCTCTCTCAGGGATTCTCTTCCGCAAACGGAATGTCATGTTATGGACTTCGGCATAAAAGTCGTCGAAAGCTTCCGCGGGCAGCTGTTTCCTCTCCATGATTTCACGGATGATTTCATAGTCGGACTCGGCAGTCTTGAAATGGCTCAGCAGCTCGGACTTTAGCTCAAAGTAGCCAAAGTTCGGATCCTCCGCATGGTCTTCAAGGACCTGCCAATACCACTTCAAGGCACCGCCGGAAACCAGACAATGAAAGTCCGTGAAAAGCTGGAAGAAGGAAATATTATGCTGCTCGCGCATCCTCTCTACCCGAAAGATGAAGCTTTCAACGCTTATGCCTTTATTGGTCCCATCGAATTTGATGTGCCACTTTTCTAAGTCTAGTTTTTTCCACCTGGGAGGGTTACCACCGTCTCGATCGGCAGTCCGATTGGTATTCGGCGTACCGTCACGAGCAGTAGTTTCCCCCCTACGGTTCTGAGGCTCTGGCGTGGATGCCACAGCGGACCGATGTCCCACCGCGTGACTGGATGCCTCCATCTCTGCCACGCGACCACCAAGATGATCGACGTTGGTCTTGATGCTCCGCACTTCACCCGCCATTTGCACCACAAAATCCTGTTGTTGCGCCATCATCGCCATCATGCGGCTCAGCTGTTCAACATTGGTTGCGTGCTCACTGGCGTCGGTGCGAGGAGCATTTAGGCCGCCGTGAACCATTGCTGGTGCGTTTCGCGAATGAACATCGCCCCCTGTGCACCCACGTTCTCGCTATCGGACATTTGGCACACCAAATCGATTTTCTGCGAGAAGTTCAAACTGTCCCCTGTCTCCTTAAACGACACTCCGTTCGCGAAAGAGACCCTAATTGGACGTTCAGGGCCAACGATCCGAAAATCCGCGACGCGCACCTATTGAAGTAATCTGTAGGCACAAAGTCAACAGCCCTGGGAATACCAGTGTCGATTTGATTGAACACGGAACCAGCGATCTGGTTTTCTAGGGCTCGCGCACGGCTCCTAGTTAGGCGCCTATTAGGATCTAAGAAAAAAAAAAATATTAAAAAAAATAATAAGGAAATGAAGCTTATGTCAATATATGTAACAAAAAAAATAAAGTATTAAAATGATTAGAACAAAAATTAGATTCGAATATGTTTGCGTGAATATATGTATATGTATGTAAAACAGAATTCCAATTCAAGTTGTGTGAGTGATGAAAACAAAAAATGAGAAAACAGTATCAAAAAAATTAATAGTAGGTAAAAAAGTACTAAAACAAAAGTACCATTCCAACAATATGGTTGCACTTTTGGATATTTCAAAATACTAATAATTTCGAAATAAAAAAACTTTCTAACACCCAATGTGCAAAATTAACTTCTGTGAAAAAAACAGAAAATTTATGTTTGCTTTGGTGATTCTGGTGCTGCCTTGGCGAAGGTTTGGTGAAGGCGATGACGTCCGTCTCTATAATGTGTCTAGTCAGTCGTCTTGCTGTCCGTGGAAGTGTGGCACATCATACCTATCAACTAGTTTCCAGGTGTGGCGGCCACACCCCTCTACTCCTATCTATCGTGGCGACGTCTGCAAGCCTCACTTACCGGCCATGCGGGATCACAGGTAAGGCAGCTTCAGCAGCTCGCCACGATCTTCTACTAACGTCCGTCTTCTAGCTGAGTATCATACCAGGTACCACTTAATCAAGTTGTAGAAACCCGGAAAAGGAACCCTGGCCTGAACACTCAGCCACTCCCTATACCTTTGTCATGGTGACACTTGTCGACCAGGCGAGCCCAATTGGCGTTGCCATCATTACGGTCCCTGTTCTGTGAAAAGACGGAAATAGGGATTGGGTTTGGAAGGGTGGGAAGGATTTAAGAAAACAGATTGAAAATACTAAGGAAGGAAGGGTAAAAAAAAAAAATATGAAATTTAAGAAAAAAAAAATAACAAACATGAAATAATTAATTAACATGAAGATGGGAAATTTAAGATAAGAAATAATTAATCAACGTGGAAGTGGGAAATGTATCGGGCTATACCCGTTGGGAATACAAAGCAAAAAAAAAAACTGAAAGAAATTTTTGTAAACTAAAAAGGCTAAATAAGAAATAAGAGCGGAACTTGACAAATTAATGGAGATCAGAGAAAAAAAATTATAAAAATAATGCAAAGCAGACTACTAATTTAAAAATGATTTGGATCAAAAAAGTAAAAATACAAATGGAAAGACAAAAGCTAAGAAAGGTGATCGGGCTATTAACGTTGGGCGCCATTGTTACGTGGCTGACCATTTGGGTGGTGAGGAGCGGCGGCAAGCAGGGATGCTTGCGGGCCCAGGCTAGCTCGTCGTCTTGGGCGGGGTATTGCACCACCGACCTCACCCGCAGCCACATGAACAAAAGAGGGTTCATACCTGCATGTGTATAGAAAGGAGAGAAAAGCTGAAAAAGATAGAAATAAACGTGAGGGGCAAAGTTAGAAGGGGAAAGCATAAGGGACAGAGAAAGCTGGAGGCCTGTCCTGTCAGGTGGAGTCTACCCTCCCTCTGCAGTGCAACCTGCACCGCACCGTGGGAACTGTGCTGACTCCTATTTACCTACAGTGCCCCAAGCCTGAAACTAGTCTGTCCCCTGTCAATCAGTCATTTTCCCTAAACACTCACCTTCACCTAACCTTTCCGCGCACAAGCGCAGAACCAACACCAAACTTAAAACTTTAGCCCTGCATTATGAAAAGATCTAAAATTTTTCATCCAATCATAATTCTTATAATTTATTAACAATTCCGATATTTCCGAGTAGAGGCTCAGCTATGTTTAAGGCAATCAGTACAGATAAAGGAAAGAAAAATGTATAGATAAACTATGACTCCAAGAAAATTTAAATAGCCTAGGTTTAGTTTTTCAGTAATTCTCCCTAATACTAATGCCCCTATCCTTACTATCGATTGGCTTAAATAAAAAAATTTACAGAGAATCCAAAAACTTAGTCTAAGTTAACTTATAACTAAAAGTAATTCAAGTTCAATTTCAATTATAAATTAGCTAAAAGAGCAGATATGAAATCCTATAATTGCTTAAAAGTACAAATCCCACTTGGTTTCTGACCCACCCTAATATACCGCTGCTACTAGGGGTCAATTCAAAATCCTAGATATGCAGATATTAAAACGCTCGTAAGGTCAGCAAGCCAAAGCAAAAAAACATAAAACGCGAAAGAGGTGAAACCCTATTTCCTGACCTATCTCAATAATCAAAACAAATCCGAAATAAATTTTCTACAAAGCAGAAGTAGGTCATCAAAGGAATAGAAAAAGTATGTAGGTGCAATTGTATGTTTGAAAAAAATTATTATGTATGCACATATATTATTTTGGTTTCTTTTGTCACCGCCAATTCCTTTTCTACTTTTGCAAGACTAGGAATTGCCTGGAAATATATGTACATACATACATACTTGCATATATACTCTTCTAAATGTTAAATATTATCACTCACCGTGTCACTCACTCCGTTGAAGGCGCCTGCATGAAGTTGAGCTCGCGAGCTGTAAAGAGAAAAACACTCAAAGCATATATGCTCAATGCACATACATTTATCCGGCACACTACTTTTCTCACTCACTTGTGATCTTGGACATTGAGTTAAGTTTTACTAGTAGTAATTCTACCAACGTGGTGGTAAAACGTGAAGTAAAAAAATGTATATTCGACAACGAAACACTGTTTTGGGGCTGAGGGCCACTGTGCACACGCGATCAAGTGTTATGCTGATAATAGATGGGTAGGTTGGCAGGAATTGAATTTGCCAATAATAAATAAAACTTTAAACCTGTAAAAAGAGTTAAAGCTCAAAATTCGATACTTTTGAGATCGTACGACTACCATAGGTAGCGGAAAACATGTGCCAAAAAAAAATGTGTACCTATATCGTAAAGAAAGATCTAAAAGGATCAAAAAAAATACGAATGTCAAACAGAAAAAAAGTGCAAAAAAACCGAAAAAAACGAATAAACGAGGCAGCCAAAAACAATAAAGGTTGGATGTGAAAATGCCACCATTAACTCCTGAGACTGCAGTTAAGGTGGACCCAACAACTATATGCTATCACCACACAGAATGTTCGTCTACGGAAACTTAATGACCCTTTGGCCCATTCCCTACCAAAATCGTGCCCTTTACGACTGTATTTAAATAAGAAATATAATAATATATAGAAATATGCTAAAAAAAATAATGCCAAAACTTAAGATTTGCCGGAAATCTCCTCCCTCTGCTGGTGTTGATAGTTGCTTTTGTTATCAGAGTCAGCTGAGCCCCCCAATAAATTTATGAGTGTTGCCGTAAACTTGGTTGTGGTTATTGCCACCGTTTTTATACTCGTAGTTGCTGGGGTTGTCCGCTTTGTTAAAATTGTATTCGATTTTTGTTATATGTGATGTCGTGACTGGGGTTGTTGCAGCCCAACGCCTTTGGTGATCAATGTTATTTCCGATGTCACCAAGCCCTGGTATTTTCGTGGTTGTTATTGTGGTGTGCGCCGGCAAATAGGAATACCGTGTAGTGCTTGTGGGTGTGTGTGGTACTTGTCGCAAATTTACAAACGTTGTTGTAGTATTGTTGGGCGGTATGTCGCCAAGAAAAAAAATAAATACCGGCTGTGGTTGGTGTTGCCGCCAATATAGCAAAAATTGTGTAGTTGTTGTTGAGCGTTATGCCGCCAATATAAAACCGTTGTTGTAGAGTGGTACGTCCCAATATAAAACAGATGCTGTTGGGGTTGTTGTTGTAGTGTGCGCCACCAAATTAAAAATGTCGTGTAGTGCGTGGTAGTTGTGACAATATATTGCCGATACCAACATATGTGGCCGCAGGTGGGAGTTGTTATTGCCAGTAGAAAAGGCGACGTACTTGTTGTTGGCGTTGCGCCGCTGATGACCAAATAAGGGAATAACGATTCGTTGCTGGTGAAAGCAACTGGTGCGCCATTGAAAAGAAAAATGTGTTGTGTCGTTGTGGAAGCTGTGTGCCATCGGCCAAACAAAAACGTAGAGTGGTGTTTGTGGATGTGTTGTTGTTGTTGTTGTATGTCGCCAATGTACAAAATATGAGGTGGCTATGGTTTTTGTTGTCGCTGTGTTCTATCCCGTCAACGAAAGTACGCCCCAAGTTCTTGTTGTTGTTGACGGGTCTGTCGCCGGTACTTAGGCTGTGCCCAGTTGATCCTTCCCAGGAAAAACAACAAGTGTGAAGTGTGCTGTAATTAAATATAAAAGAAAATCTATGAAGACAAATTCAAAAGAGTAGGCGTGTCTAGGCATCTATAGCTACATTTTTCTATAGATTCCATGTCTGCATGGCCATATACGTCGAGGTATATAGGTTGATGCACGTTTTCTTTCGGCTTGCTTGGGAGATAGGCCAGGTTGAAGACCTAGCTCCCGTCAAGCATGGGAAAGATAAAAACAAGGTACATCTTCTCTTACCTCTGGTACTCTATGCTCTGCTGAAAACTGCTTGGAACTCCCTTAAAAGGGATTGCGGACACATCCAACGCGCGCTTCAAATTTTATTTATATATTTTTTATTTTTTTTTGCGACTAGTGTTAATTCGCGCACTACAACATTTACTACCTTTGGCAATTACGGCTGAAAACGCGTACTTCACTTTTTATTTATTTTTTTACAACTTTTTCTTAACTACACTGGGCACTGTTGAAACAAGACTTTGGCCCGTTGACTTATTTTTCCTCTTTTTATAACCACCGCCGTGATCAGGAACGTTAGCCAGGAGCGGAAAATTTTTACCTATACATGCCAAACTTTCTTTTCGGCTTTCCCGTATTTTCCATCTATACAATCATGCACTCATACATTCATACGCTTACCGCTCCACACAACGAACACCTACACATATACATTTGGTTCGTGCCTTGACCGCTCACACTGATGCATTCACACGCTCATAGCCTTGCACAAATACATATCCACATACATAATACAGAACAAAACAAACACATAGGTGCATGGCATTCATCAATGTTGCTAAGTTATTAGCAGCATGGTGACATTTTATTTATTATAACAGCATGATGCCAAGCGCAACATCTTACTTCCGCTGCAACATTGTGTTCACTATCGGTACAATGTTGTCAATGTTAATGTTATTATGTTAATATTATGTTGATAGCAACATTGCGGCTAAGGCACTGCCTGGACACAAAACACCTAAACACATAGTCACATATACACGCTGCCACTCATTCAAGTCAGTATGGAGACAGGCTGTCGTTACAATGTTTATGCTTTAACACTTTGTTGTTTGTTTGTTTTTATTGAATTTAGCACTTTGTAGTTTTTTTTTTTTTTGTGTCCGTACCGATCGTTTTGTTTGTTCTGTATTTACATATATGTAAAATAAATGTTTGTGAAAAATTTTTATCTGTTTTTTCTTTTGCCGCTGGTTACCTTTTTTGGCACAAAAGGAAATAAAGTAAATAAAAAGCAAAAAGCATTTTTTCATTTTTGGCGGAATATAACATTTATGATAGTATAACAGTCAAACCTGATATCTACAGTAAACTATCATTTATGACACTTTTTGATAGTTAAGAGTGTCAGCACTGATCCAGGAAAAGGAATGGGAGTGAGCAGTACGGCTATATACTTAATCAGTAGGCCATGTTGGTGTATAAGAAGGAGACAAAAACTCACACGTACACAGTTGTTTACATCACATTTGAGCAAGTCCTCTTAAGTTTGTGATAGAAAGTTTGTATGAGGCGCTGATCGTTAGCTTGACATTGCTGACAATCAGATGATAGTCAGTACTCTTGTAGGGTATTTACTATCTACGCCAATTGGCATCAGTTATTGGTGCCTTAACCTAAGAATTGTGAAATTTTCATAAAAAAGAAGAAAACGCAAAAAATTACAAACATATACCACAAAAAATAATTCTCTTAGTCAAGACGTACCTAAAGCAATAAATAAAATCTAGGTAAGAAGTTAATAAATTCTCCAACTGAAAATTATTAGGTTATATTGCGAAAAACCAAAAACCAATTGCCCTACAAGAAACACTGATAGTTTTACTAATACACTCACACTTGTAATTGACAATGCTGATCCTGCGATGACGTAGACATTGATACTCAAATTTATGTATGTTCCTTTGTTCGCTCACGCATGTCCGCATGTTCCCAACGACAGCCTATAATCATGAAAAAGGACTCAAACTGGGAAAGCTTCGGACACCTGGTACAGAACAAAAGAACATACAGCAGACACCATTATGCATGTGAGACAGATACATAATTCTCAGCGGAATTTTATGTATGCGAGAACAGTTTATCCGATTTAATCATGTTGTCACTACTGACTGTCATATGACAATCAAATTATTATCACGGTTGTTTTGTTATTTTTTAAATTCCGCCATTTTCAACCGACGAAAACCATATAAAAAATAAGTTTAAAAAAAGAAAAAGAGAGCATTTCAAAGCTCCATGCTAAAAGAAAAAAAATCGAAAATAATATTAAAAAATGCCAAACGCTGTCGGAATGTATGGGGCGCACTAAAAAGAATTGATACGCGAAAAATAATAGTGGTTAGTGGTGATTCATTTTTAAATGTGTTTCCGCATGAGAAAAGCGCTCTCCTGTTCTTTTGTTATTTTCTGAATTTAAATTGAACATTCTGAACTCGAATTCTTATAAAACTATTTATTTTAAACAAATAAAAAAACACGTATGCTTTTATCACGTACAAAATTAAAATCGCATTGAAATAAAGTAAATAAAAAGCAAAAAGCATTTTTTCATTTTTGGCGGAATATAACAGTCAAACCTGATATCTACAGTAAACTATCATTTATCGCACTTTTTGATAGTTAGAGTGTCAGCACTGATCCAGGAAAAGGAATGAGAGTGAGCAGTACGGCTATATACTTAATCAGTAGGCCATGTTGGTGTATAAGAAGGAGACAAAAACTTACACGTACACAGTTTTTTAAATCACAGTTGCGCAAGTTCCCTTAAGTGAGGAGCTGATCGTTAATTTGACATTGCTGACAATCAGATGATAGTCATATGATAGTCGGTATTCTTGTAGGATGGTTGACTATAATATGCATATGTCTAGGGCGTTATGTTATGGCACCATTGCCCTATTACGTTGATTTGCATAAGGTTGGTTGGATCAGAAGTTTAATATAGTTATGGATACGTCAAGTTTAAGTTTGTCGCCCGCTATGCATTTACTCCTCTCTGCCCCGGCAAAAATTGTTAGATTACGTGTTCCATTTTTTTCATGTTGGAGTACTCTAACAATACTCCTTTGCAATGCGTTTGCGGACCACCATCAGCCGATCCTTGCTCGTTTTTTAACGACAGTGATCACGACACGATGACGATCTAACAGAGTTCCCAAAAGTAAAATATCGCAAGCAAATAACTAATAATAAAATTTTACTTTGGCAACTCTGATAAAATGCAACAGCGCACTGGTTTTATGTATACATACTATATTATGGAGAAATATTAGTTTCATTATTCACGCAAATGCTAACTAACATAAGAATATTCGTAGTATAAAATATAAAAGCTGTATTGTCCCTCTTCATTTAATTTCATTTTAAATTAAATTCACTTCGATAATTCTTTCCGACACAATTCCTCTTTAGTACTTTGGCATATGATCCTCTGTGGGTGCTCCATGGAGTACTACAGTGAAAGTACTTTGGAAAGTACTCTCAAGTATGTACTCTATGGAATACCCACAAACAAATCGAGAGTGGGATCACCTACTCCTCTCATAAGACATCGCAATGTTAATTGGAGCACATTTTTTGTATGAATACAGTTTAGATTTGGAGTAGGCCTATACTCCCGAAAGAGTATACCTTACGTTAATATAGAGTAATCGCGTTTTTTGAAGGGGCGCCCAATGCTGTATCAAAAGTTTTATGTGTCGGGCCTTTTAGTTCGCGACGAACGAAAAATCGATACAAAAGTATCGATATTATTTGACTTATTTTATCCCTATGTCCACCGTCATATATATCATATATTTTTAGATCGTTTCTCATTATTATATTATAGATAGTTTCTCATGATACAATAAAATGAGTGTGCTTGAATGGAAGAGTTATGACTTCTATGATTTGGTATTGCTTTCGGATTTATGTAAATTTCATGTCCAATCTAAATTAATCGCACATTGTGCTAACGGAGACATATATGTTTTTTGCGAAGATATTGGAAGGGTTCATGTTTGTTTCCGGAATGTATGGATAAAGAGTTTTCGTCAACGTTGCTCTGATATCCGAATGTGCACTCTTACTTCTAAAAACGAATACTTGGTGCTGGTATCACAAATAGAGTCTGAAAGCAAGTTGACAGTTGAAGTTTTAAGCATTTTCAGCAGTAATTACCAAGAACGGCTTACCTGTGTTGGCTCAGCGAATTTACAAATCCACGGACGAATATCAACTCTTCGAGCGTCTGTGTTTGAAAAGGGCTCTATATGTATTTCAATTGGATTAGATACTGGTGATCTGCTTTTACACAAATCCGTCATAAGTTTAAATTTGACTCCCAATTTCAACCATATATCTTTTGGGAAAACCCCAATAATTGGTATCGAGTTTCATCAAAAAAATGATGTTCACTATCTGTTCGTGGCTTCTGAAGATGTTGTTCGCTTGTACTCCATAGCAGATTTTAGTAAAATAGGCGTGGAAATAATTTTAGAATCGCCAACGCTTGCTATTAGTTGTTGCACGCGCCAAAATCTATGTAGCAATTCATTTTTATTAGTCGCTAGGGAGGATGCTGTTTATTGTTTTACTACAGATGGAAGAGGACCTTGTTACGCTATAAGGGGAAAGAAGAAAGCAATGGCTTCTTTAAAACAAAATATTGTTATCTTAACAAAATCGGAAGAGACACAAAGTAATGTTATTATTATAGATGTTTACCACAAAATGATAGTTTTCCAAAAAGATTTTAGAAAAACAACAAATATGATTGTAACAAATAAAATTAGTTGCTATATGTTGATAGGAAATGTAATTTATATCACCATAGAGAGGAGTATTCAAAGCAAATTACAAATGTTAATGAATGCTAACCTCTTTATGTTAGCTTTAAGTTTACTTGAGGACGTCAAACGAGACTTTCATGGATATGTGTTACTGAAATATGGTGATTTTTTTCTACATAAAGGAGATGACAGATCTGCAATTATAAAATATCGGGACACATCTATTTTAGTAGATCCATATGTTATTATAAAAAAAATTTCAGATTCCAAGTACAATAGTAACCTCTTTAGCTACTTGGGGCACATTTTAAATACTGGAGAAACGTCTGCAACACTAAATGAGCTTTTCAAAAGTTGTGGAGAAAGAATTGACTCAAGTAAAGAACACAGGGTAGTTTATAACCGTCTTTCTAGAACTTTGTTAACCTTTTTGAATTGTGTTAATGCTGTACTGGAGAATAATTTTAATGAGCTTGGTAATAGTTTTCGTAATGAAATTATAGTAAACTGCCCGAAAGTAACTTCGCATTATTGGCAAAACATTTTTAGAGTGCTTAAGATGTTTAAGAACCCTGAGAGTTTTATACCCCTCTTGATCGCTTCAGAGGAAAACTGTATTGAATTTTTAAAATACTCTGCTTTAAGTAGTGGAAGGAGTATCTTAGCATTCAGCATTTTACTAGAACAAAGTTTAAGTGAGTGGCGCAATAAAAGGAAGTGTAGTTTAGACATATTACAATTATTAGAAAATTTTTGGACTAGAAACTTGGAGCGAATTCTTATTTTATTTGTCAATAATTCATTCTGGCCTGGTTTTTTTTATTTAAATCAGCATTTTAAAATTTCAGAACTACAATTCAAATCATGTATAAATTATAGTGACTGTCCTTCGAATTTCAAGAAAATTGCATATTTTAATCAAAATACTACAGCGCAAACCTATGAAAACTTTAGCTCTAATTCTCGAGCTCAAACGGAATTCGCACATAAACTGTTTGGAACTCTTTCAAGTGAAAGAAAGCAAACTTTGCTCAAAGTAGCTCGTAGAATATCGGCTGGGAAATGTTTTAAAGTATTACACGTAAAGCAAATATTTTGTGTGGTTGATCCGGAGAAAACAGAGAATACATCATATGAAACAAAACTTTTGCAGAACTGCTTACAATCCCTTAGTGGCAGTTTATTAAATTTTAAAATATGTCCCATAGAGTTTAGGGAAAATATTTGTGTGATCTGCAAACTTAATTTACGCCTTCCAACAATTTATTTTTTATGCCAACATGCACTGCATGTAGAGTGCATTGTGCAAAGCCTGGTTGAAAATATATGCCCTATATGCTCATCGCAAGCTAGTTTCTTTTGCGATGCATCTCGAAACGTGGAACAGGAAATGGTTCCAAATAAAACCATTAACCATATATCAGTCATGTTATCAAAGAGGATTTTAAGTTCATCGATTTAAAGTCTATATCTACTAAACAAAACAGATAAAAAAAATGATGAATTATCAGAAAATTGGGATTGGATTTTAATGAATGCTAAAAAATCTGTTTGCAAGGTATAGATGTTGTGAAGCCTGGGTCGCATCGGGTTTGTGTGTTTCGAACATAGCCTTATGTGGTTTATAACTAGTTCTGAAAATAAAAAAATAAGGTAAAACGGAATACTACCAAAACAATTTATTTTATATCATAAGTGTACGAATAAAAATTAAAACAGAAGCTAAGACGTAAAAAGATAAGAAAACCATGATTGTAAACCATTATAACAACAAAAATTATGAGAAGCGCAAAAACACTAAAAATAATTTTTATATTCTCAGTCTAAAAAAAAAAAATCAGAAATTTCAATGAGTATGGAAAAAAGTTTTTAAATTATTTATGTCTAATTGAATAATATGAATCTTATCTTATGAAACGGCTCAATTGAAAAATTAGACCCAGTTAATTTTAATTATTAAATATTAATTTTAACTTCAAGAAATGGTTAGCTCTATGCTAAGCTACTGCCGTACAGTGGGCTTATCTAGATAAACTATAAAAAAAAAAACGTGGTTATTTATTAATTATAAGTTACGAGTGATTTGGTTAGTGGGAGTATTGTAATTAGAGTCTATAATTATTTGGGATTACATGCTTCAATGTTTATACATATATTAACATGCAATTCCAAATCTGCATTTAAAGTCAGACTAGGAATTGGGGTATTGAAAAAATTCTAAAGAGAATATATGTATGTGTATCAATTAATTCGCAAATACATTTATTTTACAATTATACAAAGATTTTCTTATTTCAAACTGCTTTTTTTGTTTTTTCTTTTACATAGATGCCTCTTTTTTTCTGAAGATAGGTCAGGGATAAGTTTTGTTGTTGTAGCGATAAGGACACTCCCCGAAGGCCTTATGTTGCGAATATGTTAAAAATCGTAAAACGCGTTCTTTTAAGATTCAAATTATCCGGATCAAAAAGTGACCATGCGAACCACCGCCTCTAACACCCCTCTCATTATGGTCCATCCCTGTTGAAACAGCAAGTTTCCTTGGACTCCCGTTAAAGGATATTGATGACAATTTGTGATCGGTCGCACCTATTGTATGGGGCGAAGCACTGCTACAACAACATGTTATGCGGATTACTTACTTAAAAAAATTAAGCATAAAATTCCAAAGTCGTTTTATTCGTTCAACTCGGAAAAGAAAAATCAAGAGGTTTCCAACCGTAATGAATTTTGACGATATAAGCTCTAATGATGACAATGAAATTGCCAATATGTTTCCTACCTTTAAATCTAATTACTGCACTGCATATGACTCCCCGCCATTGAACTATCCATTCAAACTGCCCTCGCTTAATTCAGCATTTGTTCCATATATTCATACGGAAGACGTTCTAAGACATCTGGAAAGGACAAAAAAAGCCAAACCTGATGAAATTCCATCTCTTGTGTTAAAAACGTGTGCTGAATTCCTGTATAAACCTCTTTAACGCATCCCTAAAGCAAGGGATATTTCCCAGAAAGTGGAAAGATTCTTTTATAATACCACTTTACAAAAATGGGAATAGATCATGTGGTTCAAAATACCGAGGAATAGCAAAGTTTAGTGCTATTCCCAAGCTCTTTGAATCGATCGTCACAAAGCAACTAGATCATAGGGTATCCCCAACCAGCAGTGTTTGGCAAGCGCTCCGGGTGTATTTCTGCCATGAAAAGTTCTCAGTGAAAACTCATCTGTCTTGCAGATGCCGTTCAGAGTCGGCATAAAACCCGGCCAATTTGTAGGGAAAGTCAAGAGGAGCACGACGCAAATTGGAAGAGAAGCTCGGCCTTAGATCTCTTCGGAGGTTATCGCGCCTTACATTTATTTATTTACATACGGCGAAAGGCTAAGCAGCGACATCTATTTTTGAAAAAGTAGTTTATATTAAAGGCCGCGTTGCCAACCTAAAAAGAAGTAATTAACAAATTGTCTGGCTCACAAATTTATCTGGCTCAAATCGTTGTTGCATTTACATGCAAAATTATTTATCTGGCTCAGGATTTTGCCACCGGATGATAGCTATCATACGATACTTTTTCAAAATTAGATGTCGCTGCTTAGCCTTTTGCCGTATGAGTTGAATGAAAAAAAGCGGCGACATCTGCCTATCACATTTCACGTGTGCGAAAATTTCACGACATCTGCTTCTTAAGTCTCTCAATGATCCAGAGCATTCCCGTGAGAATTGAGCGTGAGCCGGAGCTGTAAGACTCACTGAAAGACGGCAGAAATCTATTTTATAATGGCAAATATGTTGGTGATTGACATGTTGCGAATACGGAACACATTCGCGTGATCATTCCAATCCCTTGGAACTACCTAGCACCAAGTAAGAAATTGCTTAAGTGACAAATGATAAGCTTTAAATGAAGTTATTTTGCAGATTTGAATGGAAGCATTTTGTTCCTTACTAAACAAAATTAAGGACCATTCCCGCAAACGCTTTCGAGGGAAGGCTGTACCCCTATTTTAAAATTATGCGCCACACTCAGATTCCTTGCTGATGGCAGCTATCAAAAATGCTGTGGAATCCAATTGTCGGAATCGGATTTAAAAACGACAAAATAATTACTTTGGTGTCATGAAATCCAATGTTATCGGTTTAATGTTCGAATTTGAATTACAAGCCAACCTAATATAAACGCACGCAAGTCATTTTCTGTAAAAAATGTCTCATGCACAACTTGTATTGGAGCAACTCAAATTGAATTTGCTGCGTGAAAGCCTAACTCGATTTCCAATTTTTGTTCTGTGTGACATTTAGATTTGACGTTTGCACACATGCTTTACATTGTCGCAACGCATGCTTATTTGGGTTAGGGCAAAAAACGCCGGTTGTTTGCGTGCGCTAAAAAAAACGCAGTGCGGTTTTATTAGGTTGGCTTGTTAGTGTCGGTTTCAGGTGTCACAGAATCCGATAATATCGATTTTGCTATCGGAAACAATCCAATCAGTTAAATGCTGTTGGATTTCATTTTTTCCTAGTTGTATTTCTGAGTAACTTTGTCAATATATTCCCGTTTTCAATCTCGTCGTGAAAGGTTCGCTGAAATTCCTTGCAGCTCAACCATATGAAAAATTGGGCTTTATTGAGCACAAATCCAGACCGCAAGGAATTTCACAGCTTTACGCACAAATTACCGGATTATACATAACGCCACCGTGGATCAACGGAACAAAAAACGGGACTTCTACATAAATGTACATATATGTAATACTGAATCATACAACCATAAAGTGATATTGGAGATTGGAAAAATTTAAACAAAAGAAATTGGACAAAAATACAAACTTAAATTGAAAATAAACAAAAAGTGAAACTATTGTGATTTTGAAGATTTGAAAAAATATCAGCAAATTAATGACTTCTACCAAATTAATTGGACATAAATACAAATTTAATAAATAAAAAACATGCATATAACTGCTACGAGGACATATAACGGGATAGAAAATATCCTCATCTTTTAATGTACAGTCATGCACACATGACTAGAGTGAATGTGGAAAATAATTACAATAATTTAATGAATAATTAACAACTTAAGACAATTGAATATAACCTGGCGTGGTGCCATGAAAAAACCGAACCAAATTGAAAATAACCTGGCGTGGTGCCATTTTAAATACCAGTTTACAAAGCACGGATAATTAAATACAAATAGCAAGCTGCTTAATCATTTTATGCATTGGACAATAACCTGGAACTGGGACTTTCAAAGATAAGAAGGTCCTCTTCCATGCAATCAAATCACTAAAAAAAAAAAAAATAGTTGTATTTCTCTTGCAGTTAAGTATTTTCTAAAAATGTAAGTAAATAAAGGTTTATTTTATAAAAATAAATGTAAAGTTATATATATCTTCATTCTTAATAGGGGAAAACATAAAAATTTAATGCAAAACAATATTTTGACTGAATTTATGGAGAAACATCCAGATATTGCGAAGGGCTTCACGAAGCACATCATCTAAAATCGTTGACACCAACACTCATCCTAAAATGCTTGCCAACTGATCTTTGATAGGATCCTTCAGCTAAAAATCGGGTAATAGTCTACTTGACGGGTCGACTGCTAATACGCTACCAAAAATATCGAGTGAGATGTCAAAAGACGCGTACTAATCTCGAGAACAATAATCCGAAGGCTGAAGATCTCTGTCCGGAGATATTTGCAGTTGAAGTTGGCGATTTCCATGTGGTTGTTGTTGTGTTCGTACCCACAAAAAAAATTGTGCATCACCGTGGCCCAGGGTTAATTTTATAAGCGCGGCCGAAGGCCCCCCACGCAGAAAGGTGTTCTGCGCAAAAATACTATGGATCCGACCCCCGGTTTCGGAGGTACCCGCGGGTCTTTTTTCGGTTTTTCGTTAAAATCTTTTGAACGCGTTAAATTTTTATTTTCCGCCTTCGGATTATTAATACTGATGTCAAGACGCGTCGTTTGACACCTCTCGATATTTTTGGTAGCGTATTAGCAGTCGACCCCTCAACTAGACTATTACCAAAAATCGTAACGTAGCTGCTAGTTGCAGCACTGGCAGAACTTTCGAGCCAGTTAAGCGTCCTTCAGTGGTGTCCAAAACCATTCGCAAAGCCTCTTTGTTTATTCGATAGTATGCAATATAACTGCAAATACACTATCAAACCAATTCTAAACGAAAATTCCGTGCGAATTTTTTCCCTTCTCCCATTCCTCGTATTCTAAATAAAAATTCCTTTTGAGTTTTTTCACTTCTCACTTTCCTCCTATTCTGAACAATGTTCGAAAAAGCGGAAACCGGTTATGGGAGAAAAATAGGTATTATGAATGTGAGGGAGAGGGAGATTTCTCTGCCATTTCATAGGAGTTTTTTCGCTAGTTAAATTAAAGGGAATGCATCAAAATAGTTAAAGGAAATTGGTTATTTTAAGAAAGAACACTTATTTGTAAATTTGTGCTCAAATATGTATTTACATTCTACCACATTATTCTCACTGTTAATACAAAAACAACAACAATATTCTTTAAGTCGAAAAATATATCATAAGCAACGGAAGAGCTCTTCGCATATTTGATGCAGCCATCCAGAAATTGCGCAGGGATTTTTTAAGAAGGCTAAATAGATTTTGGCATATGGCGAAAGCCGAACTCAACTCGACTTGGCCGCCAGAAAATTGCTTTGCAGAATGAATGCAGGCAACTCCGGCGGATTTGTGTTATCCCGCCGGTCTTCTTATGCTCCTCTATTGATGTTGCTGTGGCACCAATTCATTACTCATTTCAGTGAATACCACATGAAATGCAATAATGTGCATTGTTTATACCTTATTTCTTAATTTCAAACAAATTGGCAACAATAATTAAACTTTACAATTTTTTAAACAAAATAAGAAATGCGCAAAGAAATTTCATATGACAAAACAGCTGACTTCGAAAATTCGAAATTCCTATTCCCCAATTATTCTTCTCACTAGGAGAACAGAATTGGAGGAATTTTTTCCGCGGGAATAAAAAAATCCGCGACAATATTTAGAATTGGTCTGTATAAATATTAAGAAATATGGTAATAGTCTAGTTGAGGGGTCGACTGCTAATACGCTACCAAAAATATCGAGAGAGGTGTCAAAAAACGCGTATTAATCTCGAGAACAATGATCTTGCAGTTGAAGTTGGCGATTTCCATGTGGTTGTTGTTGTGTTGGTACCCACAAAAAAAATTGTGCATCACCGTGGCGGTAGCCACGGTTATACCACACATCCGGACTTGGCATGGCGTAGCCCAAGGTTATTTTTTATAATCGCGGCCGAAGGCCACCAACGCAGGAAGGTGTTCTGCGCAAAAATACTATGGATCCCACCCCGGTTTCGGAGGTACCCGCGGGTCTTTTTCCGGTTTTTCGTTAATATCTTTTGAACGAGTTAAAATTTTTATTCTCCACCTTCGGATTATTAATACTGATGTCAAGACGCGTCGTTTGACACCTCTATCGATATTTTTGGTAGCGTATTAGCAGTCGACCCCTCAACTAGACTATTACCAAGAAATATTTTTAATTGCGCAGTCTCTGGCAACTTAAATGGATTGCTGCGATCTCTCAAAATTTTCCTTTTGACCCTCTCGCAACTTTCTTCTTCCCATAATATAAATTCTTCTTCCAATAATATAAATGCTACAACTGCTGATGCCATTTTGATGTCAATAAATTTGTTTATTTCTGTTTAAATGCACAAAACAACTATTTTATAAAATTTTGAAAAAAAAAAAATTAACATCAAAATTGCCGATGCATCGCAAAACAGTTGATTCGAACATCGCTTTTATTTACATTCGAAAAGAGCAAAACCAATGCGGTTTTATGACACCAATTTAATTCAATATTGGTTTGTAATTCCGACAAAACGCCAAACCGACTTGGATTCCATGACAGCCCTGATTATTGAGGAGCATATTTGTGCGAAGTGGATTAAAACCCAAATAGCAAAAATTGTATTTTACTTTAAAACAGGATTCCCAGGAGTAGTGATTAGTAGCAATGAGACTCACGTTCGCATAATTTCACCTATTTGGGCTGCATCCGAACTGCGGCCAGCTTCGTCCAACTTCGGAATGTCGCTCCATAAAGTAAAAAATTTATGCAATGTAATTCTTCGTTTAAACGTTGTTTTTTCTAATAAATGTGTACAAAATTGTTGATTATTGTTTGATTAAAAGAGGTTTAACTACCGGCTTCAAATTTTTTGTTTGTTTTTTTTTTTGGTAACGTTTTATGAGCCCGTGCACCATCTAACTGTTATAAAATGTGGTATCGAAAGACGCGTTTCGATCTCCGTTTTTAGGATTCGAACGCGGAAATTAAAAATTTTATTTCTGTCTAAAACATTTACATAAACCCACAAAATGGCCCGAGAGGCTCCGAAATATAAGGCCCGATCCACAGATTTTTGCACAGAACATCTTTTTGCGTTGGCGGCCTTTGGCCGCGATTTGTAAAAATAACCCTGGGTGGGTGCAAAGCCTTTCTGCATTAGTGTGTACAAAAATCTGGCAAAATACAACAACCACATGAAATTAGATTTTATTAGAAATAAAATTGTAAATTTTTGTTTTCGGATTCTTAAATCGGAGGTCGAAACGTGTCTTTTGATACCAACTTTGAAAATTTTTGTTAAAAATTAGGTAGTGAACCGTCTTGTAAAACGTTATATTTTTCCAAAACAACCGCAAAATTGTATGAGACAACTGCTAGTAATCAGTTGTAAGATTTTGACGTCTTTGACAACTACACCAACACAAGGTTGTAAACGGTAATGCCACAAAAAGTTGTTAGACTAGACAACTCAACCGAAATTTTTTTTGACAGGTTGAGTTTTAATCTGTAATACCAAATTGCGAAATTTCAACCTAACCAGAGTTGAGTTGTAAACGGTAATAGGGGTATATGTTATATTAAATAAATGTAGATCAGAATCTATAAATGTTACTTCTGGTGTTCCTCAAGGCAGCCACCTTGGTCCTTCCAAATGTTTTGAAGTACTGCAAGACGCTAATGTACGCTGATGATGTCAACTTCTTATGCCTATCTGCTCACTTGTGGATAGATCAAATCAACAATCGGATCTGAATAGCCTAGACGAATGGTGTTGTGTAAATATAATGTCACTAAGCCTGCCGAAGTGCAAGTTCATGTACTTTACAAGGAAATCATACTAATCCTACGAGTATATGATTGATGATTACACAATTAACTAAGTCATTAGCTTTGTAGACCCTAAACGTGACTTTAAATTGCATATAGAAGGTTGCGTGAACAGAGCCAAAGAACTTTGGCGTTCGTCAAACGATGGTTTAAGGAATTCGATGATCCATATATTTCTAAAACTATCTTTATATCTTTGGTGCGGCCTATAGTAGAATACGCTTCAATAATCTGGAACCCTCGTTACCAGACGCACTGCGACAAATTATAGTCGGTTCAAAAGCAATTCCTGATTTTTGCGCTAAGAGACTTACCGTGGGACCCCCAAGGATTCTTCCTCCCTATTCCTGCCGTTTAAAACTTATTCAGCTCCCTGCGTTACGGATTTGGGTGGGTGGCTTCAGTAACTTTGGGCGGGTGGCTTGGAATCATGTCCTTTCCAACCTCCCACACATCGCAGCCCTACTTGTTTTATAACATACATACATATACATCAGCTACTCGAAATCGCGTCCATTCCGACAGCATCAATAATCAATTCCCGTTGCTCGGCATCATAGTCCGTCCCGACATCTGATTTAATAATACATATACATATTTTATAATATAATTCTTTTCAATTTGTATGCTTCTGTAATTTATCTGTAATCCGTAACTATATTTAGTCAGTTAGTTGTTAAATTTGTAGACTAATAAATAAATAAATAAAGTGGAAGGCAGAAGAATGAAGTATATTGAAGGAATGATGGTCGGAGTTTTTTCAAAATTTGCCCAAAACCCTGAATCACTAAAAGGAGTTAAGTACGAAAATGTAAAAATGTAGTTAGGTTTTGCTGCTTTTTAGCTGGAAATTTTTATTTTAAAAATGTAATATACAAACAAAAGTTCATTCGATTACTCATTTTATCTATTAGGGCTTCACATGTATAAGGTTCATTATTATCAGCCCAATTCTAAACAAAAATTCCGTGCGAGTTTTTCCCTTCTCCCATTCCTCGTATTCTAAATAAAAATTCCTTGTGAGTTTTTTCACTTCTCCCTTTCCTCCTATTCTGAACAATGTTCGAAAAAGCGGAAACCGGCTATTGGAAAAAAGTAGGTATTATGAATGTGAGTGCCATTTCCTAGAAGTTTTTTCACTTGTTAAATTAAAGGGAATGCATCATAATAGTTAACGGAAATTAGTTCTTTTAAGAAAGAACACTTATTTGTACAAATTTGTGCTAAAATATGTACATTCTACCACAATATTCTTTATTTTAAGTCGAAAAGTATATCATAAGCAACGGAAGAGCTCTTGGTATATTTAATGCAGCCATCCAGAAATTGCGCAAGAATTTTTTAAGAAGGCTTATATGCATATTCAGACCAATTCTAAATATTCTCGCGGATTTTTTTATTCCCGCGGAAAAATTCCTGCAATTCTTTTTTCCTAGGGAGAACAATAATTGGGGAATAAGAATTTCGAATTTTCAGCTGTTTTGTCAATTGAAATTTCGTTTGCGCATTTCTTATTTTGTTTAAAAAATTGAAAAGTTTAATTATTGCTGCGAATTTGTTTGAAATTAAGAAATAAAATATAAACAATGCACATTATTGCATTTCATATGGTATTCACTGAAATGAGTAATGAATTGGTGCCACAGCAACATCAACAGTGGAGCATAAGAAGAAGACGGCGGGATAACGCAAATCCGCCGGAGCTGTCTACTTTTATTCTGCAAAGCAATTTTCTGACGGCCAAGTCGAGTTGAGTTCGCCTTTCGCCATATGCCAAAATCTATTTAAGTCTTCGTAAAAATTCCTTGCGCAATTTCTGGATGGCTGCATCAAATATACGAAGAGCTCTTCTGTTGCTTATGATATACTTTTCGACTTAAAATAAAGAATGTTGTGGTTGTTGTTGTATTAACAGTGAGAATATTGTGGTAGAATGTACATACATATTTTAGCACAAATTTGCACAAATAAGTGTTCTTTCTTAAAAGAACCAATTTCTTTTAACTATTTTGATGCATTCCCTTTAATTTAACAAGTGAAAAAACTCCTATCAAATGGCAGAGAAATCTGCCTCTCCCTCACATTTATAATACCTACTTTGCTTCCATAACCGGTTTCCGATTTTTCGAAGATTGTTCAGAATAGGAGGAAAGGGAGAAGTGAAAAAAACTCACAAGGAATTTTTATTTAGAATACGAGGAATGGGAGAAGGGAAAAAACTCGCACGGAATTTTCGTTTAGAATTGGGCTGATTGTCACTTGCGCAGCGAATGAAAATATCGGCGAATTTCGCAGTCTCGAATTGTAGGATGCGAGTCTCCAGCGAATTTGCCGAAAGTTGGCAAACGAGTGTCGAAAATGAATTCTTGTGTATTGTCACTAGCGAAACAAGCATATTCGCCTCGCCAAAACTGTCGAAGGCTTATTATGTTCGAGTTTACAAATAGAAAGGACGTTAGTAAATTTTAATCGCAGTTAATAAACTTTTTTAAATTAAATACAAATTTAAGAACGAAACGATTAACACAGCAGTTCCAAAAGCTTTTTTAATAAAATAAATATCTTTTAAATAAAAAAAAAAAAAATGAAACGAACAACAACACAGCAGTTCCAAAAGCTGGTTTCTCTAATGGAAAATAATACGAATGTCGCCAGACGAATGCCAAGTTTCGGTTCCGTAGCGGAAGCGAATGGAACAAGGTAAGAACTGATTTAAAAACTTAGAGTACCAACGGACACTTATATATTTGTTTTAGGTTTGGGTGGAATACAAACTTAAACTTAAAAGAAAAATTGGCGCGAACCGAAACAAAACTGTGGCCACAGGAGGAGGTCCGTATACTCAGCAAAGCTTATCTCCACTAGAGCGAGCCGTAGATGAGCTGCTCCATTTGCAAGATGCAGCCAACCCTACATGCTCTTCATATTGGAAGAACCTCAAGACGTGAATCCAGTAGCACGGTCATCAACTCCCCGGCCTAGGATGACTGTTGAGGATAGGGAAAACATTCGGATAAAAGCTTTAGAAAAGCAAACAGAAGTGCAAGATGCCATTTGCCAAGAAATTCTCAAAATGGAGAAAAAACTTGATGAGATCGCGAGATATACAAGGAAGAATTATGATTTAATAAAAGAAGAGTTGAAATTATTAAAACTAAAGGAAGAACGAAAGAAAGAAGAAAGTGAAAGTACTTTGGAAAGTACTCTCACGTATGTACTCTATGGAATACTCACAAACAAAGCGAGAGTGGGATCACCTACTCCTCTCCTAGGGCAATGTTAATTGGAGCTCATTTTTTGTATGAATACAGATTAGTTTTGGAACACTCCTATACTGTTGTTGTTGTTGTTGTAGCGATAAGGTTACTCCCCGAAGGCTTTTGGGAGTGTTATCGAAATAATGGTCCTTTGCCGGATACAGATCCGGGACGCTCTGGTACCGCAGCTTCATTAAGGTCCTAGCCCGACCATCTCAGGAAGGATTTATGTGGCCACATTAATCCTTCAGGCCATCCCCTCCCTCCCCACCCACAAGTTCCATGAGGAGCTTGGGGCCACGGGCATAAACGAGAGGCAACATGTGTCCATGGCAAACGCAGCAGTATTGTTGCAGGTGGCAGAAACAAAAGGCGCTAGCAGCACGACGTTTGCAGCAGCCCCAATGTTGCAGAAGGCTTAGCAACATTACGGAAAATACACGTATGATTTACATCTAAGGGCTAGTTAGTGTGAGTGTGTGGGTGTATAATTGTGTACGTGTGAATACGGGAAATCCGATAGGTATTTTGTATATGTACTTGTTAAAATTTTCCGTTTTTTACTAAACGTTCTATGCCCCAGCAGTAGGTATAAAAGAGAGAAGACAAGGCAACGGGCCAAAATGTAGTGATACCAACATACAGTGGTACAAAAAAAAAATGTTTTAAGTGAAAGTTAAGTGCGCGTATAATTTCACGTTAAAAGTGCGGGCGCAAAACAAGTAAGCGCGAAGCGCTAAAATTACCCAGAGCAGCCCCAGGGGCGTGTGGCGAATCCTCCCCAGGTATTGTCATGGCTATAGGCCCGATATAAAGGTAAGTGGTATCTGTGCTCTTTGTTGCTAGGTATTCCCTTAAAGCAAGGCAAATGAAACCCGCCACTGCTATAACTGTTGCTGGTAGACAGGCTTATGTCGATGCAAGCAACGGAAATCCAAGCAGACAGAGAAAAACAAAATAATTTTTTTGTGTGTGCCCACGTATAGTAGAGGCGGATATACATTTATATAAACCTAATTAGGACCTTTTCTTTGTATTTTTTGTTTTAGTTCACATCCCATCCATGAGGAAGGAAGGGCCATCAACTTGCACAACACCAAACAACAACAACTGAACAACTGAAATTTTTTTGTGTTAGTTAGGTTATAATTAAACTATACAAAGGATATGTGAAAGAAACCATAGTTTAAGACATATTTTAGTGGTAGAATTTTTTTTTTGGGCTTTAAAACACTTTATAAACTGAATTTGCCTTCAAGACTTGTAATTAAGTAGACTAGAAGAAACACAATTATATTGGATTATTATAGTTTAATTTTTTGCTGAGTTCGAATTTTATGGGATTTTTTTTTTTTATTAAATTTCTGTTTGTGAATATCTATTCCGGAGTTTTAATCGTAGAGATAGGATTACTTAGACTAGAATATACCTAGGTTTAAGAGAATTGTTTGTAAATAAACACCTGAATAATGTATCCTTGAACTACGTGATCTGCATTGAAATGCAGGGCTGAGGTAAAAATAATTTTGGTGTGTGGTTTGCCTTTGGGCGCGCTACGGCAGTTGAAGGATAACATGGAGGAGAAATGGCTGAGTGACATATAAGGAAAGAGGAGTCAGCACAGCGCCCATGGTTCAGCGCAAGCTGCGCTGAAGAGGGTGGGAAGACTCCACCTGGCAGGACAGGCCTTCAACCTTTTTCTTCCCCTCCTACTTTCCTCAGGATCCTCCTATTTATTTCTTTTCAGCTAGGCATGAACCACTCTTACTTTTGTAAAAGTAACTGCGGATAAGGAGGGCGTGCATAACCCACCCCATTCGGCGAGCTTGCAGGGGCTTGCAACCATGCCGCATGCCACCTCCGCCTTACCACCAAAAGCCAGTTACGTTACAATCTTCAATCCATTAGGTAGTCTTTTGAATCTGTATGTGCCATTTTCTGCTGTAAATGAGGTTATATCTCTTGAATCTGGGTGTAGTTCTGTTTGATGAAAATCTGACATAAGGTCTGCGCATGAAAAATATTTGGCTCTTCCAAGTTGGTCTAAAATATCATCAATTCTTGGGATTGGGAATTTATCTGCTGCTGAGTTTTTGTTTACTTGTCTGCAGTCCACTACAAGTCTCCATCTTTTTTCTGTCTTCCCTGGTAGTGCTTTTTTAGGTACTAGTCAAATTGGACTATTGTACTCTGACATTGAAGGTTCTATAGTGTCATCTTCGATCAACTTATTAACCTGTTTGCTTATTTCCCCTTTTTGTGTCTGAGGCAATCTATAGTTTTTTATGTATACCGGGGTGTCGTCTTTCATGTGTAGTTTTTGTTTGTAAAAATTATTAGAGTAAATTGGTTCTGTTTCTAGTGCAAATATGTCATGAACTCTATGCATAATGAAGTTAATTGAGAACTGATAAATTTTGGAAAGTTTTTGTCTTTTTAATTTTGCTGTATCATTGCTATTTTTATTGTGTGTGCTTGTTTCGATTAATGTGTAGTCATATAAGTTTTCAGTATTAATTTTTTAATTTTGTATAGTTGCGTTTTTATTTGTTGTATTAATAATTCTGATGAAAGTTTGATCTGTATTTGTGATTGTGTTTGTTATAAAAATGCCTTCAGATAATTGTTGATGGGGTATGAAGATGTTTTTACTATCAGTGTTTACTGTTACTTGTCTAATGACTTCAGATCTAGCAGGGATCGTAATTGTATTGACGGACAGACATTTTGTTAGGTGCATTGTTATTGTTTGAGGAAAATCGTACGGTCTTATGATTAGTTTATCCTCTGTTTTGCCATAATCTAGAATACAATTATATTTCTATATAAAATCTAGTCCTATTATTCCATCGCATGGGATTGGGAAGATGTCTTCTACAACGTGGAATTTATGATAAATACGTAAGTCATCACCCTTTAAATCAGCCTTCACTGTTCCTAATGTGCTGGTTATACCTTGGCCAATGCCCTTTAAGTCTGTGATTTGTTCTGTATTTATTTTAATATTATTACTGTTTGAGATTGGGAATAATTACCCAGAAGCACCCCTCTGCTAGTGCACAAATACTGCGCCCATCTTATCATACAGTTTCGCATATATTACATTGGTATAATATATAAGTACTGCATAACATATTTACCTACATACCTCTGTACATATCTATCACAGCACAGTTAATTGCACGAGAGTCGCACATTCCATTTCAATTCATATTTTCTTTTGTCTCTCTAAACACAATGTACATAAATAATATATACATATAATTTTAGCTAAGTCAATTTGACCTAACTGCATATCAAAAAGGCATATACAGTATATGCATCATGTTTTAAGTTTTAAGCACCGTTTGAATGTGAATTTGGTTTTTTGGAAAAATAAAGTCAGTTGCTGAAATGGTACAGGACAGTGAAGTCCAATTGAAAATTGATCGTGTTCCTTTTAATGTTATACATTTTTTGGTGCCCCCTGTGAGGTACCACGATCACCTACATATATCATCAGCTTATATTTTATGGCTGCATTAAATTTACGTGCCTCAGCACACTCGTCAATTGCGCGTCTTGGAAGGGAAATCCAAGATGAAAACTTCGACCCCGACGACGTGGAGTGTGAGGTGTTACTTGGCCGCGTAAACCAACACTTTGACCGGTTTGTACAGCATCACTTGGATCTAGTAGGCAAGGCCAAACAAGAGGAGGTTACAGCTCATGATGAATTATTTGCTTTTAAGGATTTATTCGAAACTTTGGTACATAACCGATCCGACTTGAACCCCGCCTTCAAACTAGGCAAGCTTCGTCAATGTGTTGACCAAGACAGCGTTCCCATGATTGGGGGATTGTATACTGGCGGCTACGATGAGGTGTGGTCAGAGTTAAAACGCCGTTATGACAATCCCCGTCTATTATTCCAGATAATCCAGCAGAGACTCCGCTTGCGCTGCGAAACATTGTCGATTGTGTGCGCAACTCATTCCGCGCCCTCGCCGTAATGGAAATTCCTGTGGAACACTGGGATGCAATTGCCGTTCCGGTCCTTTTGCCGAAGCTACCGACAACGACGCGAAACGAATGGGGTATGAGCCTCAAAACGTCCGACATACCGAAGCTAGAGGACTTACTACAGTTTATCGAGAGGCGTTCCGACAACATCAATTCTACACCAACGCCTGCTATTATGCAACCTGCGCTCAAGCGAGGCTCTGGACGTACCGTTAAGGCGCACGTTGGTACCGCAAACGCCACGCAATCATTGCGTATGTCACCAGATGCTGTATGCCCACAGTGCTCAGCTAATCATCGCCTAATGAAATGCCAACGTTTTCGCAACTTAGATGTACAACAACGCTGGGAGACTGTCAAACAGGTACCAGTATGTTTCAATTGTCTCCGGCCAGGGCATACCAGTCGGCAGTGCTCGACTTGGTGCTTAAATCTTCTGCAAGTTCTATATGGACGGCGCGTGAGGCCATACACACGAATACTGCCGCATAAGTCTTCGTCGTTACATTTGACCTCTTGCCACCCGTTCGTACATGAAATGGGCCACAATAATCGAGACCGCTGTTTGAAAACGGTGGGGCCACAAGTACTCGTTCTCTAGGCAGCGATGCCATTTGCTGCTTCTGAAGGATTCGCTGATGTCGCCGGCACACGCTACATCTCCAGACGTACGCCTTCACTTGTGACCGCGCGTGTATTACCCAGAATCTTTGTCTTAAATATTGTAACATCTGCTGAATACTTCCATGAAGGCATCGATGATGGGCATCAGCAATTATTAAATTGGCCAATGTACCCTTGGGGATAATAATTGGGTGCCGCTGCTCGTGTGGTATGTTGGCATTTTTGAGGCGTCCACCGACTCGAATTATACCTTCATCGTCCATGTATGGGTTAAGTGTCAAGATTTTACTTCTGCTATCGAGCCTGAAATTTGATTTAAGGGCACTAATTTCAGTTTTGTACTCCTTACCTTGCACTTGTTTAATAGTGAGATGAAGGGCCCATTCACGTTCTTCAGCTGTCACCGGTTTCGACCTCTGACCTTTGTAGAGTTTGAGGAATCGCCGTAGCCTCACTGTTGTGTTCAGGACGCGACCAAGTGTGCTAAATTTGTCAAGAAGAGGAATCCGATGACCAAATGCTACTGTTGTAAGTAATTGATGATCTGGGTTTATAGCTACTAATGCACGCAGAGGGTGACATTCCGCAGTATGCGATTGGTATTGATCATCAGTAAGTTCTGGAACCACAGCCTCATCATCATAACGAAGCTGGCAACGAGGTGGACCTGTCCACCACAATGGATGGCACTGGAGAGCGGAGGGCATAATTCCTCGGCTTGCACAATCAGCCGGGTTGAACTCGGAGCGAATGTGGTGCCAACATGTAACGTTGGTATTGGCCTGTATGAATGCCACGCGATTAGCCACGAATTGCTTTAATGACGCTGGCTGTTTGCGAATCCAATAAAGGACTATTGTCGAGTCACTCCAGAGTATATAAGGTGAATGTTCCAAACGCAAAGCATTCCTTACATGATTGAGGGTTGTAACAAGGAGGTGAGCCGCACATAGCTCCAAACGTGGTATTGTAATTCCCCTTACCGGTGCCACCTTTGTTTTAGCAGTAACAAGTGCCATCTTGGAATCACCACTTGGTGACACACTGTTCGCATAGATAACAGCAGCGTAGGCCCTGGAGCTGGCATCACAGAATCCATGTAGTGTAACCGATGCAGACGAGGACATGTATAAACAACGAGGTACCCTAACTTGCGCTAATTCCTGTAGACCGTTTCGAAACTCGAGCCATTGATCGCGCAAATCTGTGGGAAGTGGAGTATCCCAACTCAGGTCTGCCTTCCACAACAGTTGAATAAAAATTTTCGCCACAACTACAACAGAGGAGCTGTACACTACAATATGTGTTGCGTTACAGCGTCGTTTAAAACCTCCTGCTACTCAGGTGAAGTCTACGATAACCAACCATCAGGCTGATATGCGTCTAGTCCCTTTAACAATTCCTCGTTTTGATGGGAAATCAACAAGTTGGTTGGCTTTTAAGGATTTATTCGAAACTTTGGTACATAACCGATCCGACTTGAACCCCGCCTTCAAACTAGGCAAGCTTCGTCAATGTGTTGACCAAGACAGCGTTCCCATGATTGGGGGATTGTATACTGGCGGCTACGATGAGGTGTGGTCAGAGTTAAAACGCCGTTATGACAATCCCCGTCTATTATCCGAAACACATGTACAGAGCCTCCTTAATCTTCCAGATAATCCAGCAGAGACTCCGCTTGCGCTGCGAAACATTGTCGATTGTGTGCGCAACTCATTCCGCGCCCTCGCCGTAATGGAAATTCCTGTGGAACACTGGGATGCAATTGCCGTTCCGGTCCTTTTGCCGAAGCTACCGACAACGACGCGAAACGAATGGGGTATGAGCCTCAAAACGTCCGACATACCGAAGCTAGAGGACTTACTACAGTTTATCGAGAGGCGTTCCGACAACATCAATTCTACACCAACGCCTGCTATTATGCAACCTGCGCTCAAGCGAGGCTCTGGACGTACCGTTAAGGCGCACGTTGGTACCGCAAACGCCACGCAATCATTGCGTATGTCACCAGATGCTGTATGCCCACAGTGCTCAGCTAATCATCGCCTAATGAAATGCCAACGTTTTCGCAACTTAGATGTACAACAACGCTGGGAGACTGTCAAACAGGTACCAGTATGTTTCAATTGTCTCCGGCCAGGGCATACCAGTCGGCAGTGCTCTTCTGGTGTGTGCTCGATCTGCAAACAGAAACATAATACTTTAATCTGTCGTGGTGGAGATACAGCACAAGGAGTGAGCCAAGAAACTAGAAACTCGGTACCAGCAATAGCCAGCTCCACTTCGTCATCCACCGCGACAAATTCACCGGCACAAGGACCAACCCCGCCTCGAGTGTATTCGCGTCAGCAATGACATACAGACGAGGTCCAGTCATTCATTGTCCAAGGTGACCGGACTATCTTACTTGCAACGGCCAGAGTTCACCTGGCTAATTGCTATGGACAGCGACATCAGTGTCGGGCACTATGCGACATCGGATCTCAGGTGAGCTTCCTCAGTGAATCCATGTTTAAATTTTTGAATCTCCGCAGAACCCCTGGCGAGATACGAGTGGAAGGTATAGGGGCAAACGCAACAATTTATACTAAAGGCACCACGACGGTGCAAATGACGTCCCTCATCGATAACACGTTTTCAGTACAATTCGAGGTTTACATATTGCCAACCATAACGACTACGACACCAGTGTCAAAGGTTGACACCTTTGCCTGGAACCACATTTCAGGACTCCAACTTGCTGATCCAAATTTTGGCACGCCCGACAAGATCGATTTGCTTATTGGTGCCGATATTTGGCCAGCGTTAATAGCTGAAGGTATTTCTGAGGGATCTCTCGACGAGCCGTGTGCGCTGCGCACCCGCCTAGGCTGGGTTGTTTTCGGACCTGCGACAACAAATACACGATGCGAGTCAAAACGCGCTCTTTGTATCAGTAAATGCACCAACACTCAGCGACTGGACGAGCTTTTGCAGAGGTTTTGGCAAGTGGAGGAGATTGGCCCTGCAACCGACCTCTCAGTAGATCCATGCGAACGCATATTCATCGACACGGTACGGCGCATATCAAATGGCCGCTATAGTGTACAAATCCCCTTTCGCCCGGATGCGCCTGCTTTAGGTGAGTCATATCAGATAGCGAGACGTCAGTTTTTCAACCTTGAGCGTAAGCTAGCCGGCGATGTTGAACTTCGCAACAATTACATCACGTTTATGCGCGAGTACATCGCGCTTGGTCATATGAATGCAGTCGATTATGACTCGATTGACCCAACGGATTGCTACTACATCCCTCACCATGCGGTGACGGGAAAATTTCGTGTTGTATTTAACGCGTCTTGTAAAACAACCAATGGGTTATCTCTCAACGACACGCAGTTTGCAGGACCACAACTTCAAGATAATTTGATAGATATTCTTCACCGGTTCCGTCGATTCCGGATTGCCATAACTGCAGATATAAGGAAAATGTTCCGCCAGGTTGAGGTCAATCCATGGCATCGCAAATGGCAACGTATTTTGTGGCGAGAGTCTCCTTTAGATTCACTACGCATATTTGAGTTAGCAACGGTAACGTACGGCATGACAAGTGGTCCGTACAATGCGATCCGTTCATTACGCCAATGTGCCATAGATAATTTCGGCATTGTCGCCAATGATTGCCGCGCAGTTACAGCTAGAAATAGCATACTTAGTGCATTTTATGTGGACGACTACTTGGAGAGTTTTGATTCTTCCGAGGAAGCTGTTCATTGCGCCCGAGATGTGGATAAAGTACTTCGTCAAGGTCACTTCATTTTAAGCAAATGGAACTCCAACTGTGCCAAAACACTTGGAGCGATCACCGTTCCAGAGGAATCATTGGAAGACATCGAATTCAGCGATTCCAAGGCAACTGTTTTAGGCTTACATTGGGATCCACTAACCGATGAACTATTCTTTAAAGTCCGTATTTCCGAAATCCACACACCAGCGACTAAGCGGAATATTTTAAGTGACGTAGCTAAATTGTACGACCCGGTTGGTATTCTAGCTCCTGTTGTAGTTGTGGCGAAAATTTTTATTCAACTGTTGTGGAAGGCAGACCTGAGTTGGGATACTCCACTTCCCACAGATTTGCGCGATCAATGGCTCGAGTTTCGAAACGGTCTACAGGAATTAGCGCAAGTTAGGGTACCTCGTTGTTTATACATGTCCTCGTCTGCATCGGTTACACTACATGGATTCTGTGATGCCAGCTCCAGGGCCTACGCTGCTGTTATCTATGCGAACAGTGTGTCACCAAGTGGTGATTCCAAGATGGCACTTGTTACTGCTAAAACAAAGGTGGCAACGGTAAGGGGAATTACAATACCACGTTTGGAGCTATGTGCGGCTCACCTCCTTGTTACAACCCTCAATCATGTAAGGAATGCTTTGCGTTTGGAACATTCACCTTATATACTCTGGAGTGACTCGACAATAGTCCTTTATTGGATTCGCAAACAGCCAGCGTCATTAAAGCAATTCGTGGCTAATCGCGTGGCATTCATACAGGCCAATACCAACGTTACATGTTGGCACCACATTCGCTCCGAGTTCAACCCGGCTGATTGTGCAAGCCGAGGAATTATGCCCTCCGCTCTCCAGTGCCATCCATTGTGGTGGACAGGTCCACCTCGTTGCCAGCTTCGTTATGATGATGAGGCTGTGGTTCCAGAACTTACTGATGATCAATACCAATCGCATACTGCGGAATGTCACCCTCTGCGTGCATTAGTAGCTATAAACCCAGATCATCAATTACTTACAACAGTAGCATTTGGTCATCGGATTCCTCTTCTTGACAAATTTAGCACACTTGGTCGCGTCCTGAACACAACAGTGAGGCTACGGCGATTCCTCAAACTCTACAAAGGTCAGAGGTCGAAACCGGTGACAGCTGAAGAACGTGAATGGGCCCTTCATCTCACTATTAAACAAGTGCAAGGTAAGGAGTACAAAACTGAAATTAGTGCCCTTAAATCAAATTTCAGGCTCGATAGCAGAAGTAAAATCTTGACACTTAACCCATACATGGACGATGAAGGTATAATTCGAGTCGGTGGACGCCTCAAAAATGCCAACATACCACACGAGCAACGGCACCCAATTATTATCCCCAAGGGTACATTTGCCAATTTAATAATTGCTGATGCCCATCATCGATGTCTTCATGGAAGTATTCAGCAGATGTTACAATATTTAAGACAAAGATTCTGGGTAATACACGCGCGGTCACAAGTGAAGGGGTACGTCTGGAGATGTAGCGTGTGCCGGCGACATCAGCGAATCCTTCAGAAGCAGCAAATGGCATCGCTGCCTAGAGAACGAGTACTTGTGGCCCCACCGTTTTCAAACAGCGGTCTCGATTATTGTGGCCCGTTTCATGTACGAACGGGTGGCAAGAGGTCAAATATAACGACGAAGACTTATGCGGCAGTATTCGTGTGTATGGCCTCACGCGCCGTCCATATAGAACTTGCAGAAGATTTAAGCACCAAGTCCTTCATAGATGTGTATGATCGCTTTATAAGCCGCCGCGGAATTTGTGCTAAGCTCTTCAGCGACAATGGTACTCAATTTGTAGGAGCTGATAGGCAGATGCGTGATGATTTAAAGGCCTGGATGTCAACGTACACGCAGCAGCATGTAGCTTCATCGGGTACTCAATGGAATTTCATAGCACCAGCTGCACCACATCATGGAGGAATCTGGGAGGCGGCGGTTCGCTCGACCAAAAAGCATCTACTTCGCATCATGGGCAGACAATCATTACGTTATAATGACCTTAATACGCTTCTAACAAGGATTGAAGCCTGTTTAAACTCCCGGCCACTTATGGCATTACACGATGATCCGCAAGGTGTCTTGGCTCTAACACCGGGCCATTTTCTCATTGGCCGTCCTCTAAATAGCCGTCCAGAAAGGCCCCTGCCGGACATCCCCGAAAACCGCCTAGTGTACTGGCAACGGTTGCAAAAAATGTACGAGCATTTTTGGGCACGCTGGCAGAATGAATATTTGACCTCGCTCCAGGCACGCAGCAAGTGGATGAGGCCTGAACCAAACCTACAGCTCGATGATGTAGTACTTATTCGAAATGAGAACTTGCCACCGGCGTACTGGAGAATTGGTCGCATTATTGATACCCACCCTGGCAGCGATGGCCTTGTACGAGTGGTTACCATTGCATACAACGGAGACCAACTAACTTCGGAAGGAACATACGTCAAACGCCAATGTCAGCGACCAGTGCAAAAGGTTGTGAGGCTGACTGGAATAACCGAAGAAATTCTGAACCGCGAGGGTTCAGCTGGGCAGGATGTTTGAGATTGGGAATAATTACCCAGAAGCACCCCTCTGCTAGTGCACAAATACTGCGCCCATCTTATCATACAGTTTCGCATATATTACATTGGTATAATATATAAGTACTGCATAACATATTTACCTACATACCTCTGTACATATCTATCACAGCACAGTTAATTGCACGAGAGTCGCACATTCCATTTCAATTCATATTTTCTTTTGTCTCTCTAAACACAATGTACATAAATAATATATACATATAATTTTAGCTAAGTCAATTTGACCTAACTGCATATCAAAAAGGCATATACAGTATATGCATCATGTTTTAAGTTTTAAGCACCGTTTGAATGTGAATTTGGTTTTTTGGAAAAATAAAGTCAGTTGCTGAAATGGTACAGGACAGTGAAGTCCAATTGAAAATTGATCGTGTTCCTTTTAATGTTATACAATTACTGATTTGATTATTTTTAATAATGGACATATCCGCTCCGGAGTCTATTAAGAAATTTGAAATTGAATTATTTAGTGATGGTTTTGTAGATATGTAGCTGTTTAGGTGTAGGTTTAGTACACATATTTTCCTATATACTGATCTTGTTGAGTTCCTGGTTTTCCTGCTGGGTACAACTGCGCACGTTACGCGTCTGATTGTACTGCCTGTGTCATTTTGGGTTTGTGATCCTCTTTGGGCATTACTATTTGTTCGCGAATTATTTTTGTATCTCGGCTGTGGTCTAAATCTTCTGCCTCGGTAATTCCCATAGTTGTTACTTCGGTAACTTCCACGGAAATTACTTCGATGTTGATTTTGTTGCCGTATATTTAAAATTGTGTTCGAGCTGCTTGTGATTTCCGTGCAGCTGGTTTTGAACTTTAAAATTGAATCGTTCATTGTTGTGAACGTTCCCGCCTGCATGATCATTTTCACTTTATAACTGGAGCAGTTATTACACATAGCTTTGACTGCTGCTTGGGTAGCATATCTCGTTGCCAAATCTGGGTTTAATCCATCCGAGATATAGGCTCCCTCCAGTGACCTAGTTATCTTTTCTATCTCCTCAGTGTATTGGTTTGCGGTTTTGCTACGCTGTTGGATATTCAGGATTTTTTCTTTCAAAACCTCTACTGATTCGCCTTTGATTGCAGTTCTTAATTCTAGTTTTATTTGTGTAATTGTATTTTCGTTACTTTTGAAATTTCTTTCCGTGCCTTTTAGCTTGGTCTTTATCATGGTTATAGCAATGGCTTCATGATTATCTTTGATTTGGTCGAGGATACGGGGGCATCTAAGGAACTATGCAAATTTTCAGGCTTACCATCTAACTCTGGTAGCACTGATGAGGCGGTTTTGATGAATTCTACTATGGTTTGAGTCATTGTGATATTAATGAGTGGCAGATTTAGTGGTTTATTTTCTTCCACTGATGAAGTGTTACTCAATGCTGGTGATGGGGTGCGGTTTCGGGAAAGTTTGGTAAGAACTGAGCTAAATTTAACCTGGAGTTTGTCCTCTAATGTAGTTCATATAGGTGTATCTATGTTGTATCCAGCTAAATAGGATACTAATTTGTCTCGTACGTCTGTTTGGTATTCTTTGGTTAGTATATTATTTACCTTATTGATTACCTGCCTTATATTATTTAGGGCTTCTACGATCGTGTAATGTTTTATTATAGTTTCTGGTTTTATCGTGGTGTTTTTATTTATGCATTTGTATGCTTTTTCTGCTTTAGTTTTTTCTTCAGATAGCGCCTCATATATTTGTTCCCATTTGTACAACTAAGTCATCCATGTAAAGGAACGTTTGAGATGGTTTGAGACCTGCGAATGCTAGTGTCATCACTTTTTGGAATTAATTCGTTGCCACCTTGTAACGCCAGCCTTTTACCACACGGGCATAAACGAGAGGCAACATTTGTCCATGGTAAACGCAGCAGTATTGTTGCAGGTGGCAGAAACAAAAGGCACTAGCAGCACGACGTTTGCAGCAGCCACAATGTTGCAGAAGGCTTAGCAACATTACGGAAAGTACACGTATGATTTACATCTAAAGGCTAGTTAGTATGAGTGTGTGGGTGTGTGATTGTGTACGTGTGAGTACGGGAAATCCGATAGGTATTTTGTATATGCACTTGTTAAAATTTTCCGTTTTTTACTTAACGTTATATGCCCCAGCAGTAAGTATAAAAGGGAGTAAGACAAGGCAACGGGCCAAAGTTTCAATAATGGTGCTCATATAATGTCGCATGTTTGTAATAATTGCGAAGTTGCAAAGTTGCCACTACGGTTAAATGAATGCCCCATGGCAAACCGTGATGGCAAAACTATTAAAAGTCAGCTGTTTAGTTTGTTTATTGTCATTTGTAAAAAGTAAACATTTAGAAATGCCGAGAATAAGCGAAAAACAAAACCTGCTTAATTTATTACAAGTAGCAGCTTTAAATGATTTGATGATTGTCGAATTTTTGTGAGGACGAAGGTAATAACTTAAATTGTATTTTGCTTGATATGAGTAAAGTTTTATATTTTTTTCTAGAAGAGAAAGGAAGAAAAGAAGATAAAATATTGGAGGAACTTCTGTTTTTTTGTGCCCTAGGCGAAGAATGCAGATACAATGTGCGGTTTATTCAAAATAGCGTTCCAAAATGTAAGAAGTTTGTAAAAGAAGTGTTTTGGGAGCTTGATGAGAGTAGATTCAAGAAGATTACACGCGTAAGCTGGAAAACCTTCGATGTTATTAAATTTAATAAGGGATGATGAGGTCTTCAACCAATCACGTTCTTGTAAACAGTTCCCTCTGGAAACACAATTAGCAATCGTATTATATCGCTTAGGCTCAAGCGGTGGAGGTGCTACTTGAGTCAAGATTGCCGGTTTGTTTGGAGTTAGTGATGGTGGTATCATTCAAGTCAGTTTCCGATATTGTTTTGCCAATTGATTTTTAACCGTTCAATTTATCTTAGATTATGACCGAGAGAATTTTCAAAGCGCTATTAAAGTATTAAGATCGTTATCTGTTTTGGCAAAATGTCGATGAACGTAAAAAGCTCGTATCAGAGACCTGGCATGAACTACCGAATTGTGTGGGATACGTCGATGGTACAGAAATTCCATTCGCAGAAAAGCCTTCGCAAGGCCCAGAAGCTTACTTTTCACGCAAGCATCACTACTCTGTTAAAGTTCAAGCCGTTTGTGATAATAGGCTTCAAATAAGACATTTGGTGTTGGGTTATCCAGGTAGCGTTCATGATGCCCGTATTTTTAATAATAGTGAATTGTTCAATGAAGCTGATAAATTTTTTGGAGGAGCTGAATGGATCGCCGGCGACAGTGCCTATAAATTGTCTATCACAGTTATAACACCATTTAGAGAAAATTCTCGAGAGCTAACACAAAGCCAACGGACTTTCTTTAACAAAATATTCAGCCGCTATAGGATTAGAATTGAACATTGTTACGGCATGCTGAAGGAAAGGTTTGGCAGTTTAAAAACCTTGAGAATTCAAATAAAAGATGAAAATGGCATGAAAAAAGTGAACAAATGGATTATCTGCTGCGTATTGTTGCACAATCTTATGCTACAACAAGACGATCGTTTCGATTACGAACTTGAGCACGATGCTGGAGAGTCATTACTAAGTGCTCAAACTAATGAAGGGGAAGCAGTGCGACGAACCATCTACGAAATTTTAAGTTATGCACACAATGAATAAATAATTTGTACTAACACGTAAATGGTTTCTTACTTTTCCGAACTAAATTCAATATTCCATTAACATGTTTAATCGTCGTCGAAGGTCTATAACCCCATGTAAAAAATTGTTTATATACATTTACACAACCAAGAATATCCGGCAGAATTTGCTCTGCTCATTCTCTTCCATTTTATGTTCCATTTTTCTTCCTATTATTGTGTGTCCCTTATTCGATTTATCTTTCCACTGCAACTTCCACTCCATTACGGGAGCCCTGGAATCAACCCCGACGGCTGCACTGTATTCTATTCTGCACATTCCACCTGTAGACCTGGTAGCAAAGAACATAGCGTTAACAACTGCAACCAGGCTCGCTGCCTCGTGGCAGCTTGAGCGCCGACCATACGGCCATAGAAGTATAGCGTCATCAATCACAAGACCAAAAGGCCACCTGATTCCCTATCATGACAGCTTTCTGACTGGACACTGCCTTCTGGCTTCACGTGCCTTTAAATTAGGCTTGGTCAGTGATAGCAGATGTAGGAAGTGCGGGTTGGAGGAAACGATCGAGCACGTTCTGTGCTCGTGCCCTGCGCTTGCCAGGCTAAGACTCCAGCTATTGGGAGTGATACAGCTGTCAGATCTAGAAGCAGCAAGTGGCTTAAGTCCTAGGAAGCTTCTAGTATTTGCCAAGAGGACGGATTTATTTTATAACGTAGGTCCTGGTTTTTGATAGGGTTTTTCAGTTTGGTCGTTAAAGCAAACTTCTGGTCCGGACTCATTCAGTCTATGTGAGGTCCTCATGGACCGGTCAGTTCAACCTAACCTAACCTACCTTCCCTCTCATTAAAGTTGCGCCTAAGTAAGGAAAAATAATTGTTCAATTTCTTTTGCATTTAATTTAAAGAAGACCGTTAAACACTTATAAGCTTGTTAGGAATATCTACGAAAGCATTGTTCCCTCTAAATCTGTACGCAAAGCAGCAATCCAACAAAACCATTTTAATAGGAAACTAAAATAAATTTGAAACGCATTTATTTTGACAATAGATGTTCAATTATGGAGCTTTGCACTCCCAGCTTTTAATTTAATTAATACTGATTTAAATAATGTTTTTTAAGTAATGCTAATAATTTAAAAAATGCTTTACATTTTAGCAACTTATGGTTTATTAGAACTTTTCAATCTCTCGTGCTCCAATCTTATCTTTTCCATTTCGATTCTTTCTTCTTTCTCTATTTGTAGTTTCTGCAGCTTGAATTTGTTTTCCTCTTTTTCTTTTTCGAACTCCAGTTTTTGTGATTCCAATTCTACCTTTTTATTTGAATTTCAAGAAATAATGTAAATGGGTTCGAGTTGTGAGATCTCTTCAAATTTCTTTTTGGTGTATTGGTATTGCTTTTCGTGGAAACACTTGATGTGGTGGACGGAATAGACGGACTAATAACAGTACCTGATGTAGAAGGTAGCATAATAGACGGAATGACTAATGGACTCTCGGGCAAACTTGTTGACGATGTTTCGCCGTCAATTTCAGTAAAGATATCTACTTCAATAGGTTCCAGAAGTGAAAGTGGCATGCTCGATTGATATATGGCTGGTGGCTGCACGTTTACACGACGTCCAAAAATTGCGTGCAAGTCATCATAAAACGGACACATTTTTTTTATATACTCTTCAACAGTTTTCACATCTCCACTTTCAAGCAATCCTGCACCTGTTTCTCCCTTCCATTTCAATGCGGACGAAAAACTAGTTTTAAGGTGCCTCATTTTTGTGCGCATAACATCCCATTTAATGCTGCATAAATTTGATGAATTTTGCGTAATGCGCTCATAGAATTTTTGAGCAGTTGGTTTCTATAATAAGTTTATCACATATTAAACAACCTCTTATTGAAAAATGCAAAAATATTACCTCGAAATGTTCTGGATTAGCCTTTACAGTTTCTACTACATTCGCGAGCAAATCTTTGGTTTGCTGTTCTGTCCACCGAAAAGTGCCATTTATACGCCCACGTTTTTTCTGTAAATACGCGTATATTATGCATTAATTTTGTTGTTAGTTATTATAAGAATATTAAAGTTGAATATACTTACTTCATCCATTTTGCAGAAAATAAAATTAAAAAATTGCGCTTTTGTGTGAATTTCTTTGGTGATCAGCTAATATTGATTTGCGATAAAATGCCATGGATGCCACTCAAAACAGCCTCGCATAGTTGCCATTATGTCGCAACACAAATTCCATACATAAATGAGCTGGTGAGTTGCAACTTTGCGATTTTGCGACGTTTGCAACGAATTCAATAAGTATGCGACATTAAATGAGTCCCCTTAATAAATATGTGAAAGTGCGAAGTGTAGTGATACCAAACTACAGTGGTACACAAAAAAAAAAAAATTTGTTTAAAGTGAAAGTTAAGTGAGCGTATAAATTCACGTTAAAAGTGCAGGCGCAAAACAAGTAAACGCGAAGCGCTAAAATTAAACAGAACAGCCCCGGGGCGTGAGGGGAATCCTCCCCAGGTATTGTCATGGCTATAGGCCCGATATAAAGGTAAGTGGTATCTGTGCTCTTTGTTTGCTAGGTGTTTCCCTTGGCTTACGAACAGGGGCATGGACTGTCCAGTCCCCAACGTTAAAGCAAGGCAAATGAAACCCGCAACTGCTTTAACCGTTGCTGCTAGAGAGGCTTATGTCGATGCAAGCAACGGAAATCCAAGCAGACAGAGAAAAAATAATAATTTTTTTGTGTGTTCCCACGTATAGTATATGCGGATATACATTTATATAAACCTAATTAGGACCTTTTCTTTGCATTTTTTGTTTTATTTCACATCCCATCCATGAGGAAGGAAGGACCATCAACTCGCACAACACCAAACAACAAAAAAAAAAAAAACACACCAGAAAGACATATTTGCTTACCAAACAAGAAATACCTTTGGTAAGGATAGTTGCAAGCCTCGGACCTTCCGATTTCGCGGCTCCAAACTCCACATTAGATACACATACCGCCCGTATTTGGTCGCCTCTATCTTCTTTAATTTTTTGGCAGTTTTTTTTATTAACATTTTTTTTATTCCGATTTTTTAGTAAGACGACACATTACTGCTATGTACATATAATTGCGACCACATGGTGTCAAGCTTGTAATACCCCAAAGTTCATGATAGGTGATAGAGCGTAGTGATCACGCTCGCTTTATGTGTGTATGTATGTATGTATATTAGCATATGTGTTTCGAATTACTTTCTTCAGCAACAGGTGCTCAAGAGCGACGGTACCGGAGCGACGGAGTGACCAGGTGAGTGCAAATACAAAACATAAAAACATATATGCGCTTATGTATGCACATAGATTAAGCTAGGCGCTCCTAATTCTATGAAGTTTGAATGATTAGTAGCGAGAGCAAGAAAATAGATGTATGTGCATCCATTGTAGCTGAGAAAAAAAAATATTATACAAACATACATAAACATAAGCTCACCAGAAAAGCGATCTCGTTATTCCTTTTATTTTTTTTCAAAACAAGTTTTTTTTATTCTTTCCTCTCTCCGCAATTTCATATGCATTTTGTGGTAGGTCAGTAATCCTTCACATATAAAAATTTGCAATTATGCGTTAGCGTTAAGCTAAGAGAGATTGTATCTTTTAGATTCGTTAGGTTTGCTTGTGTAAACCAAAATATTAAGATGGGGCGATATTTATATAATAATAAGAATAAAAATAAATTTTTTTTGTGTTAGCTAGATTATAATTAAACTATACAAAGGCTATGTGAAAGAAGCCATAGTTTAAGACATATTTTAGTGGTAGAATTGTTTTGGGTTTTTAAACACTTTATAAACTGAATTTGCCTTCAAGACTTGTAATTAAGTAGACTAGAAGAAACACAATTAGATTGGATTATTATAGTTTAATCTTTTGCTGAGTTCGAATTTTATGGGATTTTTTTATTAAAATCCTATTTGTGAATATCTATTCTGGAGTTTTAATCGTAGAGATAGGATTATTTAGACTAGAATATACCTAGGTTTAAGAGAATTATTTGTAAATAAACACCTGAAGAATGTATCCTTGAAATACGTGATCTTTATTGAAATGCAGGGCTGAGGTAAAATTAATTTTGGTGTGTGGTTTGCCTTTGGGTGCGCTACGGTAGGTGAAGGATAACACGGAGGAGATATGGCTGAGTGACATATAAATACTTAGACGGACGTCAGGTTTGGGGGCGCTGTAAGGAAAGAGGAGTCAGCACAGCGCCAATTGTTCAGCGCAAGCTGCGCTGAAGAGGGTGGGAAGACTCCACCAGACAGGACAGGCCTTCAACCTTTTTCTTCCCCTCCTACTTTCCTCAGGATTTTCCTATTTATTTCTTTTCAGCTAGGCATGAACCACTCTTATTTTTGTAAAAGTAACTGCGGATAAGAAGGGAAACCCACACCATTCGGCGAGCCAGCAGGGGCTTGCAACCATGCCGCATGCCACCTCCGCCTTACCACCAAAAGCCAGTTACGTTACAACCTTCAATCCATAGTAGTCTTTTGAATTTGTATGTGCCATTTTCGGCTGTAAATGAGGTTATATCTCTATAAAATAAATTTTTTTTGTGTTAGCTAGATTATAATTAAACTATACAAAGGCTATGTGAAAGAAGCCATAGTTTAAGACATATTTTAGTGGTAGAATTGTTTTGGGTTTTTAAACACTTTATAAACTGAATTTGTCTTCAAGACTTGTAATTAAGTAGACTAGAAGAAACACAATTAGATTGGATTATTATAGTTTAATCTTTTGCTGAGTTCGAATTTTATGGGATTTTTTTATTAAAATCCTATTTGTGAATATCTATTCTGGAGTTTTAATCGTAGAGATAGGATTATTTAGACTAGAATATACCTAGGTTTAAGAGAATTATTTGTAAATAAACACCTGAAGAATGTATCCTTGAAATACGTGATCTTTATTGAAATGCAGGGCTGAGGTAAAATTAATTTTGGTGTGTGGTTTGCCTTTGGGTGCGCTACGGTAGGTGAAGGATAACACGGAGGAGAAATGGCTGAGTGACATATAAATACTTAGACGGACGTCAGGTTTGGGGGCGCTGTAAGGAAAGAGGAGTCAGCACAGCGCCAATTGTTCAGCGCAAGCTGCGCTGAAGAGGGTGGGAAGACTCCACCAGACAGGACAGGCCTTCAACCTTTTTCTTCCCCTCCTACTTTCCTCAGGATTTTCCTATTTATTTCTTTTCAGCTAGGCATGAACCACTCTTATTTTTGTAAAAGTAACTGCGGATAAGAAGGGAAACCCACACTATTCGGCGAGCCAGCAGGGGCTTGCAACCATGCCGCATGCCACCTCCGCCTTACCACCAAAAGCCAGTTACGTTACAACCTTCAATCCATAGTAGTCTTTTGAATTTGTATGTGCCATTTTCGGCTGTAAATGAGGTTATATCTCTTGAATCTGGGTGTAGTTTTATTTGATGAAAACCTGACATAAGGTCTAGGCATGAAAAATATTTGGCCCTTCCATGTTGGTCTAAAATATCATCAATTCTTAGGATTGGGAATTTATCTGCTGCTAACTTTTTGTTTACTTGTCTGCAGTCCACTACAAGTCTCCATATTTTTTCTGTGTTCCCTGGTAGTGATTTTTTAGGTACTAGTCAAATTGGACTATTGTACTCTGATATTGAAGATTCTATAGTGTCATCTTCGATCAACTTATTAACGTGTTTGCTTATTTCCCCTTTTTGTGTCTGAGACAATCTATAGTTTCTTATGTATACCGGGGTGTCGTCTTTCATGTGTAGTTTTTTTTGTAAAAATTATTATAGGAAATTGGTTCTGTTTCTAGTGCAAATATGTCATGAACTCTGTCCATAATGAAGTTAATTGAGAACTGACACATTTTGGGAAGTTTTTGGTTAGTCTTTTTAATTTTTCTGTATCATTACTATTTTTATTGTGTGTGCTTGTTTCGATTAATGTGTAGTCATATAAGTTTTCAGTATTAATATTTTAATTTTGAATAGTTGAGTTTTTATTTGTTGTATTAATAATTCTGATGAAAGTTTGATCTATATTTGTGATTGTGTTTGTTATAAAAATGCCTTCAGATAATTGCTGATGGGGTATGAAGATGTTTTTACTATCAGTGTTTACTGTTACTTGTCTAATGACTTCAGATCTAGCAGGGATCGTAATTGTATTGACGGACAGACAATTTGTTAGGTGCATTGTTATTGTTTGAGGAAAATCTATGGTCTTAGGATTAGTTTCTCCTCTGTTTTGCCATAATCTAGAATACAATTATATTTCTATATAAAATCTAGTCCTATTATTCCATCGCATGGGATTGGGAAGATGTCTTCTACAACGTGGAATTTATGATAAATAAGTAGGTCATCACCCTTTAAATCAGCCTTCACTGTTCCTAATGTGCTGGTTATATCTTGGCCAATGCCCTTTAAGTCTGTGATTTGTTCTGTATTTATTTTAATATTATTACTGATTTGATTATTTTTAATAATGGACATATCCGCTCCGGTGTCTATTAAGAAACTTGAAATTGAATTATTTAGTGATGGTTTTGTAGATATGTAGCTGTTTACGTGTAGGTTTAGTACACATATTTTCCTATATACTGATCTTGTGGAGTTCCTGGTTTTCCTGCTGGGTACAACTGCGCACGTTACGTGTCTGATTGTACTGCCTGTGTCATTTTGGGTTTGTGATGCTCTTTGGGCCTTACTATTTGTTCTCGAATTATTGTTGTATCTCGGCTGTGGTCTAAATCTTCTGCCTCGGTAATTCCCATAGTTGTTACTTCGGTAACTTCCACGGAAATTACTTCGATGTTGATTTTGTTGTCGTATATTTAAAATTGTGTTCGAGCTGCCTGTGATTTCCGTGCAGCTGTTTGTGAACTTTGAAATTGCATCGTTCATTGTTGTGAACGTTCCCGCCTGCATGATCATTTTCACTTTATCATTGGAGCAGTTCTTACGCATAGCTTTGTCTGCTGCTTAGGTAGCATATCTCGTTGCCAAGTCTGGGTTTAATCCATCCGAGATATAGGCTCCCTCCCATGAACTAGTTATCTTTTCTATCTCCTCAGTGTATTGGTTTGCTGTTTTGATACGCTGTTGGATATTCAGGAGTTATGCTTTCAAAACTTCTACTGATTCGCCTTTGATTTCAGTTCTTAATTCTAGTTTTATTTGTGTAATTGTATTTTCGTTACTTATGAAATTTCTTGCCATGCCTTTTAGCTTGGTCTTTATCATGGTTATAGATATAGCTTCATGATTATCCTTGATTTGGTCGAGGATACCGGGGGCATCTGTGAAACTGTGCAAATTTTCAGGCATGCCATCTAACTCTGGTAGCATTGATGAGGCGGTTTTGATGAATTCTACTACGGTTTGTGTCATTGTGATATAAATGAGTGGGAGATTTATTGGTTTATTTTCTTCCACTGATGAAGTGTGACTCAATGCTGGTGATGGGGTGCGGTTTCGGGAAAGTTCGATTAGAACTGAGCTAAAATCAACCTGGAGTTTTTCCTCTACTGTAGTTGGTATAGGTATTTCTATGTTGTATCTAGCTAAAGAGGATACTAATTTGTCTCGTACGTAGGAAAAGAATTGGTAAGCTTCTGTTTGGTGTTCTTTGGTGAGTATATTATTTACCGTATTGATTACCTGTCCTATATTATTTAGGGCTTCTACGATCGTGTTTAAATGTTTTATTATAGTTTCGGGTTTCATCGTGGTGTTTTTATTTATGCATTTGTATGCTTTTTCTGCTTTAATTTTTTCTTCAGATAACGCCTCATATATTTGTTCCCATTTTTTCATTTCAATCTTGGGGAAACATCAGTAAAAAAAATTCCAAATTTAAAGGGTTTTTATAAGGACAACCTGAGCATTCCAATTTAATGAAATTTTTTTTTTGTTTTGTAATGAGAATTTTCTTTATTTATTTTTTATTTCTTAAGTCTCTAATTTTTTCTTTTAATTTTATTCTATCTTCCTTATTGGTTGTAATATTTAATAGTTTAAAAGTTTCAGCTATTTCCTTCTTCTTTTTAAATTGTTTACCCGTTTTCTTCTTCTTTTTATTATCGGGGAAGATATTGTAGGACTTTCCTCCTTCTTGTAAAGCTTGTTCCGTCGCCGATACTCGTCTATTGTGATCGGTGTCGGACCTTGCTTAGCTGTTTAATTTTCACGACTTCTTCGGAGATTTTTATAAATTCCCTAATTGTGTCTTCACATTTTTTTTTAATTTTATGAAAATCTTCCTCCGTTGTAATCTCTTGCATAGTAAGGAAATAGCTGCAACCTTTAAACAAATTTTTTTTCTACTTATTTCAGAATTTTTATTTATATTTTTTTTCAAGGTTTTTCTATTAAGCTAGTCCTACTGTTTAAAAATGTATTTAAATGAAGGAAGAGAAGAAGAAAAAAATTCCCTAAGCAAAAACGGTGTTTTTGCTCATGGTTTAACGTCCATAAGGCCGCTCAATTGATTCTAAATTTTTATATACTTAATATACGTAAAACTTGTTGCCAATCTTGCTGTTAGCCGTACTGCTAATCGTGTCCTGCTGGTTTGCTATTAGTCTTTTAGTTGGTCTCCGGCCGCCATTCAGATGTTATATTTATTCCACTTCACATGCAATTGTGAAAGATAAACCATCGCATACAGTCCACTCCCCCTGAGCGGGAGAAGTCCACCCGCACCGCACAAGCGAAGTAATCCGGCACAACATTTTTTGGTCCTTCGAGCCAGATTATCCACCAGGAAAAGCTTTTCACCGCATACATTAAAAAACCGCAAATATTTTGCAAATACTATATACATATATACATAACTTATATATTTAATAATCCTGGCGCAACTCTACAATTGCAAGTACCAATCGACTTTCATTTGCTCTCTATATACATACATATTAACAAGGATTGCAAATTCCTTTTATGCTTTGTTCTTCGTACAAGTTCAACTCATACGACTTTAATTGCCCTCTAAGCGAGCAATCAAATACTAAGTAGCAGACTCCGCTTATACGTTTATACCCCCATGCAATTTTGATTAAAAGGTTACTTTTTCGCATTTTTTTGTAACAAATCGGCATTCTACGAATAGAATCACATACACTTCTTGGAATATTAGTAATACCTAACAACAATCAACATGTATGCCCGCATTTGTAAAAACACGCGATTATGCGCTCAATGCAATCAAATGTTGTATGACCAAAAGCACGGATATTGCATTAACTGTATACACCGATCAAGTTGAAAGTTGTTTGCAACTTTTGAATGAGCAATGGGCTCGATTCAACGCTGAACAAAATGAGGTGGATACTGCATGTGGTACAGAAAACGCTGCAGTTGAGGAGAGCACACGGACTCAAGCCGAAATTTGGTACGCATCGGCCCTAGCTAATTTTAATCCTGTTCGCAAATGTCGTGTAGAATCTTCAGGTTCAAACCATTCTACAACAGTTTCTGCCTCCATTCGTTTACCAAAAATGGAGCTACCAACTTTTTCGGGCGATTCAACCGAGTGGATCAGCTTTTATGATTCCTTTTGCTCGCTTGTTGATGGTAATGCTGCACTGTCGGACGGGCAGAAAAGGCATTATTTACGGAGTTGTTTAAAGGGGGAAGCGTTGAACGTGGAGAGAGGTTTCAAAATCTGTGACGCCAATTATAAGGAGGCATGGGACATGCTCAAGTCCCGGTTCAACATTATGCGAGTTATCGTCGAATCGCATTTCAAGGCAATGGCCGATGTCCGCAAAGCGACAAGTGACACCGCCAGTGCAATTAAAGCAGTTCTGAACCCATATCAGTAGCATGTTCGTGAACTCAAGGCATTAGGCCGCCATGTTGATTTCTGGGACGACTGGCTCGTTCATGAAATAGTAGGTAAATTATCTTTTGAAACAAGGAAGCAGTGGGAGCTTTCGCTTTTGACTGATGCACCGCCAACATTTGAGGAGCTAACAACATTTATTGAGACTCGATGTAGATCCCTGTCTATGCTGTCAGCAGCAGTGCCATTACAACCAAGTAAACCCATTACTGCTAACAAACATACCAAAGCTTTCCATGCTATGTCTGATTCCAACACTAATAGTTGCCCTTGTTGCAAGGGAGCGCACAAGATTTATAGCTGCGAAAAATTTATCAGCCTTGGTTCTATCTCTAGATCAAAGTTTGTTAAGCAGTCACATCTTTGCATAAATTGCCTAGGTTCGGGGCATTATAAACCTCGTTGCAATAGTTCTTCGTCATGCCGCAAGTGTTGCCAATGCCATCACACGCTATTATATGGAACGCCAGCAGCAACCAACAGTACCGACTCCGCCGAAAACCAGCAAACAACATCGAACTATGCCGCCGCAGATAACACTTCAGAGAATAGCACCACCGCGCTTTCCGCATCACTTTTTCAACCGATAACCCCGACCCTGAATGTGTGTCTTCGTGTTTAGACACGAATGCTGATCCGCTACCAGAGAACATAGCTATATTGTTGGCTACTGCTCTCGTTAAGGTACGAGATTGTTCTGGTCGCTTTCAACAAGCTTGTTTGTTGTTTGACTCTGGTTTGCACGCCTCCTTCGTAACTGAGTCGTGTGTCCGACGTTTGGGCTTACGTAGGAGCTCGTCTACCGCCATAATTGCAGGCATTGGGTCCTCACAGAGAGAACGCGCTAGAGGTCAAGTTTCGCTGTCACTTTCATCGAACTTTTCTGATCAATACTACGCTATCAATGCATTAATTTTACCAAAAATCACCGGGAATTTACCGACTCAAACCGTTAGTATAACTTCATGGCCACATATCCAAGGGTTGTCTCTAGCAGACCCACAGTTTATGAGGCCTGGTCCTATTGATCTATTGATAGGTATGGACGTAATGGAGACGTTAATTTGCTCGGAGATTCGAAAGGGTCCATATGGGTTGGACGATCTTTGGAAGTGTAGACAATCCATCAACGCCGTGTTTCCAAACATATTTTTGAGAGCTTTGACGAGGCTCTGGGAATTGGAAGACGCGCCGGAGAAAACGTATCTAACAAGGGAAGAACAATTTTGTGAAGAGCACTTCGAAGCAACGCATACCAGATCACCGGACAACCGTTTCATCGTCGAATTGCCGCTAAAGCCTGATGTACCCCTTGGAGAGTCTCGAAGCCAGGCGGTTCGTAATCTCTTACGCATAGAAAGGAAACTCGCCGCCGATAAAGATTTACGTGCCAGCTACAGTGAGTTTATGCTAGAGCTCATAAGCATGAAGCACATGGAAGCTGCTGTCGAAACGTCGAATCCCACATATTATATGCCCCATCACCCCGTTATTAAGGAGCCGAGTGTTACTACCAAATTAAGATTCGTCTTCAATGCATCCGCCAAGACAACAAATGGGAACTCTCTCAACGATGCACTGTTTGTCCGTCCGCAACTGCAACAAAGCTTGGTTTGTATACTTTTACGCTTCCGAACCCACCGATATGCCGTCACTGCGGACATTGCAAAAATGTACTGTCAGGTATGTGTTTCACCGAAACACGTAGACCTGCAGCGGATTGTTTGGCGAAGTAACCCATCACATCCCATTCAAGGCTACAGGATGCTTCGGGTAACGTACGGGGTCGCCGCCGCATCACATTTGGCTGTCAAGGCACTTCACCAAAGTTCACGTTATTCAACAAATATATGCGAAAATGCCGCTGCAATAATACAACAAAATGTCTCCGAAATCCTCATTGATAGTGGGTTTGAACTTCGCAAGTGGGCTTCAAATTGTGTGAAGCTTACCAACACTATCCCAGTGATTCAGAGAACATTGCTCATTACATCGCTGAAGGTAAAGATGTTCACGCGCTCGACCTCGTGTGGAACACGGAGGAAGATTATTTCACTTTCGCAATCAACCATAAGCAACCACCTAGGCTTGCTACAAAGAGAGCTTTTTATCGGATGCTAGCACGCTGTTCGACCCTTTAGGCTTGCTCGCCCCTACCATGATCAAATCCAAGATGTGGCTTCAGTACATCTGGCGCGCCGAGGTTGGTTGGGAAAAACAAATACCTGATAAAATAGCGGAAAGCTGGTGTGAAAATCGATCGGAGCTACAAAGTTTGACGGATCTAAAGGCGCCCCGTTGGGTTGTCTGTAAAACCTCTGAATCAGCAACTGAGCTTCACGTTTTCTCAGATGCATCGGAACGAGCCTATGCCGCCGTCATATACGCGCGTAGAGTATATAGTAACGGATAAGTCACGGTTTCCCTGATTTCGGCCAAAAACAAAGCAGCGCCAATTAAGTCTACCACATTACCGTGTTTGGAGCTCTGCGCAGCTCATCTCGCGTCTAAGCTATTACGAAGTGTACTACAAAGATGGGACGAACTTCGCTACCTGCTATATGCCTGGACTGATTCAACTATTACTCTGGCATGGTTGCAAGCTCACCCAAGTAGATGGGAAACATTCATTGCGAATCGTGTGGCCGACATACAAGGAATTCTACGGCCAGAGTGCTGCCACCATGTACGCTCAGAACGCAATCCGGCAGATTGCGCATCAAGAGGTTTAACGCCGTAAGATTTTATACAATATCAGCTGTGGTGGTCGTGTCCCGACCTTTTGTACAGCGAAGATCAGTTTTGGAAGCAATCTATGCCAGAGCCGCATTTAACTGAACTTGGTCTACGCAAGAAGGTTGCCGTTCACATAACGGTACCCGAGGAGTGCTGGTCAATCATGACTAATTATTCATCATTTTCAAAACTACGGAGGGTTATCGCATATGTATTAAGGTTCATTCACAATACTAGCGCTAGAAAGAACCGCACGCCAAAAATCAAAGATGGTACTCCTAATGGTCAAGAGTTAGCTGCAGCCGAACTAAGTTTAATTAGATATACCCAAAGTATGTATTTTAGTAATGAAATTTTTCATTGCAGGGAGAAAAAACCGATTATCCTGCGAAGTAGCTTGTTGCATCTGCAGCCGTATCTTGATCCGTCAGGTGTTTTAAGGGTCGGAGGTCGTCTAAAATCTGCGGATGTGGCGCTTGACGCGAAACACCCTATTATCTTACCAAAAAATTCACCGCTGTCGAAATTAACAATATCTGACATACATAGGTATACCCTACATGCTGGGCCATGCATAATGGCTGTCTTTTTCAACGCCGCTGTTGGGTAATTGGTGCCCGTAATTTGATTAGAAGCATATACCATAAGTGCGTTAAATGCACTTGCTTGAACCGCAATACATCCGTCCAGTCGATGGGCGATCTTCCTTCGTCTCGCAACACTTATGCTCGATGCTAGACGCGCACAGCTGTAGATTTCGCTGGTCCGTATACTTATAAATTTGCACATGGAAAAGGGTGAAAGTCAACAGAGGGCTACATTTCGTCGTTCGTATGCCTGTGTACTGGTGCCATGCATTTGGAATTTGTTGGAGATTTGTCTCAAGTGCCTTTCTCAACGCATTCAAAAGCTTTATCAACCGTCGAGGTTATTGCAAAGCTATGTACTCTGATAACGGTACGAACTTCGTTGGCGCTGACAGAGAATTGCGCGAGAGATATGAGAAGTGTATGGCAGATGAGAAGTTGCGATCGTTTTTCGCTGACTCCAACATAGAGTGGCACTTTAACGCGCCAATCGCGCCTCATATGGGCAGATATTGGGAAGTCGGTATTAAGCGCATAAAATACCATATCAAATGCATTCTAGAAGGTAACTTATTGTCTTTCGAAAAATTCAACACTCTGCTGACAGAAGTCGAAGCATGCGTCAATTCTCGCCCTTATGCACTGATCCGACCAGCGCAACCGATCTTGAAGCCTTAACGCCTGGCCATTTCCTCATCGGCGAGTCACTGAAGTCGATCCCAGAACCTGAGGGTCAAAGGTTCTGCGGAAATCTACTTAAGCGATGGCATTTAATCTCTTCTAAGCGACAATATTTTTCGCGCCGATGGCGTGATGAATACTTGCTAAATTTACAACGTCGAACTAAATGGTTTAGATCTGCACACAACTACGAAGAAGATGTCGTAGCTTTGTTTGATGAACGAACTCCACCTACGAAGTGGACACTTGCGAGGGTAATTCGTTGCCACCCTGGTACCGATGGAAACGTGCGAGTACGTTCGACCCGTAACCAGACTGTGCCTTTTACCTACAAAAGGGGACTTGTTTTCATCAGAAAATCCGTAATAATTATAAGGTTTTTGTATTTTTTCCATATTTATCTCGATTACTCAAGTTTGTAAAAATATTAAATTTTTCGAGATAGATTTTCAAAATAAAATTTTAAAGCTAATATTTTTAATAATTAAAAATGATAAGTAAATTTTTGTCGACAATTGAAGTTTAAAGTAAACCTTTGCGAAGTCAAAAATTTAAATTAAACTTCTTCGATTATTAAAATTTAAAAATGTTTGAGAGTTAATTAAAAATTGAATTTTTGTAAAGGTGAATATCTTTTCTAATAGTTATCTTAATAACTGAAGACTGAATTTGTAAACATATGATACTCAAAATACATAGTTTGTAATTTCTTGATATTTAAATATTTATTGTCAAATACCTTGAAATATTTATTATAAGATTAAGTTGAACATATCATATGTACATATATAGTTCAAGGGTGGCGGTATGTTGGATCTTAAAGTTATCTTAATAATCTTCGTAATGTTAATGGGGTAACTAGGTGTCGATATGGTAGTGCATCATATACGTCGATAAGGTGGGGTCATTTCTCGCTACTTGGCATTTGACGTTTGCTTTCTTACTTTGATTTTTATACTCAGTTGAGCAGAGCTCACAGAGTATATTAAGTTTGATTGGATAACGGTTGGTTGTACATATATAAAGGAATCGAGATAGATATAGACTTCCATATATCAAAATAATCAGGATCGAAAAAAAATTTGATTGAGCCATGTCCGTCCGTCCGTCCGTCCGTCCGTCCGTCCGTTAACACGATAACTTGAGTAAATTTTGAGGTATCTTGATGAAATTTGGTATGTAGGTTCCTGAGCACTCATCTCAGATCGCTATTTAAAATGAACGATATCGGACTATAACCACGCCCACTTTTTCGATATCGAAAATTTCGAAAAACCGAAAAAGTGCGATAACTCATTACAAAAGACAGATAAAGCGACGAAACTTGGTAGATGGGTTGAACTTATGACGCAGAATAGAAAATTAGTAAGATTTTGGACAATGGGCGTGGCACCGCCCACTTTTACAAGAAGGTAATTTAAAAGTTTTGCAAGCTGTAATTTGGCAGTCGTTGAAGATATCATGATGAAATTTGGCAGGAACGTTACTACTATTACTCTATATGTGCTAAGTAAAAATTAGCAAAATTGGATGAAGAACACGCCCACTTTTTAAAAAAAAAAATTTTTAAATTCAAATTTTAACAAAAAATTTAATATCTTTACTGTATATAAGTAAATTAAGTCAAAATTCAACTCCAGTAATGATATGATGCAACAAAATACAAAAATAAAAGAAAATTTCAAAATGGGCGTGGCTCCGCCCATTTTCATTTAGTTTGTCTAGAATACTTTTATTGCCATAAGTCGAACAAAAATTTACCAATCCTTCTCAAATTTGGTAAGAGCATAGATTCTATGACGGTAACTGTTCTCTGTGAAAATGGGCGAAATCGGTGGAAGCCACGTCCAGTTTTTATACACAGTCCACCGTCTGTCCTTCCGCTCGGCCATTAACACAATAACTTGAGCAAAATCCGATATATCTTTACTAAACTTAGCCCACGTACTTACCTGAGCTCACTTTTTCTTGGTATAAAAAATGGGCGAAATCTGACCATAACCACGCCCACTTTATCGATATCGAAAATTACGAAAAATGAAAAAAATGCCATAATTCTATACCAAACACGAAAAAGGGATGAAACATGGTAAATGGATTGGTTTATTGACGCAAAATATAACTTTGGAAAAACCTTTGTAAAATGGGTGTGACACCTACCATATTAAGTAGAAGAAAATGAAAAAGTTCTACAAGGCGAAATCAACAGCCCTTGGAATCTTGGCAGGAATACTGTTAGTGGTATTGCATATATAAATAAATTAGCAGTACCCGACAGATGATTTTCTGGATCACCTGGTCCACATTTTGGTCGATATCGCGAGAACGCCTTCACATATACATCTAAGGGCCACTCGCTTTTAAAACCCTCATTAATACCTTTAATTTGATATCCATATCGTACAAAAACATACCAGAGTCACCCCTGTCCCACCCTAATGGCGATATCTCGAAAAGGCGTCCACCTATAGACCTAATGCCCCCTCCCTCTTAAAATGCTCAGTAACACCTTTCGTTTGATACCCATATCGTACAAACATTCTAGAGTCACCCCTGGCCCACCCTAATGGCGATATCTCGAAAAGGCGTCCACCTATAGACCTAATGCCCACTCCCTCTTAAAATGCTCAGTAACAGCTTTCGTTTGATACCCATATCGTACAAACATTCTAGAGTCACACCTGGCCCACCCTAATGGCGATATTTCGAAAAGGCGTCCACCTATAGAACTAAGGATTACTCCCTTTTAAAATACTCATTACCACCTTTCATTTGATACCCATATCGTACAAACACATTCTAGAGTCACCCTGGCCCACCCTAATGGCGATATCTCGAAAAGGCGTCCACCTATAGACCTAATGTCCACTCCCTCTTAAAATGCTCAGTAACACCTTTCGTTTGATACCCATATCGTACAAACATTCTAGAGTCACCCCTGGCCCACCCTAATGGCGATATCTCGAAAAGGCGTCCACCTATAGACCTAATGTCCACTCCCTCTTAAAATGCTCAGTAACACCTTTCGTTTGATACCCATATCGTACAAACATTCTAGAGTCACCCCTGGCCCACCCTAATGGCGATATCTCGAAAAGGCGTCCACCTATAGAACTAAGGATTACTCCCTTTTAAAATACTCATTACCACCTTTCATTTGATACCCATATCGTACAAACACATTCTAGAGTCACCCTGGCCCACCCTAATGGCGATATCTCGAAAAGGCGTCCACCTATAGACCTAATGTCCACTCCCTCTTAAAATGCTCAGTAACACCTTTCGTTTGATACCCATATCGTACAAACATTCTAGAGTCACCCCTGGCCCACCCTAATGGCGATACCTCGAAAAGGCGTCCACCTATAGACCTAGTGTCCACTCCCTCTTAAAATGCTCAGTAACACCTTTCGTTTGATACCCATATCGTACAAACATTCTAGAGTCACCCCTGGCCCACCCTAATGGCGATATCTCGAAAAGGCGTCCACCTATAGACCTAATGCCCACTCCCTCTTAAAATGCTCAGTAACAGCTTTCGTTTGATACCCATATCGTACAAACATTCTAGAGTCACACCTGGCCCACCCTAATGGCGATATTTCGAAAAGGCGTCCACCTATAGAACTAAGGATTACTCCCTTTTAAAATACTCATTACCACCTTTCATTTGATACCCATATCGTACAAACACATTCTAGAGTCACCCTGGCCCACCCTAATGGCGATATCTCGAAAAGGCGTCCACCTATAGACCTAATGTCCACTCCCTCTTAAAATGCTCAGTAACACCTTTCGTTTGATACCCATATCGTACAAACATTCTAGAGTCACCCCTGGCCCACCCTAATGGCGATATCTCGAAAAGGCGTCCACCTATAGACCTAATGCCCACTCCCTCTTACAATGCTCAGTAACACCTTTCGTTTGATACCCATACCGTACAAACATTCTAGAGTCACCCTTGGTCCAGCTTTATGGCGATATCTCGAAAAGGCGTCCACCTATAGACCTAATGCCCACTCCCTCTTAAAATGCTCAGTAACATCTTTCATTTGATTCCCATATCGTACAAACACATTCTACAGACACCCCTGGTCCACCTTTATGGCGATATCTCGGAACGGCGTCCACCTATGGAACTAAGGATCACTCCTTTTCAAAATACTCATTAACAGCTTTCATTTGATACCCATATCGTACAAACACATTATAGAATCACCCCTGGTCCACCTTAATGGGGACATCTCGAAAAGGCGTCCACCTATAGACCTAATGCCCACTCCCTCTTAAAATGCTCAGTAACACCTTTCGTTTGATACCCATATCGTACAAACATTCTAGAGTCACCCCTGGCCCACCCTAATGGCGATATCTCGAAAGGGCGTCCACCTATAGACCTAATGCCCACTCCCTCTTAAAATGCTCAGTAACACCTTTCGTTTGATGCACATATCGTACAAACACATTCTAGAGTCACCCCTGGCCCACCCTAATGACGATATCTCGAAAAGGCGTCCACCTATAGACCTCATGCCCACTCCCTCTTAAAATGCTCAGTAACACCTTTCGTTTGATACCCATACCGTACAAACATTCTAGAGTCACCCCTGGCCCACCCTAATGGCGATATCTCGAAAAGGCGTCCACCTATAGACCTAATGCCCACTCCCTCTTAAAATGCTCAGTAACATCTTTCATTTGATTCCCATATCGTACAAACACATTCTACAGACACCCCTGGTCCACCTTTATGGCGATATCTCGGAACGGCGTCCACCTATGGAACTAAGGATCACTCCTTTTCAAAATACTCATTAACAGCTTTCATTTGATACCCATATCGTACAAACACATTATAGAATCACCCCTGGTCCACCTTAATGGGGACATCTCGAAAAGGCGTCCACCGATAGACCTAAGGCCCACTCCCTCTTAAAATGCTCAGTAACACCTTTTATTTGATACCCATATCGTACAAACAAATTCTAGAGTCAGCCCTGGTCTACCTTTATGGCGATATCCCTAAATGGCGTTCATCCATAGAACTATGGCCTACTCTCTCTTAAAATACTCTTTAATACCTTTCATTTGATACACATGTTATACAACCACATTCCAGGGTTACCCCAGATTGATTTTCCTTATTTTGTCTCCATAGCTCTCAACTGAGTATGTTATGTTCGGTTACACCCGAACTTAGCCTTCCTTACTTGTTGATATTATACTTCTTGCTGCTGACACGACCGCCCGTGCTAATTTTACTTGCCCAATTTCTTAATATTACAAGTTAAATTAAAAGTTGTATTTATGTACAGTAATTAAAGTTAATTGAATTAAATGAAAGTGAACTAAAATCACTCCCGCTAAGCCGGAGAAGTCCACCCCCACTGCACAAGCGAAGTTATCCGCCACAACAAACGTTAACGAGTAATTTGTAAACGCAAGCTGATTTTAAGTCGGCCATAACCGTTTAGACGGTTAAGTGCCAATTAAGTAAGTAAGTAAGCTGATTTTAAGTCGACACACTTAAAAGCCAGCCGCGTAAAATGAATTTCAATAAATAAGAATTTGATACGAAACATTACTCATAATTATAAATATACAAACATACAAAAATAGCATGAAAAAAAATTTAAATAACAAAGTCAGCGTATTAGAAACAAATGTATACAGAAAACAATGTAAACAGACTATTTACTTCCCATATCCAGTAACCCCTTTGCAAAAAGTTATAATAGAACTCAAAAGCAATTAAAATCTTTTTCTAACTCAAGCAAAACTCAAGTGGGTCCTTAAGGCTCTGAAAAAGTCAGATACAGCTGTCTCCAATTATATATGCCTTTTTCTTTTTAAGGTTGATGGTGTAGCATTATGTCAATACGTTTGTAGCACTCTACGCCAATGCACTTTCTATGCAGACCACACACACAGTCATATTGCATTCACATTAAAATATCGCCCTAACTACATTACGTTTACCCCAACGCAGCGGGAGTTCAACATCACATACTAATGCCGGTTACATTTATACTGGCGCATTGACCAATTCGTTAATAGCGTGACCGAGCGTCAATGACAATTTGTCAATATGCCTGCCAAAATATTTCTACAGTTACAATTTCTAAAATTAGTTTGAACTAATATGCTGACTGAGAATGTAAATGTTAAGAATGTATTGTATTAGTGTTATTGTAATTTCGTATGTGTAAAATAGATAATTTTGTATAAAAAGAAAGACATTTTTCTAATAAACTCAATGACAACTTTGCGCTACAAATCAGCGGACCTATTTTTATTTCGTACTACCGTCGGCAAGTGTAACGCCACACTTAACAGTTTCATATGCACATACCTCGAAATCCATTATACGTTTCAGATTTGTTATCGCTACGCTTGTTCGAGCGCATGAATCAAAATATGGCTTTCCAGGTACACCGGAAAGTTGAACGTTTGCAATCGGGATTTCAGTACCAATCGAAGTCGATAAGGAGTTAAAATTGACTGTGATATGCGTTGTTTTGGGTTTTTGTTTGCAATTCGTGCATTTGGCACGCGTCACACCGGGAGCATTGCATTCATAGTAAGAAAACACGGGCCTTAAAGCCACAGATTGCGCTATGTTAGCAACATGCATCTCTTTCGCTTCCTCGTTTTTCCTTTTCGTACATACATCCATGTTACGACCTTTCTTGCGGCAATAATTACAACGTCCTGAGTTGTTTGAAGTAGTGGAGAAACTATCTTTTGTTGTATTTTGCCTACGTTCTTGCCAGAATAACTCGGCTTCACGGGCTTCTTTTAGCAACTCATCAAAACTGTTTATTTTCGAACGGTTTACCCTATCGCGGATTTGTACGTGCAGTAACCCAAACAAAATATCTATTTGCTCAGCCTCGGCTGGCAAATTATTTAGTTGGGAGAAAATTGCGCGTTTTTTCCTAATAAAGATATCCGTCGATTCATCTTTCCGCTGCTTGCTATCAAAAATTTCAACGTATATGTGCCACGATAATTTAGGAGGAGCGAATGCTTCACCCAGCATTCGTATAATATCATCAAAAGCTTCGGCTTTAGATTTCACCCCACGCCGCCATTCTGCTGCATCAACTTCAAGGACTATGGGTATACCGCTAATCGCATCCGCATCGTTTATTTTTTTTGTGGGACGACGCTCTCCGCTAAAACGGGCGGTACAATTGGAAAAAGAACCAGGTCGAGAATTAAAATTACTGACGGCTTGTATAAGTCGTTCAATATGTTCTGCAGTGAGGGTCGCCATATTGAAGTTCTCTTGAAAATTTCGAAATTCGGTCGCTTCGGCGAAAAGGAGTGAAGAAGCCACTGGGGTTTGCCACGCAAAATAATGGCTACGCAGTTAGGCGCCAATTTATAACAAGGTGATTGGATTCTTCGATTGTGTAGTGTGATCACAATCAGAATTATACCAAATAATTTCTCTCACAATGGAAGAAGAAGAAGAGAAAACCAGTTTGAATGTTTATTTCAAAAATGTCAGGGTTTCACGTAGGTAGTTAACCTAAATGAACAAAATATACAAAAATTTCATATTTACATTAAACTAGGGTTCACCACTGTAACTAATATACAAAGAATTCAAGTACCGTTCAAGTGACCAGTTTTTCACTATTCGCCTTGTCCCGTACAACAATAAAAAAATATACCTTGTATTGGTAGCAATGGTCCTACAGCATAACAATGAATATACAAATTAACATATGGTGACGAATATTAGCAACGCTAAGGGATACTTTCATCTCTAAGCCAATATTAAGCAGTGACTTGTATGCACATCAGCAAATCAATCATTATGTCTATACATGTGTCCATGCAAGCAGCGGAGAGCAACGCACAAACACATGCATATATCTTAGATACTCCCAAAAGTAGGCAATCATCTATGAAAATATCAGCAAATCCAGCGGACTTAGCCAGCATAGGACTTCCAGCCACGGACCTAGTCGACAACCCTTTGTGGTGGCAGGGACGTTCTTGGCTGCAAGAAGGCAAAGCAAAATGGCCATCTCAAGGCGAACAGGAGTACCACACAGACATCGAAGAAAACGAGTACAAGTGCATGCAGCAACGACCATCAACAATAGCGAGGATATTATTGATCGGTTTTCCGATCTATCAAGAGCGTTGCGGGTAATCTCCTACATTATACGATTCTCGAATAGAACACGTCCAAAAACTAAAACGTCCTTTAAAGCAGAGTCTCAACAGATTTCGCCCGACGAAATCAAAGCTACGACTAGCCGTCTCATAAGGATATCCCAAACTAACTACTATGCCGAGGAAATAAACGCTCTGAGAAGCATGAAACCCACCTCGGTCAAAAGCGAGATTCTCTCTCTAGACCCCTTTATCGACGAAAATAATGTCCTTCGGGTGGGGGTCGGCTCAACGCATCCAGGGACGTTCCCGTCGACGAGCGTCACCCGATAATCCTCCCTTACGCCTGCCGACTCACCCGTCTTCTAGCCCAGTTTGTCCACACCATTTCCATACATAGTGGAAACCAACTCATGCTGCGGCTCCTACGCACGCAGTATTGAATACCTCGTGTCAAAAACATGATTCGATCCATCATTCACAACTGCAAGGCCTGTATGCTATTCCGCAAACGTTCCCCGACGCAACTAATGGGAATTCTCCCTGCGGAACGTACTACCTTTTCTCGGGCATTTACCAGCACCGGGGTGGATTTCGCCGGGCCGTTTGACATCAAGTCTTACAGCGGACGAGGATGCCGCATGTTTAAGGGTTACGTCTGCCTATTCGTCTGCTTTGCGACTAAGGCGATACACTTAGAGGCAACTAGCGACCTCAGCACCGCCGCGTTTCTCTCAGCATTTAGCCGGTTTGTCGCCAGACAAGGATGCCCGAAAAACCTCTATTCCGACAACGGTACGAACTTTGTCGGTGCGTCGAGGGCTCTCCGCTAAGAGCTCAAGGCATTCCTCGTTGATGCGCGCGACAAAACCCTCTTTAAGTATGCCCACAAAACCCTCACATGGCCGTTCATTCCAACAGCTGCTCCTCATATGCGCGGGCTGTGGGAAGCAAGAGTCAAGAGTTTCAAAACCCATTTCAAAAAGATCGCATCGGATTACAAATTCACTCTCGAGGAGTTTAGCACCTTCCTGTGTAGGATTGAATCTTGTCTCAACTCCCGATCCCTGAGCCCATCTTCAAATGACCCGTCTAACCTGGAGCCACTTACCCCGGGCACTTCCTAGTCGGGGGCCATCTACTAGCGCCACCCGAGATTGACGTCAGCGAGAATCGCGCTTCACTCGTCAACCGATGGGAAACACTTAAGGCGCTGCATCAAACCTTCTGCAAACGGTGGAAAACGGAGTATCTCACCGAATTGCAGAAGCGCGTTAAGTGGAAGCATCCACAATCAAACCTTAAACAGGGAGACCTAGTCGTCATTAAGGAGGACAATCTGCCCCCCAACGAATGGAGACTAGGTCGGATAGCCACCCTTCATTATGGCCCCGATAACCGAGTTCGAGTCGTCGAACTGGAAACGGCAAGGGGACAAACCACAAGACCAATCACGAAATTGGTCCTACTACCGCCCTCCAGTGAGGTTGAGGGAGACTTGTAACTCCCACCAGTTTTAAAAAACCCCGTAACCCAGCTCTGGTTCACCACGAACGAGGCCAACAGAAGCCTAAAGCAGATAAACTATCTGCCGCCGCATACCCCCTTTTTTATTGTTTGGCACGTTACGGCCACAACGCTGGTGCTCAACAACAATGAGAGCAACCACCTATCCACAATTCAAAGAATTCTCCCCCTCAGTGACACCTACTAAAGCCACAACAACGTATAAAAACGCGTCTCTTGTGCTTATTAAAATCTAAAGGGTCTTTTTTTTCCAAAAACAGCAGTCTGTGCAATTCATAATAATGCATACAATCTCACGTGACAGTATAATAGTAATTAAAAGTATTTCATTTGATCAATTATGTTGACAGCCGGCAATTATCATTTTTTCAATTGTTGATCCAAATGGAAATTCCGATATAACAGCACCAAATCTGTCTAGCTATCTATAAGATATTAAAAAACAAAATCATCAATATACGTAGAGCAACGAGAGTACTACACAGCCAGCATTACCTTTCTGTCTTCCAAATTCCAAAATGCCACATTACCATTGGTACCTGACCAACTCAACCCCAATCTTGTTTGAACTCATAAGCACCTCATCGAATTTAAAGTAAAGCACACCAATTGTGCCATCTTGATGCCCCACAGCAGCGACATCCAGTGCTGGTGCAGGTTCAATACAAGTGACTTTTTTACCCCACCCAGCCAACGGGCATACCAAATCTACTTTGTACACCATTAGAATGCGACTCACTTCTGCGCCGAAGTCTTCACGTTTTGCATATAACTTATGCGATACCACAACTGCAGGTATTCCAGCTTTTTGTCGCGCGTTCAATACCCATAAAATCGGGCTTATTCGATATAACTAATACCACATCGGCATGCACACCCTGCGATGTATCGCGACAAGCATCGATGAGTGCCATTGCCATTGTCAGATATGAGTACGACAACCCGTTTGCGTGGTTGCTTTGTAATTGTTGTACAAGTTGTAAACAACGTTTGGAACTTTTCACAACAACTTGAGGTTCGTTGGGATTACTGCGTTTATAAACCACACCCATACGTGTAGCCCGTTAACTATATTCAAGTCCCGCAAAAATGGTGTGCTCATGCTCGGGTGCAATCACTACAAAACCAATGCCGCAGTTAAGATTATCAAGAGGGACCTCATGATCCGGTGGTATAATACGTTGCACATCTGGCAGTAAGCCCGTAGTAATGTGCGATATGGCTTTGATTTCGCATTCCCTTAAGAGCACGAGTATTTCATTAACATAAATTCGTGATGGTTTACATAGTTCTTGACCTAATGTTTTACTGCCACTGCTAAATTCGCATTCTCTGATAAATCAATGTCTGCCATTTCTAGCTGTTTTCAACAAAGCATGAAAGCCTGCACAATGTAGGCTGGAACATAAGTGGTACCCACGACTTAATCTCCTCTTTCTCCCGACTTTGCGTTTCGAATGCAAATTACTATACAAGATACTGTCACAAAAAAAAAAAAAAAAAATAAAAACCACCCTCTCCTGCGGCGCTTGCGGGTGCCTCAACGCCTTTACAATGTTCTTAGCACGGCCTACCCAATTTCAATTTTTAAGTGCAACACGACAGTACCTACAAGTAAAGACCAAGTTAATATCATGTGTTTATATGTACATAAATACTCAAAAGACATATAATTTACTTATATGTATATAGTTGCATACGAAAACATATGCGCTAAAAAAAAATAATAATAAAATACATATATATGCGTCACTGTCATAGGACATAGCAAACGCTAAGTACATTGGGGTGGTCGGTCGTACGAACTAAAATTGCTTCAGTCCATCCACTAAAAAGCTCCCTTTTCCTCAAGAAAATAAGCAATAAAAGATTCATTTTTAGCGAATCTACAAAAATAAGAAAGCTTTATCCGATGGATTGTAAAGGTTGCATTTTCGCCGACTACTCTAGTGTACTCTAAGGCTTTTGCCTGAATTGACAGTCACTGTTCAACATAAATCAATATCAATTTGCATACCAATGAATACCCTTTGCACTTGCTTCATCATTGCCATGCCAAGTGAGTAAGTCCTCTTCCCCATGTTCTCTCCTCCACCTCTTTCCTTCTTAAACAACTCAATCTTTGTTAGTTTAAACGGGAAGTTGTGTGTTTCTTATCATCATTGCCACCAATATCATTGTCACTATTATACTTATACATTGCCGATAATCGTTGGCTTAATAGATCCCTGAAACACACTTGACAGGTTTTGCACAAAAGCTGGCCAATAATTAGTGAAACCGATATTGTAAAAGATTTGTAAACCCTTTTTGGAAAGTTTACCCGAACAATATATGGATTATATGCAAACGTGTGGCGAATATGAGGAAGACGATGATCAAGATTCATCACAAGGTCCTTCGTCATCACCAATGAAGGAACAACAGCAAGCCATACCGGTTATGACGCGTATGGTCAGCCAGAACCAATGTCCCCTAACAACCACTACAACAATTGCAAAAATTACCTTCATCCAGAAGAAAGAATCTGCAATATGTCAACGACACAAACCCACTACTAATCATCTCTTCAAGCCGTCCAGGTGTACCGACTACAATATGGACACCTTGTTGTAGTGAACTTTTCTGCGTTTCTAACTTAACACCACCAATCCGTAACAGCGAACGCACATCCGGATTGCTTAAATGTACTCGAAATTTTTCAATTTGATTATAAGTTTGTTCAGCTAATTCACGACTCGGCTCGATAATAATGGCCTGTGGTGCAATAGGTGCTGGCTTATTGGCTGCTGTATTTGTTGCAGGACTAGCAAGCGGATTTTCTTTAGGTGGATACTTAAATTCGCTTTTACCAAAATTAAATAACATTTCAGTATTTTTCAACACAACAGCTGGATAAAATGTTTCATTACGTTGATTTTCAGGTATACGAAAAACTACACCAAGACCTTTGGCATTCTTGGCAAACACAATTTCATTGGCCTGCAAATCGAGAAAACAGCCAATCACGTCATTTTTACCAAATGCTTCCCCATAATCATCAAATTGACGATTATTGGATTTTTTTCCTGTGCCACCAAAGCCATAACCATTACGACATGTACCAAGATCTAGATCGGCTTGCTCAGTAGACTAACCCACACGACAAAGGCCTTCGTCAGTGACAGTAGCTTCATAATAGAAATTTCCTTTGCCACGGACGCCGGTTGTTGCACGGCAACCATGCCATTCTTTTAACTCACGCGATTGACAACGAATTCCATCCGGTGTTACGGCAAGTGCTGCCCCACGATCAAAGAACGACATTGTCCATGGTGCAATAGCGCCACAAGCAGCAACAGTTTTGCTAACCTTTCCCTCCTCTAAATCGCGTAATGTTTCCCAAACTATTTGCAAAATAGGTAAACAGAAAGCTCCTGTTTTACCAGAACCAGTTTCGACAGCCATAAGTACATCGCCACCTCCGAGAATGAGCGGTATTGCTTCAGCCTGTACATCGTTCGGCAAGGTCCATTCCATTTCTTCGATTGCCTTGGCAATTTCCGGTAAAACACCAAATTCTTCAAAGGCAGTCATTTTCGGAGATACAAAAATTTTCACTATGGCTCTAAAGCCGCTGGACAAAATGTCAAATATCTAGAGCGACCGAGATGCTAACGAGCACGAATTCAAGCCAATAAAATTAAATGGTATAGTACGAACACCCACGCAAATAGCGTTGCTGCACAAAATGGTTATACTACTCGCCACCACCACCGTCACCATCAGCATTATTACGCCGCCGACTACCTGTTTTACGTCCCCGTTTGGCGTGCCATCAGTGGTAACTGTGCCTCTGCGTGTACCACGTTTACGTTTACTACGACTACCATAGGATTCTTCGAAGTCATTGTCCGATTCAAAATCCTCTTCGAAGTCATCCACATGATGATAATGTCACATATCAATATATTCATGGAACCAATCTTTTCAGCGTTGGCGTGTGAGTCTTTGCTATCGTTAACACCTGAAACACTCATCGAATTACCATCAGCAGCAACAATTGCTGCACTCTGCCGATGCATTGCCCGTTGCTTGATGATAAGGTGCGCACGATATTGATACGCTCTATAACTGTGATGATTTAGTAAGTACTGCCGCTTTGGTTTACGCCAACGTGCCGATGGATATGTTTATATTTGTCCACCACTAAATCCGGGAATTCGCTGCCGTTATTTCATGAATAGAGCACAATGGGACTGTGCACCACCGGTCTGTGGATCCGAAAATGGCATACGTAGACGGCGTTCCATACATAAACGTATATTAAAATTTTCGCTATGTTCTAGAATTTCCTTATAAGCCGAATCGTTGAGGAAATTCTGAATTTTCCCGAATTTATTGATATTTCCAATATCAGAGCGTGCTCTTGCGAAGGATTAGTAATCAGCTGAAATGAAAAAAAGGAATAAGAAATTAGAAAATGTTACAAATATATAAAAAGGGAACGATACTTATACTTACCCATAACACGTTTTTCTTCATAATGAAAATTCATTCAAAACGTCTGTATACTCATTTCCATGAATGAATGACATTTTTGAATGAACGAATCAAGGTTGCCACTCGATGACATTTGCTTTTGTCTTTTCTTACGCCGTAAACACATTGCGCGCGAAGCCATGAGATCACAAGTCGGATCCGCGGGATCCAACAAACTCGAGTATTAGTACCCGAACAGCTTTACCCTGGTTTTTGTAGTTTGAAGTTCCGATAAAGTTTCGTCAGTCCTTTTGGCCTGGAACCCAAGCAAGAATAAAGTAGTGCCATATATGCTCTAGATTCTACAAACAAGGGAGAAACTAAAATTTTTAGAAAAAATTATAAAAATTTATGTCGCGTCAGAACTCAGACGCGAGTTTTCCCTAAATAATATCGTGACATGACCATTATGTATAATTACACTGCCCCATGGGCAGCACCGCACAGCTGTCTCGCTCAACTCTGTGGGAGAGCTAACAGCTGATCGTTCCACCAATTACCGCACTCGGTAAGGTAGTATATTCCCGCCAGGGTTGTGTTGAAATCAACAAACACACCACAATTTGTGATTCTCAAAAAAAATGGCCAAAATCAACACAAAGAGTGTTCCAGGGCAGCGAATAAAGACCACTTTACATCTGTCGCACATTTATTTGCACGACGTCGCTTAAACGACAATCTGATCCACCAGCTCTGAATTACAAAGAGCCGTGACGACACACGGATTTACCAGCGCATATAAACGCTGAATGCCTGCATCAGGAAAGGAAACAAATGGGAGAAAATACAATTGCCTTAGTTTATGTTCGGTAACCCTATTTTCACTGGTTTTGATTATTTTCAATATAAAAATTGTCACCCTGTTGAAAATATTCAACAAAATAGAATATACATTTAGGCGTACTATCTAAATAAAGGTCTAATAGTGGTTTCAACCACAACAAGCATATAAAATCTCTGCAGAATAACCTAATAAGATTATGCATTCCAAGTTAATCCCTTATCCCGAGTACGCCAACCAATATGTCAGCCAGAATCGACCCCTGGTCTCCATCCATTAGCCACCCAACCAACCTATATTACTAAACGCTACCACTTCCAGACATGCCTGGATTTGCACTCAAACGCTCCAAAACCGAGGCGCGCCCCAATGCGTTCACCATCGCTTGCCGTCTGTGCACCAATCCGCACGGAGTGAGATTGTGCCCAATTTACCGTGGTATGTCGACTGAGGAGCGACTACGCGCAATACTCATTCACCGCTATTGTCCCAACTGCTTATCCCCGTTCCACCGCCTGGAAATATGCCCCAGCCAAGACCGATGCCGACGTTGCAGTGAACCACATCACACACGCTACATATGGACGAGGATCAGCCGTCGCCACCTCAAAGCAAGCACGACGACGACGATGCGAGCTCGGATGGGGTACTCTCCATCCATGTCACGGAGCAAACGAAATCTTGGGCCCAGCAAGTCGAGGAAGAGTAGAAAGAAGAAAGGCTGGCCAATTCAGCAGAGGTAGCCCAATCGGGCAGCTTAGAAACGCCGCGATTCCGTCCACCACTACGTCACGAGAGACCCGAGAACCGCTCGCCTATGCACGGCGCTTTCGCGCGCTTACAAATCGGGGATGGCGCGGAGACTCGTCCTTTCCGCCCATCGCACCGCCCTACTGGTAAACGGTGTGACGACGCGGAACCGCGTCCGTCCCGATCGTCATGACAGTTCACTGGGAGGGCGGCCCCTAATAAGATGCGCAACAACCATAGAGCTCTCGTGAGGCAACAACAAACCCCTACTGGCTTCAGGAGTGGTCGAATCCGGGACAATTTAGCGGCACCGGCTATAACTCGAGCATTGATCGCCATCGCGCCGACAGCCATAGTCCGAATTCAGGCAGGAGGCCGTTTACACCTGGTCCGCGCCCTGTTAGATGCCTGCGCTCCCACCAGCATTATCGATGCCAATCTATGCAAGGATCTACACCTGGAGCGTAACAATACCGCACGTCTTTCGAGGTGCACCGTCGTTCTTCGAGGGAAGTATGGGGTATCGGGAAGGATCACGACCCAAGCCACCGTAATAGCAAACTATGCCAGGTTAAACTCCACGGCAAATCTGGACCCATCGGTAGCTGCCCCATTCCAGTTCATGAAGCTGGCCGATCCGAAGTTTTACCGATCGTCGCCAGTGTTGCTCACTTTGGGCGCCGACGTCTACGCCAGTATTATGGTCTGCGGCACACCCGCGTCGACTGTCGGCGGGCTCCTCACCCAAGCCACAATTTTCGGCCTCGTCGTGTCTGGAGCCCACCCACTATAAAACCTTTAATTATACCAAGCAACCCCACGTACTTGAACACTAACGCTTTTTTCTTTCATCCACAGTTCATCGAGGCTGCCGTATTGAAAGCACGGGTGTCCAACGGAGATCGCACTTACCATACAACTATATATACATATCATATTTTTTTAATTTATTTAGTTTATCCTGCCTTGGGAAGGCTGCTGGCGTACTCACCGATTTTCAAGTTGCTCGCCGCAAGGGGGCCGGCATGTTTAGGCCACCAGCCTAAATATTTCGGACCACCCTAACATGCACTTTAGTTATTTTATTATTAATACCGGTAACGGCTAACACCAGCCGAGAGCTAACTTTGAAGGGGAAAAACTCAACGAAAGTTAGCTATCGGCAGGTGCCGCGGGCTTGTTCGCGGTCTTGGCTGCTTCTTCTATTTTGGAACGTTCACGAGCCAACAGCTAGCCCCAGGTGAGTAACATAAACCAACCATTTCCCACATTTTCCATTTTTTACTAAGTGCGTTTTTCATTGTAATTAATATTTGCAAATTAATAATTTTCATAAATGTGAATTTTCTAAGTGCACAGTGAATTGTCGATTTAATTGATATATATAGCTTTTCCGCATCATAATTGCGCTCATCCGTGGGCATTTTGAATTAGTAAATTTATAATTGTACGCTTTGAATTGCCAAGTGTAAATTTCTTATATCTTAACTACTTGCACTTGCAGTAAGATTGGAAGTAATCACTTTGAATGTGTCAAGTGCATTTTGTATTTCCATTAATTTCGTTCTGCACTACTGCATATTAAATCGGAATTGCTATTTATATTGTGAAATAATTAGCTTTCCTGATGAACAGGAAGTTTGTGAGAGTTGCATTTTTATAAACACATATTGTAGCTCGTCGCTAATTCCTTTCTTTATATTTTATAAATAAATTGTGATTACTCGGTATTAATTCTTCTTTTTTTATTTCGTTTATTTTCGTGCGATCGCGCCCTACGATACGGGTGCCACATTCCCCCCGCAACAGCTTCTGATCTTACAAGCTAATTTGTCGCCCTTATATACGATTTCGTACATCGGCGGACGGTTATTTCCTAAAAACAATTCATCAGTAATAATTCCTCCCTTATAAAATTATGTAGGACTGCGCGCAGGCAGTCAGTAATTTTACAATAACAATTATAAAAGGTGGAAATTTAAAAATCGAATACTAGTTTAACGCTACTTTTGCTCTCAGTGCTTTTGCTTTAAAAGCTCTCAGTGAAAACTCATCTGCCTTGCAGATGTCGTTCGGAGTCGGCATAAAACATGTAGGTCCCGTCCGGCCAATTTGTACGGAAAAACAAGAGGAGCACGACGCAAATTGGAAGAGAAGCTCGGCCTTAGATCTCTTTGGAGGTTAACGCGCCTTACATTTTTTTCTCTTTATACTTTCGATCATGTAGGATAATCCGCTATCCCGGCATTTAGTATCATAATTTTCGGGAGTATCATAATTTAATAGCGAACAGTGTAGCTAATCTCGTACATACATTTGTTGTATGCCTGCCGTGTTTTCCGATCTTCGCTTTACCTATTGAATTCAATCATTTGTGTTTATGCGTATGTTCGCTGTCGCTTTTCTCTGATGGTGCGTTGGCCGCGCTTCATGCTTTCGACTTCTGCTTACGGCGTGCGTTGGTGTGTCGTATGCTCGTGTGTAAGTATATATAGAAAAGTTCCAATTAGGAGAGGCGCTTATTTTGGCGACTTTTGCTGCTGATCTCCGTTTATCCAAATTATTATGTATGTTGTATTTGTAGTTGAGTGCACTGGATGCGCAAAGGGTTGGTTGACCGGCGCAATTTTATGTTTTGTGCGTATCCACTTCCCTTCAAAATGTTTTAGTGTATGTAGTATATTTGAAATTTATGTGGGCGAAAAATGTAAATATTTTGCTTGCGTGCAAAAGTGCGCAAGTCTGGTTTGTCCTTCACTTTAATAAATAATAATTCAATATACAACAGCATATATGTATTTTGACGTGTAATTCATAAAGCTATAATTCATGTCATAAAAATGTATAAATGTTAAATTCAGAGTTAAATTCAATTATTGTATAACATGTATGTGAAAAAATTAAAAAATAGGTATATGTTGTGGGGGTACAAAACCCTCTGTTTTGGGGTCCTCACACTCCCCCCTCACCTACCGCAGTGAAGCTTACGGTCACCATGCCGGTGTGCGTGATCCGTACGCGGAAGTAGTGTTCGCCCACTGGCCTCGCTGGCCATCAGGCTCAATATGTCGCTGTTGTTGTCGTTGAGGCTGCCTTTGACCTCGCTAGCCATACAGTTTAATATTTCACTGTCGCCGTTGTGTTCGTTGCTGGCGTTTCGCTGCCCTTCCCGTCGGTGGTATGTGTGATGCCAGTCTATACTGTAAATGAAAAACTGGTGGAATTTCCTTAGGGTGCTCTCACCGTATATGGTGGATTTAAAAAAAATGTTTTATATCATGAGCCTAGTTACAGGGTATATTAATGTGATTATGTAATTGTGGTTAGAGTTTACCGGGGTTCAGTGGTTGATCCGAAGTTCGGGTACTTCTTGAAATACAATTTCTTCGTGTATGATTTGATACCGTTCCGGTTGGGCGTGTACGTTACTACCGATTTGATTCGAGTTGCAGCAGAATCTCACGTCATAGTTCGTTATTCCGGAGTTGTCTCGGGTGTGTGTTCGTTTAGGGCTGCTATAGCAAACTGCCTTCCTAGGTATAATCTTGATCCAGGTATCGGTCCTCTGGCGATCTGTACTTGGGTTCCTCGAGCGACCTGTACCTGATTTTCTGGAAATGTTCGTACCTGATTCTCCGTATTGTTTTGCACTTGGGCGTCTCTGTATACTACCAGTTGTTGGCTTGTACTTTGGTTCTCTCTTTGTTGTTTCTCGGTCTCTTCGCTGACCCGTGTAAGCGTACCAAAAATGGTTACTTCGCTGTTCTCTCTGTGTTGTTGTACCTCGGAAATATTGTTTGTTGTTCGATTGGACGATGTTGACGGGATTTGATCTTTACTAGCGTTCTTCTTGTTGCTCTGTTTGTGACTTTGCATCCTGGATTCGTTGTTGTCGGCGGCGTAGGTTGCGTGGTATGGTTTCAGCTCACTTAAGTGGGCTGTCCTCCTCCTTCCTCTGAAAACTTTTTCTAGCTCTACGATCACTGGTGATACAAAGTTCGTTACCCGGTGGGGTCAACTGTACCTGGGCGCTAGTTTGGCTGCAAAGTTATCCACCGCTTTTGACAGCTGATGCTCCTTTACCAGGACTAGGTCACCTATAGCCGGTCGCCATTGCCTTCTTCTTAAATTATAATGCTTTCCTTGCTCTGCTGATGCTCGCTCTTGCTTCCGTCGTACCATCTCGAATATCTCCTTCATCGATATCTCCGCCGGATTAGCTACTCTCTCACCTGTACCGAATGTATGCTCGGGAATCCTTGGTTCTCTGCCTTGTACTACATATGCTGGACTGTACCCGGTCGATTCACATACGCTTGTATTTAATGCGAGTGTTATCTCTGGTATCCGCTCGTCCCACTTTCTCAGCTCATTCTCTGAAAACTGTGCTATCATCCTCTTGATGTTGCGGTTCGCCCTTTCTGTCAGATTCTCCTGCGGTATGTATGGTGATGTCAGCTGGTGTTTTACGCCAAGCTCCTCCAAATACTTCTTAAAACGTTTGCTCACGAACTGCGCTCCGTTGTCTGTGATTAATACCTTTGGAATGCCAAATCGTGCCAAAATTCTCTCTCTAAATCCTCGTATTACGCTCTCTGTTGTTGCTTTTCTAATTGCCATTATCCCCACCCATTTTGAAAATCTGCCAACGAAAATTAAGGCCATTGTATTACCATGTTTTGAGCGTGGCATTGGACCAACAAAGTCTGCACACACTGTTGCCCACGGTTTTTCTGGAATTTTAGTTAACATCTTACCCGCGGCCTGTTGTTGACTAGGTTTGTATACCTGACATCCATGGCATTGCTGTACGTACTTCCTTACGTTTCTGAACATTCCGGGCCAGTAATATCGTGTCGTCGCTCGTGCAATAGATTTTCAAACGCCCATGTGTCCTGCGCTTGGTGTGTCATGAATTTCCGCCAGCAGTCTGCGTCTCTGTGGGGTCGGTACACATAGCTTCCACGGTACTGCGTCTTCACCATCAACTTGACTCTCTATTCTCCTGTATAGCTTTCCGTCCTCGATCACATAGTATGGGAATTTCTCCGGAGCCTTTCTCACCTCTGCCGTCTTCGCTTTCAGCCACTTGCACTCGTCTTTGCCTTGCTCTACCGTCAACGTGCTTAGTTGCTCGTCCATCGGCTGTCTCGAAAGTGTATCTGTCACCACGTTTAACTTTCCCGTTGGATTCTTCGGGTAATAACTTTGTTTTATGGGGCGGCCGTCTTTCATCACTATCTTGTGTGTGGCCACGTTGGATAGCCCTGCTATATCCTCGAACATCTGTAATTCTTTGCTGAGAAATTTACTCACAGACTCGTCTGTATTCGCAACTTTTGGGCTGTTATATTCGTGCCTACTTTCGACCATTGTTATTCATGTAACCGCTTATTCATCCTGATCACCTGTTCTCAATGTTAGTGTTTGTTCTCCGCATCTCATCTCAATGTTCACCTTCGCCAGGTAATCCGCTCCAAGCACCACTTCGTCGACTAGTCCTGGTAGGATTAGCATTTCATTTCGCAGCATTTGGTTAGCCATTATCACTTCTACATCTGCCGCTTCTATGATCGTCTTAGGTTTGTCATCTCGCAGTATCACTCGCGTTTCTATCGTCTTGAATATACTTGTCTTCGGCCTTCTTGTCATTGTTCCACTTACAAAGCTTCGTGTCGCTCCTGTATCGATTTCGGCTACCACCTCTTTGCCATTTACTGTGATGCTTGCCATATTCTGGCCCTTTGTCTGTCGTAATATATTTAGTTTTCTCCATGGTTGCATATGGGGGGACCCCACTCCTCGGTGACAATTAGGTCTCTGGACGTTTCCTATTTGCGTCTACAACAGTTTCGTGTGAGTGTGCCTACCTTTCCGCATGTCCAGCAGAATTCGATGCGAGCACTACGGCAACCGTATGCGACATGGCCGCCTCCTCCGCATCGTCTGCACGCCGTACTTGTATCGATGTATCTTGGTGCCGGGTCTGACTTCTGGGATGGTTGTTACTCTGTCTGCTGTTCTCGCTCCTCCACCTGTATATATTGGTAACGTTCTTTTGGGCGCCTTGGTACAAATGGTCTTGCCGTTTGTCGCATCGGATTTCTGTCAGGGGTAATATTTTCATAATCTTCTACCAAACTTACCAATTCTTCCAGGCTGCTGACCTCGCCTCTTTTAACATAAAACTGGATTTCTCTGCGGGAGTTCCTGTATATGCGGTTTAGCTTGTGGTCTTCGGTGTAGGCGGCATGTCGCATCAGCCCTTGTAGTGCTAGCACATAATCTTTGAACTTCTCTCCTGTTCTTTGCATGCGTGCCCGTATCTCGTCGTCCAACTGTTCAAAATATCTGGCACTGAGGAAAATTTTTTGGAAATCCTTCTTGAATGAGTCCCACTCTTTCCAGCTCCAGTTGTTATTTCGGTACCAAACCAACGCTTTGTGCTTGAGTAGCCCCGGCAATGCTCTTGGTATAGAGTTGACGTTTATTTCGTATACTTCTGCTAGTTTTTCAACGCGTTCTATGAACCCCAGAGGATCCTTGCCCCCGTCGTATTTCAAACCCCATTTTCTTACCCGGTCCACAGTGGTTGCGTATATGCCTGGCTGTTGCATCGCATATAGTGGTGGTTGTGGGTGCGCCGGTTGTTGGTTGGGTGCGCCGGTTGTATTATCGTCGTCCGTATGTGGTATGTTTAGTGTAGATGTCGTCCTTGCGTGTTGTAGAGCTAGGTCTGTAAGCTGATCCTGCCATTTCTCGTTGTCCTTTTCTGCTTGTACGAACGCCACCAGTCGCTTCCTTAGTTCGTCTTCCGTGCCTGTATGATCCAGCCCGAACTCCGAGTGGTAACTTACCAGCTCCTCTCGGGTGAGATAATATACCCATGATACCTTTACCATTTTCTTATTTGTGTATCCTTTCCTTGTTAGTTTCTGTGCTTAGCCTTCGTTGTTTTGCTTTCCGTATATCCTTGTTACCTTCCTTTGAATATCCTTTATGTAAAGCCTTGACGATTTCCTTGATGTTTCTTGTCCTGCTCGGGCGCCATATGTGACGGACTTATTTCTGCTGAGGTATGTCCAGACCGTCCAGGGTTCCTATAATTGGTGGGAGAACATATTCCGATTGAAATAAATAAACAAAGGAGTTCCGAAAACGTTATAAGGTTTATTTAAAAATTCAATGTCCTTAATAGCTATTCCTATTCTCTGCCCCAGTCTAGATAAGAGTAGCTGAGGTAGAACCCCTCTGCTAAGCTCTCCTTCAGTTGGAGTAGAAACCTCCTACTGAATATAAAACATAACCACGAGATGAAGTAGAAGCCTTCAGGTCGTGTTCTGGTCAGTGGTAGAAGCCCGCTGACTCATATGCCTATCTCCTAGCTTCTGATCTTACAAGCTAATTTGTCGCCCTCATATACGATTTCGTACATCGGCGGACGGTTATTTCCTAAAAACAATTCATCAGTAATAATTCCTCCCTTATAAAATTATGTAGGACTGCGCGCAGGCAGTCAGTAATTTTACAATAACAATTATAAAAGGTGAGAATGCAAAAATCGAATACTAGTTTAACGCTACTTTCGCTGCATTCTATTAATACATACATACGCTTACATGCTAACATACGTTTTCTCTTCTTCCATTATCATGCCTATGGTTTGTACACATATATATATATATATGCATACTTTCGATCATGTAGGATAATCCGCTATCCCGGCATTTAGTATCCCCATTTTCGGGAGCCCTAATATACATAGCGAACAGTGTACCTAATCTCGTACATACATTTGTTGTATGCCTGCCGTGTTTTCCAATCTTCGCTTTACCTATTGAATTCAATCATTTGTGTTTATGCGTATGTTCGCCGTCGCTTGTTTCTGATGGTGCGTTGGCCTCGCTTGATGCTTTCGACTTCTGCTTACGGCGTGCATTGGTGTGTCGTATGCTCGTGTGTAAGTATGTATAGAAAAGTTCCAATTAGGAGAGGCGCTTATTTTGGCGACTTTTGCTGCTGATCTCCGTTTATCCAAATTATTATATATGTTGTATTTGTAGTTGAGTGCACTGGATGCGCAAAGGGTTGGTTGACCGGCGCAATTTTATGTTTTGTGCGTATCCACTGCCCTTCCAAATGTTTTAGTGTATGTTAGGGTGACCTATATTTGATATTTATGTGGGCGAAAAATTTAAATATTTTGCTTGCGTGCAAAAGTGCGCAAGCCTGGTTTGTCCTTCACTTTAATAAATAATAATTCAATATACAGCAGCATATATGTATTTTGACGTGTAATTCATAAAGATATAACTCATGTCATAAAAATGTATAAATGTTAAATTCAGAGTTAAATTCAATTATTGTATAACATGAATGTGAAAAATGAAAAAATAGGTATATGTTGTGAGGGTACAAAATCCTCCTCCTGAACCGCTTCCAGAGGGCTGGAAAAACATTTCAAGTGTTTGCGTCGTATGTTGAAAGGCTGGCACATTTTGCGAATGCGGACCCACCCGTGGAATACACCGAAAAGGTAAAAATACAGAGCTTTATTAATGGAATACGGGATGTCGAAACGAAGCAAGCGACTGATTCAGGAAACAGCGTCGCTTCTGTGTAAGCCAGTTTTCAAAGCACGCCGTGTGGAAGTGGAAAGACCAGACTGGGTGAACACAATATTGGAGACGCTGAAGGGATCACAACAGAAAAATGACGGAGTTATGAAGTGTTTCAAGTGCGTTAACCCAGGTCACATTGCACGTCATTGCAGCACCGGTCCTGGTAGTTCCAACTTGGGTGGCCGTAACTGCAAAGCTGGAGGAGATGAGCAAGAGCATGCCAGATGTAAATATCGAGAGCTAGCTCCAGCTGTTGAATGTCCTGTGATATCTATCTCTCAAATTGGAAGGAAATCAAGCAGTCTTACCGTCAGAGGGAGTGTGGATGGCAAAGAACGTGTACTGACTGTAGATACGGGCGTATTTCATTCCTTAATCCGATCTGACTTGGTCAGCAGGAGAGGAAAGCCATTACCTAGAGCAAGGTTGCGTACGTTCACTGGAGAGTATAACCAAGTCCAGGGAGAAGTCATATGTGAAGTCTTAATTGGAAAGGTCACGGTTCTATCCAAATTCGTTGTGGCGGAGATCGTTGAGGAAGTCATATTGGGAGTGGACTTCTTAGTTGACCATGACATGAGGATCGATATGCGGAGAAGGATTATGCGCTATGAGAACCAGGATGTGCCACTTAACTTCAGTTTGGAAAAAGGGTTCATAAGTAATCGAGCACTGGTGGAGAAGAGTCGACAAAGACCACGAAAGTCAAAGGTAAAAGTTGATGGAACGAATTGGCCAAACAAATAAACACCCAAGGTACCCGCGAGAAAAACATGGACAAACCCTAATGGATGCAGTAAAACGAACGACAGAATATCCCAGAAAGAATGCAATGGTGGTTTCAAGCCAGCGCGCACTACTGTTGTGAAACGTCAAGACGATACTGATGATGCAAAGTAAATCCGTCAAGATCAAGCTCTGCGAAGTAGTTCTTCATTGCCAAAGAACAGAGTGTGAGGGGACGGCCCAGGGTAATGAGTACTACGATGAAACATAGGTACGACGAGAACAAAAATTCGGAAGGTTTCTTGGAGGGAGATTTGGTACTTTTATACCACCTTCACCGGCAGAAAGGTGTTCCATCCAAATTTCGGTGCAGTTGGGAAGGCCCGCACAAAGTTGTGAAGAAGATCAGTGATACCATCTACAACATACAAACCATTGGGAAACCACGAAATAGAAGGGTGGTTTATTTGGAGATGCTAGCAGCGTTTAGATCAGGAAATTTGTCTGATCGGGACGATCAGACTTAGGTTTAGGGCAGTTAGACGACTACTAGCAACGCTAAGGGATACTTTCATCTCTAAACCAATACTAAGCAGTGACTTGTATGCACATCAACAAATCAATCATTATGTCTATACATGTGTCCATACAAGGAGCGGAGAGCAACGCACAAACACATGCAAATATCTGAGATACTCCCAAAAGTAGGCAATCATCTGTGAAAGTATCACTCACATATACACGCGCTGGGCTATGCGAGAAGCTATAACAATCGTGCATCTGTAGTTATAGCTGAGAAATTTATAGCCGGTAAACGAGTAGTAAATTCTAGAAATAGAAACGCCTAGAAGTATGCGAGCGAGCTAATCACAGAGTATAAAAGGAGTTAAAGCTGAGAATCAGTAATCAGTTTGATTTAAGCACGCTATCTGTTGAGAAGTAGAAGTGTTATTGTGAAGTACTTTAATAAAGGCGATTTTGCAGTATTGAATAGTGGAGTTATTTATTCAACAGTTTAGTGATTCGAACGTTAGTAGAGGATTTAAAATAAGCCGAATTTCCCAAAATTCGTTACAATATATACAAAACATACCTCTCGAGTGCACAGTTAATCACAACGTAAGGCCGCGGCATAATGACATTTTTCATATAGATGCGTTTAACACAAGCTTATGCGTGACAATAACAGTTCCACAAGCAATGATGCAAGATGGCGTATTTGTAAACAAAAGTCAGCTGATATTTATTTTCGCCAAAGATGCGAATTTGTTTATCTAAAAGAAAACTTTGCTTAAGTGTTATAATTAAATAAAAAAATGGAAGAAATAGAAGTAATTGTAATGATTTTCGAAGCCAATCGCAATATTCGTGGCTTTTTCACAAATCATTTCCCTTTTCCTGAAGAGTTTTGAAATAATATAAGAAGGGATAAGGTAACATTCAAGTGTTTGCTACGTTTAATACGAGAGAAACTTGTAAAGCATTCAAATCGGCCGTCCATTTCTGCTGAATGTCGGCTTTACTTAACCCTCAGGAAAAATATGTGCCTATTAAATATAGGATTTATATATGTAATAATGTGTGTTCATATTAGTTACTTGGCTCAGGGCGGAAGCAAACCATTCCATACATCCGCCGTAAAAATTGGACTTTCCACTATTAGGAACATTGTTGGAGAAACATGTGAACAAATTTCAAACAAATTTTTTATTTCCACGCACTGGCATGTGCAAAACACTAGTAGCTAATTATTTTGTAGGCGCCTACAATTCTGATGTGCAGAGATCAGGTGAGTGAGAAAACGAAGAAAAAAAAAAACAAGAAAAAATTATATTCTTCTCTTTACGTATATACGTACGCAAGCATTGACCTATATACATACCTATGTATATGATACCTTAGCCTAGGTCAGGAATTTGCATTAACTTTGGCTGCTTCGGTTTCTTATTGTAACGAATTTACTGCAAATCCTCTTATTTACAACCTTCTGCTAAGTTCGAATCACTAACCTATTGAATAAATAACTCCAATATTTAATAATGCAAAATTGCCTTTATTCAAGTACTTTCAAAATAACACTTCTATTGCTCAACAGATAGCGTGCTTAATCGAAACTGATTATCGCGCCTCTACTGCTGCTGCTTTTATACTGTGTGATTTCCTCGTTGCATCTTCAAGGCGCTTCCAGAATTTACTTAGTTACTGGTATATAATTATAACTACAGAATCACATGTGTAGCTCTCATATGCGCGTGTATTTGTGAGCGACACTTCCACAATTACAATTGCATACTTTTGGGAGCATCTCAGATAAGATAACTGCATGTGTTTGAGCGTTGCTTCTCCGCTGCGTGTACGTACATACACTCAAAAAAAATTTATCATCAAGGCGATGCCTTCTAGGCATCAAAGTGCAATTTTTGCTTATCCTTTTTTCGTCATCAATGATCTTATGTTATTAACATTTTCGAAATATTAGTTTGATACTTGTATTTGTCAAGTTAAAAGACTACATACAAATGTAATGCGTTTTATAATCAATCTAGTATTAAATGTTATCATAATAAAACTAGGAAATTTATACAGGTATCATTTTGATACATTTTAATGGCGAAACAAATATTTTCCATGGGCAAATCAAGATACAAAATTGATACTTTTAATTATACTTTTTATAATATTTATCGTTGCATTGATACCACGAAAATGATACCATTTATAGTTAAATTTTTGCACATCGTGTATTAAATTAATAGTGATACTTTTTTTTTTGAGTGTATGTGTACACATAATGTTTAATTCGTTTATGTAGATACATAATGATTGATTTGTGGATGTGCATACAAGTCACTCTTAGCATCGGCTTAGAGATGACAGTACCACTTAGTGATGCTAATATGCGTAACACTGCCCTTCACCTAAGTCTGACCGTCCCGATCAGACAAATCTCTCGATCTAATCGCTGCTAGCATCTCCAAATGAACCACCCTTCTATTTCGTGGTTTCCCAATGCTTTGTATGCGGTAGGTGGAATTACTGATCTTCTTCACAACTTTGTACGGGCCTTCCCAACTGCACCAAAATTCGGATGGAACACCTTTCCGCCGGTGAGGGTTGTATAGTAGTACCAAATCTACCTCCCGGAAACCTTCCGAATTATTTTTCTTGTCGTACCTGTGTTTCTTCTTACTGCTCATTACCCTGGGCCGTTTCCTCACACTCTGTTGTTTGGCCAATAAACTACTTCGTAGAGCTTGCGCTTGACGGATTGGCTTCGCATAATCAGTATCGTTTCCATGTTTCACAACAGTAGTGAGCCCGGGCTTGAAACTACCCTCGCATTCTTTCTGGAAAATTCTTTCAGTCGTTTTAGTGCGTCCATTAGGGTTTGTCAATGCCCAGTATTTCTCTCGCAGGTACTTTTAATTTCGCTTTGTTTGGCCCATTCGATCCATCAACTTTTAACTTTGACTTTCGTGGTCTTTGTCGAGTCTTCTCCACCAGTACTCGATTACTGCTGAACCCTTTCTACAAAATAAAGTTAAGTGGTATATCCTGGTTCTTATAGCGCATAATTTTTCTCCGCATATCGATCCTGATGTCATGGTCAACTAAGAAGTCCACTTCTAATATGATTTCATTAACAATCTCCGCCACAATGAATTTTTGTAGAACAATGACCTTTCCAATTAATACCTCACGCACCACTTCTCCTTGGACTTGGTTATACTCGCCAGTGACCGTACGCAACCTTGCTCCAGGTAACGGTTTTACTCTCCTGTTGACCAAGTCGGATCGAATTAAGGAATGAAATGCGCCCATATCTACAGTCATTACACGCTCCTTGCCATCCAGCTTTCCTTTGACGGCAAGACTGCTGGATTTTCTTCCAATTTGCAACACAGATATCACAGGGCATTTAATAGCTGGATATAGCTCTCGATCTCTACAACTTACTCGCTCTTGCTCATCCCCTCCAGCTTTTTTATTAAGACCACTCATGCTGTTGCAACCACTAGGATCCAGATCGCAATGACGTGCAATGTGACCGGGCTTCCCACATTTGAAGCATTTGATAACTCTCTCACTCCGCTTTTGCGATCCTTTCAGCGCCTCCAATATTTCGTCAACCCACTCTGGCCTTTCTACTTCCACACGGCGTGCTTTGAAAACTGGCTTACACAGATGCGACGCTGTTTCCTGAATCAGAGCTTGTGAAACCGTTTCTGCGAATGTTGGCTTTGGGTTTGCGTATGTAGCTAGCTTTGTTTCGACGTCACGTATGCCATTTCTAAAGCCCTGAATCTTTACCCTTTCAGTGTATTCCACGGGTGCGTCCGCATTCGCTAAATGTGCCAGCCTTTCAACTTCCCACGCAAACTCTTGCAATGTTTCACCATGCCTCTGGAAGCGGTTCAGTAACTCCATTTAGTATATCTGTCTCCTATGCACAGTTCCGTATCGTCTCTCTAGAGCACCCATCAATGCTTCATAATAGTTCCGTTCGCCCTCTGGAATGGTTTGTAAAATCTCAGCTGCAGGCCCTTTCAATGTCATGAACAGTGCAGCCATTTTATCTTCAGCAATCCAGTTGTTCACTGCTGCGGTCTTCTCAAACTGTAGCTTAAAGACCTGGAAAGGAACAGAACCGTCAAAGGATGGGGTTTTTACCTTTGGATTACTCGTTGAAACTGCTGGGCGATTTAGTTGCAACTTCTCGATACGTCCTCTCAGAGCATCCACCTCGGCCTCGATTTTTTTCTCAAACTGTAAAATCTTTGTATCTTGCGCCTCCAACTTCGACGAAATACGTCCTTCTTGCTCTTCCAGTTGAGCAGAGATCTGCGATGATATCTGTGCTGAAACTTGCGCTTACATTTCGGATATTTGTGCCTCTTGTGCTTCAATCTTCGCTGTTATACGGTTCTCATGCGATTCCAGCTGAGATGACATTTGCGACAACATTTCGGATATAAGTGTCTCCCGTGCTTCCATCTTGGACGTTATACGTGTCTCCTGTGATTCTAATTGTGATGACATGTTGGTCGATATTTCTGATGACATTTCGTACATTTGTGCCGATATTGCAGCCAATATCATGTTCAGGTCTGTGTTCGCCAATGTCTGCGGTGTTTCATTTTTCTCCTCCAATTTTGTTGTCTCATCGCCATCAAGATGAAAGACATACTCTTTCACGTCAATTCCTTCTAATTCTATTGCCTGTCGTAGTCGTTCCTGAAGTTCTAGTTTAATGCCGGTTGTATTCAATCCACGGCTCTCCAACTCCTTCTTCAGTTGCTGGATCTTCAATTCACTTAACTTTGCCATGTCCAAGTTGTATTCGAAATATCCAGAATTTATTCAACAATTCCTCTTCTGACACCAATTGTAACGAATTTACTGCAAATCCTCTTATTTGCCCCTTCTGCTAAGTTCGAATCATTAAATTGTTGAATAAATAACTCCAATATTTAATAATGAAAAATGGCCTTTATTCAAGTACTTTCAAAATAACAATTCTAAAGCTCGACAAATAGCGTGCTGAACCGAAACTGATTATCGTGCCTCTACTGTTGCTTCTTTTATACTGTGTGATTCCTCGTTGCATTTTCTAGGCGCTTCCAGAATTTACTTAGTTACTGGTATATAATTATAACTACAGATGCACGTGCGTAGCTCTCATATGCGCGGGTATTTGTGAGCGACACTTCCACAATTACAATTGCATACTTTTGGGAGCATCTCAAATAAGATATCTGCATGTGTTTGTGCGTTGCTTCTCCGCTGCGTGTACGTACATATGTGTAGACATAATGATTGATTCGTTTATGTAGATACATAATGATTGATTTATGGATGTGCATACAAGTCACTTTTAGCAGCGGCTTAGAGATGCCAGTACCACTTACTTACTTACTTAATTGGCGCTTAACCATATAAGCGGTTATGGCCATCCAACAAGGCGCGCCAGTCCCTCCTTCGCTCCGCCAACCGGCGCCAGTTGATCACACCAAGGGAGTTTAAATCGTTTTCCACCTGGTCCTTCCAACGGAGTGGGGGCCGCCCACTACCTCTGCTTCCATAGGCGGGTTCCGATAGAAACACTTTCTTGGCCGGAGCAGCATCTTTCATTCGCATAACATGGCCTAGCCAGCGCAGCCGCTGCGTTTTAATTCGCTGCACAGTACCACTTAGTGTTGCTAATATTCGTAACATTATTATGTATATACATACCGAAATATCTTTTTGCTATTTATTGAAAGGAAAGATATGACAATAATTTTTTTGTAGAAGCAAAGTATCTTGCTAATGCAGAGTGCATTATGGTGCGACGACTTGTACGCAACCCTCAGTATTGTTCATATACTTTTGTTTAAATTTTTTGTATATTTTTTTTGCTTGAATCTTGATTTGTCTGTGACTTCATCGTAGAAGAATTGCTTAAAAATTTCGAGTTTTTTTTGTTTATATAGGCATACTTTATTACTAAATAGAATTGTCAAAACATTTGTATTCCTTTTGTTTGCGATTATTTTTATATACGTATGATTAAGCCTTTCGGTTAGGGTAGCATATAGTTATTTTGGTTCCGGTATTATCATTAAATGAAAGAAATGTTTATAACGTTATCAAATCGTACAGGTTGAAATTAAAGTTATTTCTGTAATGGAGGGCTAATGTTCCCTTAGGTGTGGGTGTTGCTCGCGGTAGTATGAGGGGAAGCAGGGAGGGAGAATGTCGTGAAAGACCCTTAGACAGACGACCTTGAGTCAGGTATAGGGGGCACTGTAAAGTAATCGGAGTCAGCACAGTGCCCAAGGCTTCGCGCAAGCTGCGCTGAAGAGGGTGGATAGACTCTCCCTGACTCTGGACGGGCCTTCTTTTCTTGTTTCCACTTTCTACTTTCCCTCTATTTATGTGTTCTCCTCAAGGCATGAACCACTTTTTTGTTTAGATAACTGCGGGTAAGGCAGGTGCGCAAAACCCCACCCCATTCGACGAGCCCCTCCTACGCCTCACCACCAAAATCAGTTATCATAACAATGGCGCCCAATGAAACAGCCCGAATAGTTTTTTTTCCCGATTTCGCATAATATTTCTCCAACTTTTAGTCACCTCAATATCCCTTTTGTTATTTCTTTACTCACTTCTCTATCTTTATCTTTCACTACTCTCCGGACAGAGCTAGGGTTTTAGAGATTGAAACCACATATGTATATGCACCTCTAAATCCTCCAAGTACCACTAGTGCCAGTTTTGAAGATAGCAAAATGAACCTTGAAAGGATAGAGATACAACCCCCATCATATTTTATGATGGCTGCACATATCGCTTGCGACTGATCGCTAGTGATGTTGCAACCATGATAAAATATGATGGGGGTTGTATCTCTATCCTTTCAAGGTTCATTTTGCTATCTTCAAAACTGGCACTAGTGGTACTTGGAGGATTTAGAGGTGCATATACATATGTGGTTTCAATCTTCTTTTATTAAAATTTACTTTCCTTTTTTTTTGTTTTTTTTTTTACTATGTGCATGCAATTCCTGAAGCTACTGCACACTCGTTCCAGCAACAAGTGTGAATGAGGCTTGCAACATGCATTCAAATGGGGGTAGTTTTTCAAGGGCTGGATAAATGTGTTGCATACGTACATCAGTACCGAGTACTGGATATTGACGTGCGCCCTTTATAGTAGTATATAAGGGATTAGTTAACTGACGTGACAAGGACAGAATTATTCCGGACTGAAACCTCCCACAATGACCCCACCGAGGGCAACACCATACGCACCAAGAGTAACAACATAAACAGCTTTAGATAAACCAGGAAGGGCAGTTAAATCTGATATTTTTTTTTAAAAGAATCTTTTTAATATACATAGTGTAGCATTCACTCATTAAGTCATTCATTCATTTGTACAAACATATATCTCAACCCGTTTTGGCATGTCTTAAAATGCGTTGACTCTTACATACATGTTAATACATTTGTACATACATATATTTTGGCTCGCTTTGATACGGCCTGAGATTCATTGACACATTTATTCATTTGTACAAACATACATTTTCTACATGCCACGGTAACTAAGCCGTGCACTGTCTGGTAACCTGAACCTTGGTATGTTACTGTTTAGAGCTTGCTCTCCACAAGCCTTTACCTGTTAATAACACATGATTCATTTGTGCTTGCGTTGCTGATTCCACAGCTAATTTTATTTATGCTTAGAATGCAGTTCCCATAGAACTGAACTGAATGTATATATGTAATACACTTATAGAAATTTTGTATAAAAGAAACAGCTTTTTAATAAAGAACTCAATTCCGTCTGGTGCCGCTAAATGGGCACTACACCAAATCCAATTACTTTTTATTCCCATCAGTACATGGCGATCCTGTCAGTTCTGCTTAAAAATAGGCAAACTGCTATTTAAAATGCAGTCTGCTAAACATCTTTAGCAGGACGCCACCATCATTACATGGCGATGCTGCCTAAATTGGCATCCGACTGCCGACCCTAGTACCCCGCTGCCTTATTATTGGCATCCTACATCATTTTGGCATCCTGCCTATATTAGCACCCTGCCTTATTATTGGCATCCTCATCATCATATTAACAAATTAAACAACACTTGTTCCAGTAACTAGGGTTTAGGAAAACCAGTTAGATGATAACCGTTTGCATCTGCCACATTTGTCCACGCAATTGGTATACCTTCCATTGAAATGTATTGCACTACCGCGACCAAAAATGCCTCCACACCGACGCATAACGAAGTGGAATAAATAAGAGATCCTGTTTATGATCACCAGTTGGATGATAACCATTTGCATCTACTACATATGTCCACGTAATGGGTATACCTTCAGTTGAAATGTATTGCACTACCGCCACCAAAACCAACGCATAACGAAGTGGAATAAACAAGGGATCCAGCAAGCTAGAAAGAAGACAAGATCGTGGAGGACCAGCCAAGCAGAATTAGTTACGTTATTTTTAATTTAAGTATTTTAGAAGCATTTGGCAACCTAACGGCTGCCAGTTTATGGGCAAAAAGTAGATTTTTGCCAATAGAATTAAGAATTTTTTTTATCACTTAAATTTTTAAATGAACAATTTGACACAGTATTTTTGCGTTGTAATAGAATAATAGAAGAAGAAAAAAAGTTAGATTTCTTTAAATTCATAAAAATTCCTTAAATGTGAAATTTTTTTTTTTTTAAATGTTTACTGATGTTTTTCGAAAACAGAAAAATTTGTTTAGCCCAAAATGGCATAGAAAGCAAATTAGAAAAAGTAGTAGCAAAATTTTTACAATTATTGTTTTAAAATGGGAGGTAAAGAATCAAAATTAGAAGAGCGCAATGCGAATGTAATTAATTCCATTCAGGTCGTTGACCATAGTGAGGCTTTAGAATTTATCAAAATCTTATTAATAATTTTAACAATTTGTACTTGGCTCAATTTGTTTCTAAAATTATACTCAGCTCATAATAAATTTGTAAAGAAAAGATACATGAGCCGAGCAGATGGTCTAGACAAAGTCTAATTCTAAAGGACAAATATATACCCCAATGGAGAAATGGGAAACCATTCTAAACAAGCTTGTAGAAGAGAAGACCTTGGCGGAAAAATCTTATAAGAGTATCAACAAAAATACAACCATACAAAGATTTACTGTGTTGAAACACCTCACGACAATATTACAGTCGTTAAACTATATAGCAAAAATCGTACAAAGGGTATATAGCAATTTAACAGCTAAACATCAGATAGAAGCACAACAAATTTTTTCCAGTGTCAGGGATAAAGTGGTATCCAACTTTATTAGAAAAGGAAATATAAATAGATTTTGCTATCTTATTACCAGAAACTCAACCGAATTTAGGGGAAGCCCTAAAAATTGAAATTACTGATAAAAATTCGCAAACAGAAAGCGACAAAATGCCAAAAACAATAGTTGAATTTTTAAAGACTGCTTCGTCAGTTCTGCCAGAATTCGATGGTAAAGCTGAGAACTTCAACAGCTTTTTAGATGCTTTGGATATCCTAGAACAAATTAAGGATACCCATGAAGCTATAGCAGTTTCGATGATAAAAACCAAGTTGAAAGGAACAGCCATAAACCTATTAAGCACCGAAAACTCAATCGAAGCAATAAAACAAAAATTAAAAACAGCAATTAAAGGTGAATCAGTTGAAATTTTGACAGCAAAACTCGGGAACATTCAGCAACGTAGTAAAACGGCAGACCAATACATTGCTGAAATTGAAAGGCTTACAAAATCGTTGGAAGGCGCTTACATATCTGACGGACTAACACCAGAGTTAGCAACCAAGCATGCTACACAATCAGCTGTGAAAGTAAAAACTGCTCCAACGACAAGGTAAAAACAATTATGCAAGCTGGAACGTTCACAACAATGAACGAAGCCATATCAAAATTCACTAACAGTTGCACAGAGGTAACTGGAAATCCAAATTCAATACAACAAAATCAGTTCCGAGGTGACTTCCGCAGGAATTACCAAAACAATAATTATAGAGGAAATTATAGACGTTCTTGCAATACCTAATAATAACAATAATAGTAATAACAGACAAAATAACCAAAGATCTGGTCGAAATTTCGGATCGCGAGGAAATACCCGCAATAACACCAGAAATGTCCGAAATGTTACACAACAGGAAAACCAACAAACTCCACCTCAATAAATAAAAAATTATATATTTTCAATGTACACCTTAATAGCTACATATCTTCCAGAACAACTCTGAATGATTCCATATCAACCTTTCTAACCCATACGGAAGCGGATATTTCAATAATAAAAAAGGGTCAAATTGACAGTAATGTCACGATAAATAATTCTCAAAAAACAGATCTAAGAGGAATTGGTCAAGGAATAACAAGCCCTATTGGCACGGTTAAAGCAGATTTAAAAGATGATTACTTATTAATTAGACACAAATTTCACGTAGTAGAAGACACTTTCCCAATCCCATGTGAGGGAATATTAGGATTAGAATTCATTAAAAAATATAATTGCATTTTGGATTATCAAACAGAAGGTGACACTCTAATACTGAGACCATATGACTACCCAGAAAACATAATAATTCAGATGACTAACAAACCAACAATCAATAATATTTCAATTCCCGCTCGATCAAAAGTAGTTCGACAAATTCACATAGAAAATAAAAATTCAGATTTATTAATCCCACAACAAGAATTGTCTGAAGGTATTTTTTTTTGCAAACACACTAGCGAATTCACAGCAAAAATTTGTTAGAATTGTAAATACAACAAATAAAAATGCAACACTGCAAGATTTTAATATACGTACAGAAAACTTGAATGATTATACAATAATTGAAAATAAAAAACTCGAAAATGAGGCCAACAATAAGGAAAAATTATAAAGATTAAATAAAAATTTTCCAAAATTTGCAAAAAAATCACTTAATGCATTATGTGCATAATTCATTGACATTTTTTCATTGGAAACAGAACCAATTACTACTAATAATTTTTAAAACCAAAAACTTCATATGAAAGACAACAACCCAGTCTACGTAATAAATTATAGAATACCAGAACCCCATAAGAGTGAAATTAATAAACAAGTAAACAAATTAGTTAAAGATGACATAATAGAACCTTCAATTTCAGAATTCAATAGTCCAATTTTATTAGTACCGAAAAAATCACTACCGAATAACCAAGGAAAAAGATGGAGAATGGTTGTAGATTACAGCCAGGTAAATAAAAAATTAACCGCAGATAAATTCCCTTTACCAAGAATTGATGACATACTAGATCAATTAGGAAGAGCTAAATATTTTTCATGCTTAGATTTAATGTCTGGATTTCACCAGATTGAACTCGGCGAAGAGTCAAGAGATATCACATCCTTTACAGCGGATAATGGTCTTATCGTTTTAAAAGACTAACGTATGGCCTTAAAGTAGCACCGAACTCATTCCAAAGAATGATGACATTGGCATTTGCAGGCTTAAAACCTTCACAAGCATTCCTATACATGGACGATTTAGTCGTATTAGGATGCTCCGAAAATCATATGATTAAAAATTTACGAGATGTTTTCGCAACTTTTAGAGAATATAATTTAAAATTACATCCGGATAAATGCTTATTTTTCAACCAAGAAGTAACTTACATTGGTCATAAATGCACAAGCAAAAGAAATTTTACCAGACCCCAATAAATTCGAAATTGTTAATAATTTCCCAACACCTAAAAATGCGGATGAGGCGAAAAGATTCGTCGCATTTTGCAATTATTACAGAAGATTTATCCCAAATTTTGCAGAATATTCTAGAATAATAACAAGACATTGCAAAAAAATGTAGTTTTCGACTGGACAGAGGATTGCAAAAAATCCTTTGACTATTTGAAAGCTGCATTAATAAGCCTTAATATCCTACAATATCCCGATTTCAATAAACAATTTTGTATAACAACTGACGCAAGTGGATATGCTTGCGGAGCAGTATTAAGCCAAGAGTATGAAGGAAAACAATTACCAATTGCCTATGCATCAAGATCATTGACTAAAGGAGAAATTAATAAAGCAACAATTGAGAAAGAATTAGCAGCCATTCATTGGGCCATAACATATTTTAGACCATACATTTACGGTAGAAAATTTTTGTTCAAAACAGACCACAGATCCCTAACATTCATATTTTCGAAGAAAAATCCGTCATCAAAGTTAACTCGAATCAGATTAGATCTGGAAGAATATAATTTCGAGGTGGAGTATATCGCAGGTAAAGAAAATTATGTAGCCGACGCATTATCACGCACAGATATTAAAGTACTAAAACAAATATCGGTAGAAGGGTGTAAAATATTAAAAGTTACGACTAGATCGGAAACTAAGAAAAATTATAACAATAAAGATTCCAGTAGTAAAAATGAAGAAATAAAAAGTCACAAAGAGAACCCAATAATATTTGAAGCGCTAAATAAATGTGAAGTAAAGAGACTAGTCCAGCTCGTTTTCGATTCTCCGAAATTACGTTTCAAAAAAGGAAAGAAAATTTGTAGCGAAATTAATATAAAAAATCTAATCGTTGAGGCGAAGATTGATTTAGGTCAATTCTTCGCCAGGCTTATAAAAGAAGCCGGCAATTTAGGAATTAGAAAAATACAGTTGTCCTTAGGACAAAAATTGTTTAAAGATAATTATGCCCGGGTAGACACATTTAAAGAAATTGGTACCAAAGTTCTCAAAAATCGAATTATAGCATTAACTCCAGAAGTTATGCACGTGACAAATACTGAAAAAATTAAAGAAATTCTTCACAAATTTCATGACGATCCTGTTTTTGGTGGCCACCCAGGAATAAATCGCATCACAAATAAAATAAAACAAAAATACTATTGGAAAGGAATGAAAAACTATATCAGAAAATATATCAAAAAATTCACTTATTGCAATAAAAATAAAATAATAAAAAACTTGAAAGAACCTATGATTATAACCGAAACGCCCACAAAGCGTTCGACACAGTACAAATAGATACGATAGGCCCTCTTCCCAGGTCGGAAAATGAAAATGAATATGCAGTTACTATAGTATGTGACTTGACTAAGTATTTAGTTGCAATACCAATACCCAGCAAACACGCAAAAACAATAGCCAAAGCGATATTCGAAAACTTTATCCTAGTTTATGGTTGCATGAATACAATTATAACAGATATGTGAAGCGAATATAAAAATAGCTTATTTGAGGAATTATGCAAGCTTCTAAAAATAAACCATAAAACGTCAACACCTTACCACCATCAAACTTTAGGCACAGTTGAACATAGTCATAGAACATTCAATGACTATGTACGTTCCTACATATCCATTGACAAAAACGATTGGGATGAATATCTTAAATATTTTGCGTATTGTTACAATACTACCCAGGAATGCACCTTAACGTTAAGCTAATCCTTTATCAAAAAATTTCCACCGTTTCCGTTGAAACACTTCGAAATATTATCGATAAAGAAATTATCAAGATAAATTGTATCTCGTTTTTAACCGAAATGAAAAGTTTCGATAACGTTAAAAACGTTAACAAAAACGTGATACTTTATGTTTGAATTGTGCTGGCAATGCTATAGCCATGGTGAAGCCGTAAGGTGGTAACAGCGAGCGGACATACACACACAAACTCCATGTAATTTGTTTGTGTAATTCGTTGGTGGGAATGTCAAAAATACTCTGAGAAATGGTCGTACTGTCAAAAATCATTAGAAAAGTTGCAATCAGCTTGGCTAATGCTTTCACCTTTAATGACTCCGCCATCAATCAGCTTTGCCAGCATAGTTTGAAATTAATAATCAACATAAACGATTTGATTTCGTTTTGATATGGCAGAAAACGAAACAAAATCATTTCGTTAATTTGACGTTCTTAACGTTAATAAACGAAACGAAATGACTTTGTTTCGTTTATTAACGTTAATTATCGTAACGAAATGATATCGGTTCGTTGGTTAAGCATGCCTGATACTACCCCATCTACAGTTCATAATTATTGTCCATACGAATTAGTATTTGCCAAAAAACCCCAGACATACGAATTTTTAAGAGAAAATACAGTAAGCCCATTATACAATTATGAGGCTTACGACAAAGAAATTAAGTATAGGTTACAAATAGCGCAAGATAAAGCATATAAATTAGTAAAACAGGCTAAGGAAAAACAAAAAATTAGTTATGATAGGAAAACTAAATCTCCTATATTTAGTCGATAGCATAGGGTCCCGTGGAGTAGAAAGTATGGAAATCTAAATCATTAATCTTCATTATTTTTTTTGAAATATAAATATAAGTTTGACCTGTTTCATCTAGGAAAACCTCGCCTTTTAGAGGCCATAGATAGTAGAAATAAAGGTCCCTATAAGGTAGAAAAAATTGATAACAATAATAATGTTACTATAATTCCATTTAGAGTAGTAAATATCGATAAAAACAATGTAGAAAATAGAAACATAGAAAACATAAATCAAAATAATAATAATAAGAAAATTGTAATACAAAAAAATAGACTTAAACTCATAGAATAAGAGCACTATAATGTTGTAAACACTAAGAATATTTTTATTGTATGCAAAAGAAAAATACAATAAGAAAACAAAACAAAAGAGAAAAACAAATGTAAAAATCTTTAGAAATCAAGCTAAATGTCATAAAATACTAAATTTTCATTTGAATGTTATTACTTTTACTCATATCAGTTATTGGTATTACCACTTTAGCATACCAAATTGTATTGATAATTTGAATTGCAGAACTCAATTGTTGAATTTTTATTTTCGAAGAGCATTACATTTTATTTTTACTCTCTCGTTTTCTAATTTAATCTAGAGAACTTTGTTTTTTTTTTTTAATGTAGGATTAATTCAAGGTTCGAATCGAGCTCAAGGCCAGAACAATAATTTTTTTCTAATGATAATTATTGTTATTTTTTAATTTATCTAATTTTGAAAAATTGTATTTTGTTTTTGGAATAGTAAGTAGAAAATTTTTCAGACAACCTGCCATAGCTGCGCAGATAGAATCATTTCGAAGGGTGCTAAGCCTTCATCATCAGTACGCTTTAGGCATGCTGCGCTAACCATTTAGCTATACAGCGGTGGTTTGTTTGTCTGGCAAATTTGCTACATCTATTCCTTTTTACCAACTATATTTATTCAGTGTTGCGCCATCTGGTGCAAATCACTGATAATGCTGGATTTTTGTTTATTGGCAATTACTTTGTTTGTCATTCCCAAGTTCTCATTGTTTATTAAAAATTGTTTTTTTTTTTTTTTGTTTTTATCGGCCTATTGATAATTCATTCAAGGTTCGAATCGAGCTCAAGGCCAGAACAATAATTTTTTTCTAATGATAATTATTGTTATTTTTTAATTTTTCTAAAAAAAAAATTGTATTTTGTTTTTGGAATAGTAAGTAGAAAATTTTTCAGACAACCATAGCTGCGCAGATAGATCCATTTCGAAGGGTGCTAAGCCTTCATCATCAGTACGCTTTAGGCATGCTGCGCTAACCATTTAGCTATACAGCGGTGGTTTGTTTGACTGGCAAATTTGCTACTTCTATTCCTTTTTACCAACTATATTTATTCAGTGTTGCGTCATCTGGTGCAAATCACTGATAATGCTGGAGTTGTGTTATCATTAGAAAAAAATTATTGTTCTGGCCTTGAGCTCGATTCGAACCTTGAATGCTTTTTTTAAAAGGCCGATAAAAACAAAAAAAAAAAAAAAACAATTTAGGTTTAATATAATCTTGTATATTTGTTTATTCAACTTTTTATGTCGTTTTTTTTTGTTTAAGATTTGGAATTCTTTTAATTTTAGGGATTGATATCCGAAATTTTTTTGCCACTATCGAAATTATCTATTGGTTTTTTTATCATTTACGGATCTAACGTTAAGGTTGAATTCGTTTGAAATTGTTAAGCATTTTTTATTTATACATACATTTTTTCTAAGTTCCTGGGATTACCCGTTTTATTATCTTACCTAATTCTGCAAACATTTTTTTTTTTGGAACTTATATCTACTTTTATTTTCGGTTTAAATTTTATCTCGATAAATTTCGTTTTTAAACAGTTAGTTGAATTTTTCATTTGTGGTTTTTTTTTTGACATTTTAATTTTTGAATAACATTTTTTTAAACTTTAAAAATTTTATTTAATTTTTTTTTGAAATTTGTTTTGAATTGAACAATCATTAGATTTTTTTTTGCTGAGTTTACCTTATAAATATAATCCCTTTATTACCACTTAAATTTAAGTTTTACATCATTTTTTTATCAATTTTAATTTTCGAATTTTGAAATTAAATATAATTCTGAAGAGCTCTTTATTATTTTGAATTTTATTTTTTCAAATTTCTTTATTTTCTTTACTTTTGGTGTTAATCCAGACTCGAAAATTTACTTTTTATTTTTTGTATTAAATTTTTAGTTTTTTATTTTATTGTAAGTCTAAAGTTATTACCACTTAAATTTAAGTTTTACATCATTTTTTAAATTTATTTTAATTTTTGAATTTTGAAAATAAATCTAATTCTTAAGAGCTTTTTATTATTTTGAATTTAATTTTTTCAAATTTCTTTATTTTCTTTACTGTTAGTGTTAATCCAGACTTGAGAATTTACTTTTTATTTTTTGTATTGAATTTCTGAGTTTTTTATTTTATTTTAAGTCTAAAGTTTTTTCAATCGAAGTTTTAATATTGAATTTATACCTTTTTATTTTTATTTTTGCATTAAAATATTAAAATTTAATTCCTATAATTAAACTTTTTTTTCATTTTTATTATTTCTTCCTTGTCATCCCACTTGAATTATTTGTATTTTTTTTTCGGGAAACTTCTGTTTATTTTAAGTTACACTTGCTATTAAATCTTTAATTTGAATTTTGAGTAAATCACTAGAATTTTTCTTTTTTGTTCAATTGCTTTAGTTTCTTTTTTAAGTACTTGATTCAATTTCCTTGTATTTAGTAAATTTTTTTGAGTTATCGGTTAAGTTTTTATACTTGATTTTATTTTTGTTTGTGAAACTTTATTTACTTCTAAATTTTTTGGGTTCTGATTTTAAATCAGTTTTGTTTAAGTTGCTTACATTTTTTTGGAAGGAAAATTTAAGGTCATTTTTAAGTTTAGGGCGGTTGCTGCGTGTTTGAGATTGTGTGAATCCATAGAGTGTGTCTGGGTACATGTCTGACGGAGACAACAGGGAAGAAAGAGTTTATGGTGGTTTGGGCCTGTTCAGCGGAGACAGGCGTATCACTCGTGGCTTTGGGCGTGCCCTTGGAAATCAGGTGGTTGGGTCACTGTTCAACCAAATTGATACTGGTATTCAACACCCGGTAGATTTCATCCCTGTAGACTACTTTAACCAATGCACAGCTAGGATTTTCGGCTCATTGTGTCCATTGTGAACAAGGTAGTGGCAAATAGGTCCGAAGAAAACCTGAACTTTTCGAAAAAACTTGACGAGATTTTAGAGATGGCAGACGACGAACAGACCGGTGCTGAGAGGGGCATTGGTCCAGTAGGGAATCAGATGCCAGGGGTTCTAGCAGCTGGGGTTACGGCAACAACAGGAAACAGAATGGCTATCACCGAATCAAATACCGAACAACTAAGTCGTTTGATGGCCATGATGGCACAGCAAGGCAATTTAATGGCGCAGTGGACAAAACGAGCTCGGAAACATCAAGACGTATGTAGCCAACCTCTGCGGTCGAGTAGTAGAGATCGAATCACCGCTCCACTCAGGCATTGACGCCGCACAACAGAGGCCAAAGAAACTCAGATGGAGCAAGCAACAACACCAACAACGAGGAAGACGGACGGACGGAGGAAGTCAAGCCACACAGGATGCAGTGGATTGGAAGAAAATGGACCTGGAGAAGTGGCATATAAAGTTTGACGGCACGGACAAGGGGATTTCGGTGGAAAAGAGGACAGTTCTTTTTGTGTGTTCAAACCTCCTAAGGGAAATGGGAATCTGGCAGAGATGACCAGGGTACTCAGCCAGAAGAAGGAGCACCCGGACAACAAGCAATGAAAATTTTAAAAAGAGAAAATAATAATGAAAGAATAGAAAATAGTTTTATGTAAGAAAGAAGAGAGATATAAGAGTTTACATATAAGGAAACTAGAGTACGAAGAAGCCCGGAGGAGAATATTTAATGAGGAGATAGCAGAAAGAAAAAGAAGCAGAAACTTTAAAAAGATACAAAAGATGAGAGAAAAGAGAAAGATGTTTAGAAGAATCAGGAGCAAACTAATTTCGACAATAGTCACTTTAAAGGGTGTTAATAGATTTATTACGCAAACAAAGATAGGGGGTAAAAACGCATTAGCATTGTTAGATTCGGGAGCAGGAGCATGTTGTCTGGGGAAAAATAGTGAGAAGTTTTTAGAAGGGCACGAAGCAAGGATTATGCCAATAACACATCAATTTATTAAGACGGCAAACGGAGGAGAAACACCAGTGACAGGCGTGGTAGTATTATCAGTGATGTGGGACGAGATGTGCAAGGACTTACGAGTTTTTAATAGTACCAGGGCTCTAACAAGAAGTATATTTAGGGATTGATTTTTGGAAGGTTTTCAACCTAAACGTAGTAAGTAGAGGCCACACAGCTCGTCCAACCCACACAACAGTAGCAGAGCCCGCTCCGGCCGAGGGGGACTTGTCCTTCGACACCGTACAACATGTGTTATCCCTAGACCAGACGGTGGCCTTAGAGAGGGTAAAGGCGCAATTCCCATCGTTCGCTGTCTTAGGATTAGACCGTAACGGATTAGAAGAACATGTGATAGAGGTACGCGATGAGAACTTACCTGTTAAAAAACGCCACTATCCCATTTCACCAGCGATACAAAAATTAGTTTAGGCCGAATTAGACCGAATGCTTAGTATGGGGGTAATCGAAGAATCCAACAGCAGTTGGAACTCACCAGTTTCACTAGTAATTAAGGGAACTAAGAATCGCGGCCACCGTGGTGTGATGGTAGCGTGCTCCGCGCACCACACCGTATGCCCTGGGTTCAAACCCCGGGCAAAGCAACATCAAAATTTTAGAAATAAGGTTTTTCAATTAGAAGAAAATTTTTCTAAGCGGGGTCGCCCCTCGGCAGTGTCTGGCAAACGCTCCGAGTGTATTTCTGCCATGAAAAGCTCTCAGTGAAAACTCATCTGCCTTGCAGATGCCGTTCGTAGTCGGCATAAAAAACATGTAAGTCCCGTCCGGCCAATTTGTAGGGAAAATCAAGGGGAGCACGACGTAAATTGGAAGAGAAGCTCGGCCTTAGATCTCTTCGGAGGTTATCGCGCCTTACATTTATTTTTTTTTTTTTAAGAATCGACTTTGCCTTGATGTGCGTAAGGTAAATGAGCGTACCGTCAAGGAAGTCTATCCCCTCCCTCATATCAACGGAATGCTTAACCGGTTACAAAATACTATGTATACATCAGCCATAGACCTGAAGGACGCCTTCTGGCAGATTCCGTTGAAAAAATTCGAGGGAGAAGACAGCGTTCACAGTGCCAGGGAGACCCCTCTACCAATTTACAGTTATGCCTTTCGGACTGTGCAATGCGGCACAAAGAATGTGCCGATTAATGTACAAGGTTACACCCGCTTCGTTAAGTGAATGTGTGTTTGTGTACCTTGATGATTTGCTAGTTTTTTCCGAAGATTTTTCGGCCCATATATGTTTATTAGAAAAGATCGATCGGTGTTTGCACGAAGCAAACCTAACGATAAATGTACAGAAAAGCAAATTTTGTTATAAAGAAGTTCGATATCTTGGTTATGTTGTAGGTGACGGCTGCATTAGAACTGATGCAAAAAAGGTAGCAGCTGTGAGGGACTTTCAAGAACCAAAAACCCCAAAACAGTTACAACGGTTCCTAGGCATGTCAGGCTGGTAACGGCGCTTCATACAAGATTACGCGACTATTGCAGCTCCGCTGCACGACTGCTTCACCAAGGAAAAGATAAAGAAATTCGCTATGGCTGATGACGCTAGAAAGGCATTTGAACAACTCAAACAAAGCCTAATATCGGCTCCCATCCTAACGCATCCATATTTTAACAGACGTTTCTACATCCAATGCGATGCATCGACAGAAGGAGTGGGTGGGGTTCTTTTCCAACCCGACGAAGACAATAACGAAAGACCAATTGCTTACATGTCTTCAAAACTGAACAAAGCACAGAAAAACTACAGTGTGACAGAATAGGAATGTCACGCAGTGGTTCTAAGCGTAAAACGTTTTCGACCTTATGTGAAGGGCTTGCCTTTCACGATAATAACGCACACCCAAGCTTAAAATGTCTTATGAACCAAAAAGACCTTGCTGGACGACTTGCTAGATGGAGTTCAAAACTCAAAAGTTTCGATTTTAACATCGAACATAGAAAAGGCTCACAAAACGTTGTACCGGACACTCTTTCCAGAATGGACATGGAAGAAATAAGACCCAGTGACAGAGTCATGGACATATGTCTAGACTCCCCATATTTTGACTCAGACGAATACCGTGAGCTACAAAAAACAGTGACGGACAACACGGATAAATTGCCAGACTTATGTGTATCTGACGGATACGTATATAAACGGACACAGTTTGACCGGGGAGGTGTACTTCAAGCGGACCAAGCCTGGAAGCTTTGGGTTCCACCGGAGCTGCGATCGGGACTGGTAGAGTCTGCTCACAGCTTACCTTCAGCTGGTCACGGTGGAATCCACAAAACTTTGTCCCGTTTACGTGAACGATATTACTGGCCAGGAATGGTAACAGAAGTTTGCACTTCTATTAAAGGATGTGAAGTCTGCTCAGAAAGTAAAACGCGAAATGTTTGTCACAGAGCGCTAATGGGAAAACAACATGTAACCTAACGGCCTTTTCAACGTTTGTTTGTAGATTTTATGGGTCCGTATCCTCGTACGTCTGATGGTAATGTTTTTGTGTTTATATGTTGAGACCATTTTACCAAATTTGTATTCTTGAAACCTATGCGTAAAGCAACTTCAGCCGAGGTGGTGAAATTTCTTGATCGAGAAGTCTTCCATATATTCGGGGTACCGGAATACATCCATTCGGACAATGGAAGACAATTCGTTTCAGGAACTTTCGCCACCCTCCAAGAAAAATATGGTACTACCCATATCAAGACAGCGTTTCATTCACTGCAGGGAAACGCCGCAGAGGGGGTCAATCGGTCGGTTCTCCAGATCGTAAGATCATTTATTAACGAAAACCAAAAATCTTGGCACAGACATATTAGTGATGCGGCGTTTGCCCTTCGAAGTGCTGTCCACTCCGCAATCAACATGACGCCTTATCATGCCACTTTCGGTATGCCTATGATACTGCATGCAGCATCATACGAGCTATACCGAAAGTTGGGGTCGCTGAAGGATGTTGATTGCGAAGTGGAGACAAATGGTGATAGATTGCAATTATTGAGGGACAAAATTAAAAAGGAGCTGAAGTTAGCACATGAGCGTAGTAAGAAAGTGTATGATCCGAGATGTAAGGACGTTAGGTTTCAAATTGGACAAGTGGTATACCGCAGGAATTTTAAACAGAACTCCCAGATTGACAACTATAATGCCAAGCTGGCACCCAAACAAGTCAAATGTATAGTGCTTAAAACAATGGGAAATTCAATGTACGAGCTAGGGGATGCTAACGGGTAAAGAATCGGGGTATACCACGCGCAGGATATATGTACGAAGTAAATGTTATATGTTCCATGTTAGATGTTGCACGTTGAAGGTTAAATGTTATACTGTTTTCACACAGAAACTTAATGATCTCATTTCACCTTCTAATGAAATCGTAAATTTTTTGCTTTCACACATAAGTAGCTGCTCGATTAGTATGAAGGATGAAATGTCAAGCGAATAAAATGACAATGCTATATGACAGACAATGACATTTATTTTGACAAATGAAATTTTTAAGCACTGAACACACCAAAAACTAAGAAGCTGAACACTCCCAACAGAGTTGCATTGGGCTTTTGATTTCATTAGGCATCGATTAGTCACTAATGAAATAGTTATAGATCCGAATTTTGTATGGAAAGTTGAGCTCAATAAGCGTCTTAATGTAGAAAACTGCCTTTATTATTCAATAAGCTGTGTGTGTGAAAATAGTATTAACAATGTGATGTCAAATACCTGACTGATCTCCTACTTCTGACGACATAATTATTTATTTGCATGCTTGACGATTCCCATATCCGACTACCTTCCTATTGACGTATGATTTTTAGCCTTTTTACACCCAGTGATTTTCTATACGTACTTGACCATTTAGTAATTATTAAACCCCTTTTTATTTATTTGTGCAATTGTTTATTATACTCAGCTGAGCAGAGCTCACAGAGTATATTAACTTCGTTCGCATAACGGTAATTCGTAACGGCATAAACTAATCGAGATATATAGGCTTCAATATATCAATATGATCTGGGTGAAAAAAGAAATTAATTTAGCCATGTCCGTCCGCCTGTCCGTCCGTCTGTAAACACTTTAACTTGAGTAAATTTTGAGGTATCTTGATTAAATTTGGTATGTAGGTTCCTGGCCGCTCACCTCCGATCGCTATTTAAAATGAACGAAATCGGACTACAACCACGCCCACTTTTTCGATATCGAAAATTTCGAAAAAGCCAAAAAGGGCGATAATTCATTACCAAAGACGGATAAAGCGATAAAAATTGGTAGGTGTGTTGGCCCTATGACGACAAATAAAAAATTAGAAATATTTTGGACAATGGGCGTGGCACCGCCCACTTTTAAAAGAAGGTAATTTAAAAGTTTTGAAAGCTGTAATTTGGCAGTCGTTAAAGATATCATGATGAAATTTGGTAAGCACGTTACTCCTATTACTATATGTGTGCTAAATAAAAATTAGAGAAATCGGATGACGAACACGCCCACTTTAAAAAAATTTTTTTTTTAAAGTCAAATTTTAACAAAAAATTTAATATCTTTACAGTATAAAAGTAAATTATGTCAACATTTGGTTCCAGTAATGATAAGGTGCAACAAAATACAAAGATAAAAGAAAATTTCAAAATGGGCGTAACTCCGACCTTTTTCATTTAATTCGTCTAGAATACTTTTAATGCCATAAGCCGAACAAAAATTTACCAATCCTTGTGAAATTTGGTAGGAACAAAGATTCTATGATGTTAACTGTTTTCTGTGAAAATGGGCGAAATCGGTTGAAGCCACGCCCAGTTTTTATACACAGTCGACCGTCTGTCCTTCCGCTCGGAGGTTAACACGATAACTTGCGCGAAAAACGATATATCTTCACTAAACTTAGTTCACGTAAATATCTGAAGTCACTTTATCTTGGTGTAAAATATGGCCGAAATCCGATTATGACCACGCCCACTTTTCCGATATCGAAAATTACGAAAAATGAAAAAAATGCCATAATTCTGTACCAAATATGAAAAAAGAAATGAAACATGGTAATGGGATTGGTTTATTGACGCAAAATATAACCTTAGAAAAAACTTTGTAAAATGGGTGTGACACCTACCATATTAAGTAGAATAAAATGAAAAAGTTCTGCAGGGCGAAATTAAAAGCCCTTGGAATCTTGGCAGGAATACTGTTCGTGGTATGACATATGTAAATAAATTAGCGGTACCCGACAGAAGATGTTCTGGTTCCCCTGGTCAACATTTTGGTCGATATCTCGAAAATGCCTTCACATATACAACTTAGGGCTACTCCCTTTTAAAACCCTCATTAATACTTTTAATTTGATACCCATATCGTACAAACACATTCTAGAGTCACCCCTGGTCCACTCTTATTGCGATATATCGAAAAGGCGTCCACCTATAGAACTAAGGCTCACTACGTTTTAAATAATCATTAACACCTCTCATTTGATAAACATGTCATACAAACACATTCCAGGGTTATCCTAGGTTCATTTTGTTAAATGGTGATTTTCCCTTATTTTGTCTCCAAAGCTCTCAGCTGAGTATGTAATGTTCGGTTACACCCGAACTTAGCCTTCTTTGCTTGTTATACTCAGTTGAGCAGAGCTCACAGTATATCAACTTTGATTGGATAACGGTTGGTTGTGCAGGTATAAAGGAATCGAGATAGATATAGACTTCCATATATCAAAATCATCAGTATCGAAAAAAAATTTGATTGAGCCATGTCCGTCCTTCCGTCCGTCCGTCTGTCCGTTAACACGATAACTTGAGTAAATTTTGAGGTATCTCGATGAAATTTGGTATGTAGGTTTCTGGGAACTCATATCAGATCGCTATTTAAAATGAATGAAATCGGACTGTAACCACGCCCACTATTCGATATCGAAAATTTCGAAAACCAGAAAAAGTGCGATAATTCATTACCAAAGACGGAAAAAGCGACGAAACTTGGTAGGTGGGTTGACTTTATGACGCAGAATAAAAACTTAGTAAAATTTTGGAAAATGGGCGTGGCACCGCCCACTTTTAAAACAAGGTAATTTCAAAGTTTTGCAAGCTGTAATTTGGCAGTCGTTGAAGATATCATGAAGAAATTTGGCAGGAACGTTACTCCTATTACTGTATGTGTACTAAATAAAAATTAGCAAAATCGATGTGCGAACACATCCACTTTTAAAAAAAATTTTTTAAAGGTCAAAATTTTAGCAAAGAATTTAATATCTTTACAGTATATAAGTAAATTATGTCAACGTTCAATTCCAGTAATGATATGGTGCAACAAAATACAAAAATAAAAGAAAATTTCAAAATGGGCGTGGCTCCGCTCTTTTTCATTTAATTTGTCTAGAATACTTTTAATGCCATAAGTCGAACAAAAATTCACCAATCCTTCTGAAATTTGGTAGGGGCATAGACTCTATGGCGGTAACGGTTTTCTGCGGAAATGGGCGAAATCGGTTTAAGCCACGTCCAGTTTATATACACAGTCGACCGTCTGTCCTTAGGCTCGGCCATTGACACGATAACTTGAGATAAAATCGATATACCTTTACTATGCTTAGTTCACCTACTTAGCTGAACTCGCTTTATCTTTGTATAAAAACTGGCCGAAATCCGACTATGACCACGCCCTATTTTTCGATATCGAAAATTACGAAAAATGAAAAAAATGCCATAATTCTCTACCAAATATGAAAAAAGGGATGAAACATGGTAATTGGATTGGTTTATTGACGCAGAATATAACTCTAGAAAAAACTTTGTAAAATGGGTGTGACACCTACCATATTAAGTTCAAGAAAAGGAAAAATTCTACAGGGCGAAATGAAAAGCCCTTGAAATCTTTGCAGGAATACTGTTCGCGGTATTACATATATAAATAAATTAGCGGTACCCGACAGATGCTGTTCTGGGTCACTCTGGTCCACATTTCCGTCGATATCTCGAAAACGCCTTCAGATATTAACTTAAGGGCCACTCCCTTTTAGAACCCTCATTAACACCTTTCATTTGATACCCATATCGTACAAACAAATTCTACAGTCACCAGTGGTCCACCTTTATGGCGATATCTCGAAAAGGCGTTCACCTATAGAACTAAGACCCACTCCCTTTTAAAATACTCATTAACATCTTTCATTTGATACCCATATCGTACAAACACATTCTCGAGTCACCCCTGGTCCACCTTTATGGCAATATCTAGAAAAGGCGTCTACCTATAGAACTAAGGACCACTCCCTGTTAAAATACTCATTAACACCTTTTATTTGATACCCATATCGTACAAACGCATTCTAGAGTCACCCCTGGTCCACCTTTATGGCGATATCTGGAAAAGGCGTCCACCTATAGAACTAAGACCCACTCGCATTTAAAATACTCATTAACACCTTTCATTTGATACCCATATCGTACAAACACATTCTGGAGTCACCCCTGGTCCACCTCTATGGCGATATCTCGAAAAGGCGGCCACCTATAGAACTAATACCCACTCCCTTTTAAAATACTCATTAACACCTTTCATTTGATACCCATATCGTACAAACACATTCTAGAGTCACCCCTGGTCCACCTTTGTGGCGATATCTAGAAAAGGTGTCTACTTATAGAACTAAGGAGCACTTCCTGTTAAACTACTCATTAACACCTTTCATTTGATACCCATATCGTACAAACGCATTCTAGGGTCACCCCTGGTCCACCATTATGGCGATGTCTCGAAAAGGCGTCCACCTTTAGAACTAAGGCCCACTCCCTTTTAAATAATCATTAACCCATTTCATTTGATACCCATATCGTACAAACGCATTCTAGGGTCACCCCTGGTCCACCTTTATGGCGATATCTCGAAAAGGCGCCCACCTTTAAAACTAAGTCCCACATCCTTTTAAATAATCATTAACCCATTTTATTTGATACCCATATCGTACAAACGCATTCTACAGTCATCCCTGGTCCACCTTTATGGCGATATCTCGAAAAGGCGTCCACCTATAGAACTAAGGATCCCTCCCATTTAAAATACACATTACCACCTTTCATTTGATACCCATATCGTATAAACACATTCTAGAGTCGCGCCTGGTCCATCTTTGTGGCGATATCCCGAAATGGCGTCCACCTATAGAATTATGGTCCATTCACTTTTAAAATACTCTTTAATACCTTCCATTTGATACCCATGTCATACAAACACATTCCACGGTTACCCTAGGTACACTTTCCTACATGGTGATTTTCCCTTTTTTGTCTCCATATCTCTCAACTGAGTATGTAATGTTCGGTTACACCCGAACATAGCCTTCAGCTTTACTTGTTTTTTTTTTTATATTTTTTTAGTCAATTAGCAATAGTCAGCAATGTGTGATACTTTTTTTCTATGACCTTAATCCTATCTGCGATATTTACCCTAACAAATCTTGACTACTTAGTTTTTCTCTAACACTGTGATATTGTAACGAATTTGCTTGCAAATCTTCTTATTTGCCTTTTTGCTAAGTTCGTATCACTAAACTGTTGAACAAATAACTCCAATATTGAATAATGGAAAAATGGCCTTTATTAAAGTTCTTCACAATAACACTTATACTTTGCAATTAGCTGGCTTAATAACCAAACTCATAGCTTAAATGAAACTGACTTTCAAAATAATACTGCTATTGCTCGCTAGATGTCGTCTTAATCGAAACTGATTATAGCCCCTCTACCGCTGGTGCTTTTATACTCTTTGATTTCCTCGTAGCATCTTCTAGGCGCTTCCAGAATTTACTTAGTTGCCGCCATATAACTATAACTACAGATACACGTATATAGCTTCTCATATGCGTGTATTTGTGAGCGACACTTCAACAATTACAATTGCATACTTTTGTGAGCATCTCTTCTCTGCTGCGTGTACGTACATATGTGTAGACATAATGTTTTATTCGTTTATGTAGATGCAAGTGACTGTCTGCTTTATTGTTGTTGTGACTTTATTTACTTAGCATCAGACTAGGGATGTTAGTATCACCTGGTGTCACTCATATTCGTCACACTGCCCTCCACCTAAGTCTGATCGTCCCCATCAGACAAATCTCTCGACCTAAACGCTGCCAGCCTTTCCAAATGAACCGCTTTCATTTTGGTTCGTGGTTTGCCAATGGTTTGTATGCGGTGCACTACATCGTTGATCCGTTTTACAACTTTGTATGAGCCTTCCCAATTACACTGCATTTTCGGGGACAAACCTTTTTTTCGTTGCGGGTTGTATAACAGCAACAAATCTCCTTCCAGAAACCCTTCCGAATTAATTGCTTTATCGTACCTCGCTTTCATCTTGTCACTCATAATTTTTGATCGTTGCCTAACAAGATCGTGTATCTCTCTCAGCTCTTCTTCCAAATCACTAGTGGATTTCTTAACATTTTTCTCCGCATCTATCCCAAACTTCAAATCAGCTGGCAGTCTAAGGTCATTGCCAAAAATTTTTTTTGCAGGGGTTTGCCCCGTCGTCTCATGCACGGCTGATCGGTAAGCTATCAAGAATAATGGTATGCGGGTATCCCACTCTTTATGGTACTTGTCTACTACTTTCCTTAAGTGCTCCTCCAATGTTCTATTGAATCGTTCTTCCATACCATCGGATTCAGGATGCAATGCAGCTGTCCGTGTTTTTCGAATGCCCAATGATTTACACATTTCCTGGAAAACAACTGATTCGAAATTCTCGCCTTGATCAGAATGTAACTCCATTGGTACACCATACCTTGCAACTCAATTGTTTATAAACACTTCTTCTACCGTTTCCGCTTCTTGATTTGGGATTGGGTATACCTCTGTTTAATCTTCTCGAGCGTCTTCGTGATTCCAAGATGACCTCCGCTTGGACCATTATGCAGCTCGCTGAGCACGTCAGGAATCCTCTTTCTGGGAACAACTATTAGTTTCTTCTTGCATTTACCATCCTCACTCTCCCATACTCGATGAAGGCAACCGGATATCAATTCTAAACTGTTTCACTGTGCCCAATATGACTTCGCAATGGGACTCTCTGCTGACATCTCTTCTCTGTTTGGTCTTTCGTTTCGTTCGAGCCCTTGCATAACACGTGACAGATCTGTATCTTCTAGCTGACACTTTCTTAGCTGTTCCTTGTCCCATTCATCTGCACATGTTATAGTCATTAGCCGGACATCTATAATGTCTTCTTTAGCCTCGGCTTTTGAACAGTGCTTGCATTCCAAACTACATTGTCTTCGTGACATGGCATCGGCATTTCCATGGGTACTACCTTTTCGATGCTCAATGGAAAAGTCATAGCTTTGTAGTCGCTCGATCCACCGTGCCAATTGTCCTTCCGGATTACGGAACTGCAGAAGCCATTTTAAAGCTGCGTGATCTGTCCTGACACGTAATCGCTTGCCGTAGAGGTATTTGTGAAAATGTTTAATGCACTCTACCAATGCCAACAGCTCTCTCCGCGTAACGCAGTAGTTCCTCTCTGGTTTTCCAATCGAACGGTTGTAATATGCAACTACCTTCTCCTGTCCATCGACCAGTTGTGATAAAACGCCTCCTATAGCATATCCGCTCGCATCTGTATCTAGAATAAACGTTGCTCCTGGAATTGGATATGCCAACATTGGGGCAGTGCACAAACGCTCTTTCAATGTTTGGAAAGCTACTTCTTGCTCCTTCTTCCATTCAAAAACTTTATTTTTTCTTGTTAGCTCGTGGAGACTATGGGCTACGCTGGCAAAATCTGGTACAAATCGGCGGTAATATGTGCACAGCCCAAGGAAACTTCTTAATTCATGCAGATTCTTTGGTCTTGGCCAATCCTTTACTGCCTCTATCTTTTCATTCGCTGTACGGATACCTTCTGTCGTTACCTTGTGACCCAAATAATTTACTTCCTTTTTAAACAGCGCACACTTTTTGGAACTTAACTTCAGACCAGCGGCAGCTATTCTCTGGAAAACTTCATCTAAGTTTTTAAGATGTTCATCAAAGTTCTTGCCCAATACGATGACGTCGTCCAGGTACACCAAGCATGTTTTCCAATGTAGTCCTTTCAATACCTGATCCATGAGTCTCTCGAAAGTAGCTGGTGCATTACATAGTCCAAAGAGCATTACTGTAAATTGTCAAATACCATCTCCGACTCTGAAGGCTGTTTTCTCTTTGTCTTCCTCCTTCACCTCCACTTGCCAGTAGCCGCTTTTCAAGTCCAGTGTGGAAAACCATTTCGTACCAGAGAGCGAGTCCAGAGTGTCGTCAATTCTTGGCAATGGGTAGCTATCCTTTTTCGTAACGTCATTCAACTTCAGGTAGTCTACGCAAAACCTCATTTTTCCATCCTTCTTCTTTACAAGTACTACCGGTGAGCTCCAGGGACTAGCTGATGGTTCGATGACGCCGCTGTCGCTCATTTCTTGTATAATTTGACTCACCACTTCCCGCTTCGCCAGTGGAACACTACGTGGAGCTTGACGTATCGGCCTCGCGTCTCCAGTGTCAATTTGATGTTTCACAACATTGGTGCGGCCTGGTTTGGAACCATCCTGGTCAAATATGTTTGCGTACTTTAGGAGAAGTTGCTTTGCCTTACTCTGATAATCTTCCTCTAGCCCCTCCGTCCATTCCGTGATGTCATTTGAAAGATCAGTGTTACTAGATGAAACGTGTTCCTGGAGCTTTTCACAGTTAATAATTACTTCAGCCTCTTGGCATCTTCCCAAAATAGCTCCTTTGGTCAGTTTGAGTGGTGATTTGAACTCATTGAGTACTCTTACCGGAATACGTCCATCTTGTTTTGTCATAGCCAGGGTTTTTCCTACAAGTATGTTCGGTGCTGATTTGTTTGCTGCTTCGACAACCCACAATTTGTTTGTCCTAAAATCTCCATCAACCTTTGCCCAGATGACTGCTTCGGATTTTGGTGGTATTTGCTGACTCTCCTCCACCAGTACCCGTTTACTGCTGTAGCCTCTCTCGTAGCCGAAATTAGGTGGTAAATCCATGTTCTTATATCGCATCGTCTTGCTTTGCATGTCGATCTTGATGCCTTGGTTGATTAAGAAGTCCACTCCAATTATGATTTCATCAACAATATTTGCCACTATAAAATTGTGTAGTACCGTGACGTTCTCAATTGCTACTTCACATTCTACTTCTCCAATTACCTGGGTGTCCTCTCCCGTGGCTGTACGTAATCTTGCTCCAAGCAATGGTCTTATCTTTTTGTTGACAAAATCCGTTGGAATGATGGAATGAGATGCACCCGTATCTACAGTCAGTAAACGCTCCTTTCCGTCCACATGTCCTCCAACAGTAAGATTGCTCGATCTTCTTCCAATCTGCGAGATAGAGATTTTGGGGTATTCAATTGCGGGAGCCAGCTGTCGCCCCTTGCGGCTGACTCGATTTAGTTTAACGATTAAGTGGTCTTGGAGATTTGCTCATCACCTTCTGCTCTGCGTTTACGACCACCCACATTGTTGGAACTGTTAGGGTTGGTGTTGCAATAACGCGCAATATGCCCTGGCTTTCCACACTTAAAGCATTTGACTGCATCATTATTCTTCTGCTGCGTACCCTTCAATGCTTCCAAAATTGCGTCTACCCAGTCTGGCCTTTCCACATCCACGCGATGAGCTTTGTACGCTAGCTTACTCAAAAGTGAGGCTGTTTCCTGAGTCAGTGCATGCGATACCGTTTCAGTAAATGTTAGTTTTGGATTCGCATCCACATCTCGTATGCCATTTATGAAACTCTGGATTTTTACCCTTTCAGTGTATTCCACGGGTGCGTCCGCATTTGCAAGATGAGCCAATCTTTCAATATCTGAAGCAAACTCCTGCAATGTCTCATTTGCTTTTTGGTAGCGGTTTTGCAACTCAATTTGGAATATCTGTTTTCTATGCTCGCTTCCATAACGTCGTTCTACAGCAGCCATCAATGCTTCAAAATTGTTCCGCTCTCCTTCGTCTGCAGGATTTCCGCTGCTGGCCCCTTCAATGCCACGAACAGTGCAGCAACTTTATCTTCCGCATTCCAGTTTTTCACTGCTGCGGTCTTCTCAAACTGTAGCTTAAAGACCTGGAAAGGAACAGAACCGTCAAAAGATGGAGTTTTTACCTTCGTTTTACTCGCTGAAGCAGCCGGCCGATTAAGTTGCAATTCCTGTATACGACCTCTCAGCGCATCCATCTCTGCATCGAATTTTTCTTCAAACTGCGTTATTTTCTCGTCGATACGCGCTTCGAGTTTTGATGATATACGCGCCTCTTGCTCTTTCAGTTGTGTTTCCATCTTTGATGTAATCTGTGTCGACATTTCTGAAATACGTGTCTCATGTGATTCCAGCTGGGATGCCATATATGTCTTCTGCTCTTCCAGTTGAGATGACATTTGCGATGACATTTCTGAAATACGTGCCTCCTGTGCTTCAATCTTCGCTGTTATACGGTTCTCCTGCGATTCCAGCTGAGTTTCCATCTTGGATGTCATGCGTGTCTCTTGCGCTTCCATCTTAGATGTTACTGTCGATGTTTGAGCAGTTATTGCAGCCAATATCATGTTCAAGTCTGTGCTGGTAATTGTCTGCGATGTTTCGTTTTTCTCTTCAATTTTTGTTGTCTCCTCGCCATCAAGATGAAAGACATACTCTTCCACATCAATTCCTTCTAATTCCATTGCCTCCCGTAGTCGTGCCTGAAGAGTTTAATGCCGGTTGTATTCAATCCACGGTTCTCCAACTCCTTCTTCAGTTGCGGGATCTTCAATTCACTTAACTTTGCCATTTCCTTGTTGTCCTCTGGAATTTATTCCACAATTCCTCTTCTGACACCAATTGTAAGGAATTTGCTTGCAAATCCTCTTATTTGCCTTTTTGCTAAGTTCGTATCACTAAACTGTTGAATAAATAACTCCAATATTGAATAATGGAAAAATGGCCTTTATTAAAGTACTTCACAATAACACTTTGCAATTAGCTGGCTTAATAACCAAACTGATAGCTTAAATGAAACTGACTTTCAAAATAATACTGCTATTGCTCGCTAGATATCGTCTTAATCGAAACTGATTATAGCGCCTCTACCGCTGGTGCTTTTATATTCTTTGATTTCCTCGTGGCATCTTCTAGGCGCTTCCAGAATTTACTTAGTTGCCGCCATATAATTATAACTACAGATGCACATATATAGCTTCTCATATGCGTGTACTTGTGAGCGACACTTCAACAATTACAATTGCATACTTTTGGGAGCATCTCTTCTCTGCTGCGTGTACGTACATATGTGTAGACATAATGTTTTATTCGTTTATGTAGATACAAGTGGGCTCTGGGATGTTAGCACCCCATTTCTGGAATTTTATAACAAAACATATGCCAAATAATTGGTCACTAATTGGTCATAATTGGTCAGCAGGTTTCAGTAATTGGTCATCATTAGAAAAAATTTTATGGAAATTTTAAAATTTTCATGGTCCGGTGTGGGATGTCAGCACCCCATCGGTGGATTTTCGATTCGAAAGGTATGCCAAATAATTGGTCACTAATTGGTCATAATTAGTCAGCGGGTCCCACTAATTGGTCAGTCATAGAAAATTTGTTATGGCCATTTAAAGTTTTCCAAGGGAAAAACAATTTTCCTGTTTAAACACCCTGTATACATAAATTTTCCAAAAAAAAAAATTATGCCAATTAATTGGTCATAATTGGTCAGCAGGTTTCGTTAATTGGTCAGCCATAGGAACTTTTTAATAAATTTTAAAATTTTTCTTAGTTATCGGATGTTAACTTGTTATCGGATGTTAGCACCCCATCGGTGGATTTTGAAATCGAAAAGTATGCCAAATAATTGCTCACTAATTGGTCACAATTGGTCAGTGGGTCCCTCTAATTGGTCAGCCATAGACAATTTTTTATGGCCATTTAAAATTTTCCAAGGAAAATCAATTTTCCTGTCTAGACACCCTGTATACATAATCTATCCAAAAAAAAGTATGCCAGTTAATTGGTCATTAATTATTGGCCATAATTGGTCAACAGGTTTCGTTAATTGGTCAGCCATAGGAACTTTTTAATTAATTTTTAAACTTTTCTTTGTTATCGGATGTTACCTTGTTATCGGATGTTAGCACCCCATCGGTGGATTTTGAAATCGAAAAGCATGCCAAACAATTGGTCACTAATTGGTCATAATTGGTCAGTGTGTCCCACTGATTGGTCAGCCATAGAGAATTTTTTATGGTCATTTAAAGTTTTCCAAGGAAAATCAATTTTTCTGTCTAGACACCCTGTATACATAAATTTTCCAAAAAAAAAAAAATTATGCCAGTTAATTGGTCACTAATTATTGTTCATAATTGGTCAGCAGGTTTCGTTAATAGGTCAGCCATAGGAACTTTTTAATTAATTTTTAAAGTTTTCTTTGTTATCGGATGTTACCCTGTTATCGGATGTTAGCACCCCATCGGTGGATTTTGAAATCGAAAAGTATGCCAAATAATTGCTCACTAATTGGTCAGTGGGTCCCTCTAATTGGTCAGCCATAGACAATTTTTTATGGCCATTTAAAGTTTTCCAAGGAAAAACAATTTTCCTATCTGACACCCTATATTTTCAAAAAAAAATTATGCCAATTAATTGGTCACTAATTGATCATAATTTGTAAGCATGTTTCGTTAATTGGTCCGCATTAGACAAAATTTTATGGAAATTTTAAAATTTTCATGGTCGGGTGTGGGAAGTTAGCACCCCATCGGTGGATTTTCGATTCGAAAGGTATGCCAAATAATTGGTCACTAATAGGTCATAATTGGTCAGCGGGTCCCACTAAATGGTCAGCCATAGAAAATTTTTATGGCCATTTAAAATTTTCCAAGGGTAAAACAATTTTCCTTTTTAAACACCCTGTATACATAAATTTTCCAAAAAAAATTATGCCAATTAATTGGTCAGTAATTGGTCATAATTGGTCACCAGGTTTCGTTAATTGGTCAGCCATAGGAACTTTTAAATTAATTTTTAAAATTTTCTTTGTTATCGGATGTTACCCTGTTATCGGATGTTAGCACCCAATCGGTGGATTTTGAAATCGAAAAGCATGCCAACTAATTGGCCACTAATTGGTCATCAGTGGGTCCCACTAATTGGTCAGCCATAGACAATTTTTTATGGCCATTTAAGATTTTCCAAGGAAAACCAATTTTCCTGTCTGGACACCCTGTATACATAAATTTTCCAAAAAAAATTATGCCAATTAATTGGTCACTAATTGTTCATAATTAGTCAGCAGGTTTCGTTAATTGGTCAGCCATAGGAACTTTTTAATTAATTTTTTTAATTTTCTTTGTTATCGGATGTTATCGTGTTATCGGATGTTAGCACCCCATCGGTGGATTTTCAAATCGAAAAGTATGCCAAATAATTGGTCACTAATTTGTCATAATTGGTCAGAGGGTCGCACTAATTGGTCAGCCATAGACAATTTTTTATGGCCATTTAAAATTTTCCAAGGGAAAAACAGTTTTCCTGCCTAATCACCCTGTATACATAAATTTTGCAAAAAAAAATTATGCCAATTAATTGGTCACTAATTGGTCATAATTGGTCAGCAGGTTTCGTTAATTGGTCAGCCATAGGAACTTTTTAATTAATTTTTAAAGTTTTCTTTGTTATCGGGTATGTTATCGGATGATAGCACCCCATCGGTGGATTTTCAAATTGAAAAGTATGCCAAATAATTGGTCACTAATTGGTCATAATTGGTCAGTGGGTCCCTCTAATTGGTCAGCCATAGACAATTTTTTATGGCGAGTTAAAGTTTTCCAAGGAAAAACAATTTTCCTATCTAGACATCCTGTATACATAATTTTTCCAAAAAAAAAAAATATGCCAATTAATTGGTCACTAAATGGTCATAATTGGTCAACAGGGTTTGTTAATTGGTCAGCCATAGGCACTTTTTAATTAATTTTTTTCTTTGTTATCGGATGTTATCGTGTTATCGGATGTTAGCACCCCATCGGTGGATTTTGAAATCGTAAAGCATGCCAAATAATTGGTCACTAATTGGTCATAATTGGTCAGTGGGTCCCACTAATTGGTCAGCCATAGACAATTTTTTATGGTCATTTAAAGTTTTCCAAGGAAAATCAATTTTCCTGTCTAGACACCCTGTATACATAAATTTTCCAAAAAAAAATTATGCCAATTAATTGGTCACTAATTGGTCATAATTGACCAGCAGGTTTCGTTAATTGGTCAGCCATAGAAACTTTTTAATTAATTTTTAAAATTTTCTTTGTTATCGGATGTTACCCTGTTATCGGATGTTAGCACCCCATCGGTGGATTTTGAAATCGAAAAACATGCCAAATAATTGGTCACTAATTGGTCATAATTGGTCAGTTGTTCCCTCTAATTGGTCAGCCATAGACAATTTTTATGGCCATTTAAAGTTTTCCAAGGAAAATCAATTTTCCTGTCTAGACACCCTATCTACATAATTTTTCCAAAAAAAATATGCCAATTAATTGGTCACTAATTGGTCATAATTGGTCAACAGGTTTCGTTAATTGGTCAGCCATAGGAACTTTTTAATTAATTTTTAAAGTTTACTTTGTTATCGGATGTTTTCGTGTTATCGGATGTTAGCACCCCATCGGTGGATTTTGAAATCGGAAAGCATGCCAAATAATTGGTCACTAATTGGTCATAATTGGTCAGTGTGTCCCACTGATTGGTCAGCCATAGACAATTTTTTATGGTCATTTAAAATTTTCCAAGGAAAATCAATTTTCCTGTCTAGACACCCTGTATACATAAATTTTCCAAAAAAATTATGCCAATTAATTGGTCACTAATTGGTCAGCGGGTCCGACTAATTGGCCAGCCATAGAAAATTTTTTATGGCCATTTAAATTTTCCAAGGCAAACACTATTTTCCTGTCTAAACACCCTGCATACATAAATTTTCCAAAAAAAATTATGCCAATTAATTGGTCACTAATTGGTCAGCAGGTTTTCTTAATTAGTCAGTCATAGAAAATTTTTAATAGCCACTTTTTTATGGCCATTTAAATTTTCCAAGGGAAAACAATTTTCCTGTCTAAACACCCTGTATACATAAATTTTCCAAAAAAAAATTATGCCAATTAATTGGTCACTAATTGGCCATAATTGGTCAGCAGGTTGCGTTAAACGGTCAGCCATAGGAACTTTTTAATTAATTTTTAAAATTTTCTTTGTTATCGGGTTTTCGGATGTTACTCTGTTATCGGATGTTAGCACCCATCGGCGTATTTCCAAATCGAAAAGTATGCCAAATAGTTGGTCACTAATTGGTCATAATTGATCAGTGGGCCGCACTAATTGGTCAGCCATAGGAAATTTTTTATGGCCATTTAAAATTGTTCAAGGGAAAAATATTTTTCCTGTCTAGACACCCTGTATACATAAATTTTCCAATACAAATTATGACAATTAATTGGTTACTAATTGGCCATAATTAGTCAGCAGGTTTCGTTAATTGGTCAGCCATAAATTATGCTAATTAATTTGTCACTGATTGGTTATAATTGGCCAGTAGGTCCCACTAATTGGTCAGCCATAGACAATTTTTTATGGCGATTTAGAAATTTTCAAGTTAAATAAAATTTTCCTGTCTAGACACCCTGTACACATGGAATTTCCAAAAAAAATTATGCCAGTTAAATGTTCACTTATTCTTTATAATTTCTCAGTAGTAGGTCAATTATTTATCCCCTAACCATAAAGAAAATGATGTTAGTTTTTTCAACAAATTTTTCCGGTTGCACTAAAAACTTGGTTATTCCATAATGCTTTCTTAATAATTATTTTTATCTTACGTGACATCACAGTCGAAAAATGCGCGCAGAAAGCGTAAAGCTTAAATACAACATTGCTTATATTTGGAGAAAAGAAGCAATAGCAGAGATAATACGACTCGCGCCTGAATGGATTCGTTCGCAGGTTCTAATCCGTATATTTTATTTTTTTTTTTCATTTAATTCTTTTAACATATTATTTTAATTAATAATTTTATTATTTAAGTATTTTTTTTATTTAAAATATATTATTTTCCTTCCAAATTAAATATAACAATCATATGTTATAGACGTATACAACACAAACCTGCTTACAGCACCAAATTAAATACCTTTAGCTTAATCTCAAAAATAAACAATCATATAAAGCCAGTACAAGTATTGTTAAAATTGTTACAAAATCACTTAACAATAAAAAAAAGCAGCTAAACAGGGAATACAATATGAAATGTTGTTTAATTTGGTTAGAGAATTGACGTTTCACAAATTGATCATCCATAGAAGATTTTTTATTAAGGTTTAAACTTGATCGAGGTACCAAGTTACTTGTCCAGACACTCTGTATAGTTACATGTTTGAAAAAATATATATGCCAAATAGTAAGTCACCATTGGTTATGATTTTTCAATAGGTTTTATTAATTAGAAACTCTTCCATAAATTGTTTATATTTTTCGTTATCGGCTACATTTATACGAAAACATAAAACCCGTTTTGAATATGACAAATTAGTATAAAAATTCATTATATACAGACCAATAAAACCAACATAACATTATATTTTATATTTGGTAAAAGTTTGGTGAGACATGGAGTAACTTTAATTAAGTTTTAATAGCTGTCAGCTTTAACCCATACGTTTTTGCGGAGTATTTTCTTCCTGGGAATTTGAGCTTATACGAATGTTGGCATGTAACTAGATGCACCCCAGTGTTGCCGTTCTCAAATTACCCAAAAAATCAATTTTCAATTCCCCAAAATATCAAAATTTCGTCAAATAAATATTTTTGTTGCTTAGTGATAGGCAAAATAAGTTAACTTCGAACTTGTGACGACTGTAAATTACTTTGAAGCTGTAAAATAAATTGAAGCTAATTTCATTTTGACTATAGCAAGTTATGTTAGCCATTGTATCGTAAGCGCGAAATTATGGATTTCTATTTTTTTAAGTGAATACCTCGCAAGTGATAGTGTAAAATTTCGGGAAATAATAAGAAGTTTATTTTATTTTTTGGTTTGTTTGTGATTTCATGTCATCACAATTATATCGTATTTATGAATTTCAAAGTGTTCCTACTCATAAAATTTTGGACACAGGTCTTTACTTTCCAATGAAAATTGGGTGGGTATCATACCAAATATAATTGAACAATATTTCACACCCATTTTCTGCTCTTTGTTTCCTTTCTGAGATTGTAAGACAAAGGAAGACTTTCCGGTTACCCATATTTTGTATTTTGACATGTATTATTGTTGTTTACTTTAAACATTTTTGTATAAGCCATAAAAGCGACTAAGGCTTATAGCATATAAGAACATTGTAAAATAAGACATATAGGTTTCATAATTTGGTAATAGTCTAGTTGAGGGGACGACTGATAAGACGCGTCCCAAAATATCGAGAGAGGTGTTAAAAGACGCGTATTGACCTCGACAATAATAATCCGAAGTGGGAAAATAAAAATTTTAATTCGTTCAAAAGATATTAACTAAAAACCGAAAAATGACCGGCGGGTCCCTCCGAAACCGGTGGTGGTATCCATAGTATTTTTATCCAGAACACGTTTCTGCGTATAAAAAATTACCCTTGGTGGGTCCAACACCGGTTTAGAGACCAAAACTATATCCGCGCAAAACGCTTATGTTCACAATTTTTTTGTGGGTACTACAACATTACAACAACCACTTGAAAATCGCCAACTTAAACTGCAAATATCTCCGGACAGAGACACAATTTTTCTTTTTCGCCTTCGGATTATTGTTGTCGAGGTCAATACGCGTCTTTTGACATCTCTCGATATTTTTGGTAGCGTATTACCCATAATTTAACGCAATCACGCCAATACTGGCCATGACTTCATGGGGTCGGAATAAAAAAATTAGTTTCAGCCGTGAGCTTTAATAAATGCTGCAAACTACTGCAACTGTAGCCAACGAAACACGACGCAACCGAAATAGTGAAGTAAAAATTTATTTAAGACCTTTCATGGAACTCCGTGTCTTCATAGGTAATAAAGAAGAGCGTACTCGAAAATTACCCACGCGCTTTCGAAAATCCCCAAATTTAGCGAATTACCCAGAAAACGGCAACGCTGGCAACAATATAAAATCTAACTGTTTGCAATTAAACCAATATAACCCAGTTAGCATTAATATGATTAGAAAGTACAAAGTTTTATGAAAAAACCTGATTCCCTTTATTTTGTATATTTATACATATTTTATATATTAAAATGTTAACAAATGTTGATTAGGTAATAATTATTTATTCATATTCATCTCCCTTAATTCTGCCATCCCTTAAAGAAAGGGTTGATTTTTATGTAAATGGTTATTTAACTATATCAACCCCGATTACAGAGAATAAACTAATAAACATGTTTTTTACACGGATATACGTCTATGTTTGCGGTTAAAAAAACGCTCATCCTCACTCAGGTAATGGTTAGGAGACCCATCTAGCGGCAACTAACTACAGAACATGTTGTACCGAAAAGCGGAGACACGCACCTCTGTTGGCAATAGTGTATAACCTATAGCTGAATCGGTTGCGGTGAACAGTGGACACACACCATTTGTAGAGTTAATACATAGAGGTGAAACATAGACACATATTTCAGTTACAACTGAGTATAATGCGTATTGAAATTTAGGAGTACTAATTTTCTGTGCAGCAATTTCAGAAGAATTGTTACGGAGCCAACTGAGCCAACAAAATTTAAGTTCCTGTTTTTATTCGTATGGTAACTCTTATTATTATTAATTGTGACTTGAATTATTAAACCACTGTGAATATTGTATAATTCGATTCTTTGTAATATTGACCGTTTCCGCTTCCTTTTAAAAACGAACGGAGGAAGAGAAGCACGAATAAGTAAGAGGGAGATTTTGTCAAATTATATTGTATCAATCAATAACATTCTTCCAGATATTAAAACGCAACAAATTTTAGAAGTGTATATAAACTGTCGTTTTTAATATATTTGTGTTCTTATGCCACTGCCGAACATTATTTTTAATATTTATTCTGGTGACGCATGTCACGATACAATTTGCGAAACAAAATAATTTGGTCAACCGATAGTGCAAGCATAGACATGACAAATTCCGAACAAAGCTCAGAAAATGAGGAGGAGGTGAATCGCACCGTAATCGATCAAGAGGAGGCAATTTCCAAACTAAAGGAACAAATAAAGAATTTGCAATTTTCTCTTGCTGCTTCTGAGGAGGAGAGGTTATGTTTGAAACAAACACTTTCATTGACACAATTAGGTGCACCTGCCAGCACATCAAAGGCCACTGTCTCTCTTGCCGACATGAGCCACGCCAACACACCCGCCGCCACTAGAAGCTACAGTAGCGCAATAGGCTACTCCGCATATTTGCCAGCCGCTGTTGATAATTTTGCCGATCGTACAATACAATCAAATACTCCTATAAATAACGCCTACCTCAATCGTGCCGACGAAAGCTCCATACGAATGATAAATTCTACCGCCAATCTAAATGAAGTACAAATTTCTACTTACAATAACGCCGCCTCTTTCGCCGATTTACCAGTCTCAGCCAGTATTTTTACTACCAACGCCAATGCTGCTCATCGTACAACAGGTAATTTTCCTTCATTTTACTTGCCCAACGTTAGTTCTGCCGAAGTAAACGCCCCTACAAACACCCCACATAATTTGCCACTAAACAATCAAATAACGTGGACACCGTCGTATAATCAGCCGCCTATGCGAAAATTGCGAGATTTGCCAGAGTTTTCCGGTGCCGCAGAAGAGTGGCCAATGTTCTCGGTTGCATTTAAAGAAACTACAAGCGCATTTGGCTACTCAAATTTCGAAAATTTACAACGCCTCCAAAAATGTCTAAAAGGAGACGCCCGTATTAAGGTAGAATCTTTATTGATTCACCCTTCGAGCGTTAACGCAATCATGTCAATGCTCCAGTTTCACTTTGGCCGCCCTGAGTTGCTAGTTTGGAGTCAACTCTCTAAGGCACGAGCCTTTCCTGCTATCAGCTTCAAAAATATCAGCGAAATTGTTAATTTGTCCACAATGGTTTCAAATCTTGTTGCCTTTCTCGATAATGCTGGTGCCTTGCCCCACCTCTCAAATCCAATGCTGCTTGAAGAGCTTGTAAGCAAACTGCCGCAAAATAAACGAGAAGAATGGGCTCGTCACATATTCGCCATAAATAAATCATATCCAACTATACAAGAATTTAGCATCTGGTTGCAACAAATATCTTTATATATCGCTATGGCTACTGAAGTTAATACGTCAAAAACAAACAAAGATCAGCTTGCACAAAAAAGTAATAGAATTTCAAGATCAGTGTTAATGATAGGAGAAGAAAACCAAAGATGCCAGTTTTGTAATTCGAATCATAAATTGTACCAGTGTACTAATTTCAAAGATGCCGATTATAATAAACGTTGGGAAGTTGTAAAAAAGAATAGATTATGTTTTTCTTGCCTTTCTACAAGCCACAACATGCAAAATTGTCCTCGCCGGCGTGAATGTGGTGTATCAGCTTGCCGTAAATACCACCATAAATTACTCCATAACCACATAACAGCAACCCTACATGCTGGCAACGCCGCTAAAACAGAACAAGCTGTGGCAACTGTTAGCGAATGTCAAAAGAACAATCATCAAAACTATAATCGCAAAATAAACAAAGAAAACTTGCAAAAAGGCAATGAATGTGGTACTTTGCTTAAATTTTTGCCGATAAAACTGCATGGACCAAAAGGCAACTTGGAAGTAATGGCCTTTATAGACGATGGGTCGAAGGTTACACTATTAGAGGAACGCATAGCCAATCGTATAGGTTTGAGAGGTGCAAGTAATTTGTTGCACTTAAAGTGGTTCGATAACCAAACGACAACAGAAGTATCAAAGCGAGTGGAAGTGGAAGTTTCTAGTGCACACGAGTCAACGCGATTTCACATGAAAGATGTACGTACAATAAAGCAACTTCTTCTACCCCCACAGAGTTTATGTGCCGAGCAGTTTAAGCAAACCTATGAAGATTTAGGCAATATTCCTATTGAGAGCTATAAAAACGCTGTACCGCACATACCTGTCACATACCAATTTAGTTAGACCCCTGCGTGTTATAAAATTTGCTGAAGGTTATACGGATCACGAGACAAAGCTAGGATGGACACTTTTTGGTTCCAATGAGAATAGGGAGGATAACACTACCATTTGTCATGTGCATATTTAAGAAAATTATATGTGTAAGGTACAAAAACAAATATCTGATTTCCTTATGTTTGAGAATTACCAAACAAATGCTTTGCCTGAAATAAAATCTGCTAGTGATGTTAGGGCCGAAAAAATACTTGAAGAAACAACCAAGTTAATTGATGGTAGGTATGAGACCGGACTTTTGTGGAAAGATGATGGCGTGTCGCTTCCTGAAAGTTACAATATGGCGTTAAAACGTCTCCAAATAGTAGAAAGAAAAATGATGCTTGATGAAAGTTATGCCAAATGGTATAATGAAAAAATAAACGAGTACGTAGATAAGGGTTATGCTAGAAAGCTGAGTTCAGCTGAAGCCGGTCATGTAGATCAGCGAACATGGTATTTACCGCATTTCGCTGTGTACAATATGAATAAAAGTAAGAAACCTAGACTCGTTTTCGATGCTGCTGCAAAAATAAATGGAGCTTCGCTAAATTCAGTTCTCATGAAAGGGCCCGATTCTTATCAGCCAAAGTCATTGCAGTCGATTCTTTTTAAGTTTCGCGAAGGCAAGATTGGCGTTTGTGGATATATTCGCGAAATGTTCCACCGCGTGAATATACGCAAGCCAGATCAAAATTCTCAGCGATTCCTTTGGCGAGAAGGTGATCATGGTAGACAGCCTGATGTGTACGTTATGGTTGCAATGATTTTCGGCTCCGCTTGTTCTCCATGCTCAGCCCAGTACGTAAAAAACCTGAATGCGAGAAGATTCAAAGAAGAGTATCCGCGTGCTGTAGAAGCGATTGTTGATCGCCATTATGTAGACGATCATGTAGACGGCTTTTCTAGTGTAAACGAAGCTATACGCGTTACAGAGAAGGTAACTGACATTCACCAAAAAGCTGGGTTCGAACTTCGAGTCTTTGTATCGAACTCAAACGAACTTCTGCGAGCAATTTATAAAAAGCCGAAGCCGGAGGAATTTACTAATACTACGAAATATATGTGTAGTGGAGAATCAGTTTGAGAGAAAGTGCTAGGCATGCACTGGCATGCAAATAGCGATATATTCACGTTTAAACTAATGTTTTCAAGAATACCAAAGCAGGTTTTGGACGGTAAACGGCGTTCGACTAAAGCGGAACTGTTGGGCCTCACAATGTCAATCTTTGATCCGTATGGGTTTTTATCTAATATAACGTTAACACCAAAAATTTTGCTGCAAAAGTTATGGCAGTTAAATATTGACTGGCATGAACCCATACCGAATGAAATTAACGAAACCTGGTATCATTGGTACAGGTCTCTCACAGCGCTAACAGCATTTTATATACCCAGCTGTTATCATTTAGATTTCGGGGATCTCTCAACCGATATTCAGCTGCATTTATTCGTCGATGCGAGCGAGCTTGCTTACGCAGCCGTTGCATACTGGCGCATTTGCCACTCAAACCAAGTACGAGTTAGTTTTGTTGCTGGGAAATCCCGTTGAAGCCCACTAAAGCCGTTATCGATCCCACGTTTGGAGCTTCAGTCTGCAGTTCTGGGAACGCGAATTAAAGACGTTATTTTAAGCAGTCACACCGTAAAGCCACAAAAAATGGTGTTCTGGTCAGATTCAAAGACCGTAATCCAATGGATTCGTTCCGATGCGCGACGTTATAAGCAATTTGTGTCCAATAGAATATCTGAAATTCTTCACTCGTCTGAAGTCTTACAGTGGAGGTGGGTTCCTGGATCTCAAAACCCAGCTGATGATGCGACCAGACCGCAGAAGGAAGTTAAGCTTTCATCGAACTCCAGGTGGATTCTCGGGCCCTCGTTCCTCGAGTGCCCAGAAAAAAATTGGCCCGTTATGCCAAAAGAAGTGTCAATTATTTCAGAAGAAGAAGAGAAACGGACAAAGCAGCTCTTCACCATCCAAGCCGATGTAGACGTAATACCATTTATGAAGTATTCCAATTATTATAAATTTTTGAGAGTTATGACCTGTGTAAGATTTGCAATTTCCAAGTTCAAGACATATTTACGGAATAATACAACTACGCGAGAAGATTGCAAAATCAATACATATGAGTTAAAAAAGACGGAGTATATGTTAGTTCGGTTCGTGCAGGAAGCAACATTTTCTGAGGATATTGTTTTACTCCGAAATAACAAGACCCTGCCAAAGAATAGTTCACGTTTGAGTCTAACACCGGTGATTGATGGCGAAGGAGTACTGCGACTGGGTGGCCGAATCGACAATGCTCAATCACTTCCAATGTATACAAGACGGCCAATTATAACGCCAAAAAATCATGCGATGGCACGGTTAATTACTCGTCATTATCATGAGATGTTCTATCATCAAAATCAAGAAGCCATCATTTGCGCTATTAGAAGCAAATATTGGATACCCGATATACGAAACCTCCTACGGTCAGTACAGCATGAATGTCAGCTTTGTAAGAACAAGTCAGCAGCTCCGAATCCCCCACTAATGGGACAAATCCCCATAGATCGACTTACGCCGTATGTTAGACCATTTTCTTACACTGGCCTAGATTATTTTGGGCCCATTATGGTATCTATAGGCCGCCGGCGTGAAAAAAGATGGGTTGCTTGACAGTTCGGGCTATACACTTGGAAATAGCACGAGATCTATCTTCTGACGCAGTAATTTTTATTTAATTGTCTGATCAACGACATAGATTGAAAAGGAGTGTGATGACTAGTACCTAGGACCTACCTAATTATTTTCTAGCTTTTCGTATTATTATTACTTCATGTAAGTATTGTTTTCCATAAAACTTAAACATTTTTTTTTAATTATTTTATTTTCAAGTTTTTAGTCTCTATTTAATTGCCTATTATTTCTCATTCTATTAAGTTCTTTTAGTTACTCATTATTACAAGGACTCTTTCCTGACAATTTGTTACAACCTAAGTGCTCAGCCACCGTGGTGTGATGGTAGCGTGCTCCGCCTATCACACCGTATGCCCTGGGTTCAACTCCCGGGCAAAGCAACATCAAAATTTTAGAAATAAGATTTTTCAATTAGAAGAAAATTTTTCTAAGCGGGGTCGCCCCTCGGCAGTGTCTGGCAAGCGCTCCGATTGTATTTCTGCCATGAAAAGCTCTCAGTGAAAACTCATCTGCCTTGCAGATGCCGTTCGGAGTCGGCATAAAACATGTAGGTCCCGTCCGGCCAATTTGTAGGGAAAAATCAAGAGGAGCACGACGCAAATTGGAAGAGAAGCTCGGCCTTAGATCTCTTCGGAGGTTATCGCGCCTTATATTTATTTTAAGTGCTCAATACATAATCCTTCCAAAGACTTTACTCGACTCTGCGCCACGTATGCTTGTCCCTCCTCCAACTCCAAAATATTTTGATGTCACTTCTACCGGACTGTATGCAATATTTGTTCCAAATATGAGCCAAAGCGGGCATCATAGGTCGCTTTCTATTCATGTATCTATGTATTATGTGTTCCAAATATGGGCAAAATCGGACCACAAATATGATTTTTGTGAATATGTCGATCCTTCCGCCACCTAGCGGCGATTTTTTGTTGATAGGTCGCTTTCAATTCTTGTATGTATTAAATGTTCCAAATATGAGCCAAATCGGGCCACAAATACGATTTGTGTGAATATCTCGATCCATCGCCAAGTTTCATGCTTGTAGCTTATCGGGAAGTTACTTAAGTGTCAATTACAAGATTCGTTCACAACGGCCGTGCAGCCGTGCATGCGGCCATGCGGCCTGTCAAATCAAGCTAAATAAAACCGTTTACAAATCACTGCCCGTTTCCTTTACTGGTTTATCTCTAATCTTAAATGCAGCTACATACATATTTTTTAGTAAGTGTATTCGCAGTTTGTCGCTAAACGAAAACTAACATCATAACCAAAAAAAGAAAATTGACTTATTAACTGAATTCACTAAGTACCATTATATTATGATGTTCTTTGTTATACTTATTTTCGTAAAGTGGGCGTATTGTTTAGTTCTTTATGACATATTTAAACTTTCGGTTAGCGTGCATTCGACGAAAATATGGGCGTACAGGGGCTAAACTAGTATGGGTATTTCCATAACGTGCAAATTGTTGGTGAAGGGACTTATGTATATATCTATATGTGTATTAGCCTAGCATAATATTTTGCATGTAATCTCTAGCACATACATAATTCACCTAAGGCTAGCATGCTCAGACTACCTGCCGCTTCCATGTTCAAAACCGAATCTTAGGTTCAGATTCAGTTCAAAATATGTATATGTTTTTCGTAAAAGAACAAATAAGATATTTATTATAGATACAAGATTCTAGCTTTACGACAAAAAGGTTTCACATATACATAGGTAGGTAGGTTGAACTGGCCGGTCCATGAGGACCTCACATAGACTGATTGAGTCCGTAGTGTTACCAGAAGTTTGTTTTAACGACCAAACTGAAAAACCCTATCAAAAACCAGGACCTATGTTATAAAATAACTCCGTCCTCTTGGCAAATACTAGAAGCTTCCTAGGACTTAAGCCACTTGCTGCTTCTAGATCTGACAGCTGTATCACTCCTAATAGCTGGAGTCTTAGCCTGGCAAGTGCAGGGCACGAGCACAGAACGTGCTCGATCGTTTCCTCCTCCAACCCGCACTTCCTACACCTGCTATCACTGGCCAAGCCTAATTTAAAGGCATGCGACGCCAGAAGGCAGTGTCCAGTCAGAATACCCGTCATGAGTCTACAGTCCTCTCTTTTTAATGATAGAAGCAACTGTGTTAGTCTAAGGTTGTAAAACCTACACATAATCTTCGACACTTTACAGCCCCGCGCTTGAACCCACGCCTTTTCTGCTTGGTCGATCATGTGCACCTCTCGCATTGGCTTAATCTCGCCAAATCTAATTGGGACGTCTACGGAGCAAGCTTCAAGGCATGCGCCCTTTTTAGCTAATTCGTCCGCTTTTTCATTCCCATCTATTCCCATATGCCCTGGGACCCAATATAGATGTATGCTTCTCCCTGTCCCGATTCTCTCCAGAGACTGCTTACACTCTAACACGCATTTAGATGCTGTGCTATGTGAGATTATTGCCTTAATTGCTGCTTGACTGTCAATATAAAAGTTAACACGGTTGCAGCTTAAGCTATTCTCTTCCAGGGTTTCTACTGCTTTGGTTACGGCTAATATTTCCGCTTGGAAAACGCTACAGTAATCCGGCAGCCTGTAGGATCTGCTTAATTCCGGATCAGCGCAGTGTACCGAAGACCCTACTCCTTCCACTATTTTGGAACCATCGGTGTACACATGTATCGCCTCGTCCGCCATTTGCGCACCCTTGCGCCAACCGTCCACCTCTATTGTGGCCTTAAGATCTCCCTCAAAGTGCAGGTAGGGAATCATGTAGTCTGTTCGTCTTGTGACTGAGGACGCTATACTACTATGGCCATATGGTCGGCGCTCAAGCTGCCCCGAAACATCGAGCCTGGTTGCGGTCGTTAACGCTTTGTTCTTTGCTACCAGGTCTACAGGTGGAATGTGCAGAATGGCATACAGTGCAGCCGTCGGGGTTGTTTTCAGGGCTCCCGTAATGCAAAGCATCGATAGTCTGCATACCCCCTCTAACTTTTTGAGGTATGTTGTTTTTTGTGTGGCTTTCCACCAAACAAGAACTCCATAGTATAGAATAGGGCTTACAATCGCTGTAAAAACCCAATGAGAAAGAGAGGGCGATAGGCCCCACGTACACCCCAGCATTCTTTTACATGCATAGAGTGCCGTTGAGGCCTTCTTGACCCTCTCCTCCAAGTTGAGCTTCCATGACAGCTTACTGTCTAGGATGATTCCTAGATATTTTGTGCAAGGTTTCTCCTGTAAGGTCACCGCTCCTAACTTAGGCCTGGTCCAATTTGGGACCTTGTACCTCTTTGTAAACAAGACCATATCCGTCTTCTCCGCATTGACTTTCAGCCCGACATTAGATGCCCAGGTATGAATATCCCGAAGCGCCCGATCCATCAAAGAACTAATCGTTGGAAGGCATTTTCCACTTATGACAATTGCAACGTCATCTGCGTAAGCCGTAAGTTTTACGGGTCCCTCATCGAATTGCCTGAGCAGTTGGTTGATGACCAGTGTCCACAGCAGAGGTGATAGCACCCCTCCCTGCGGCGTGCCCCTGTCCACTGATTTCGTGGCCTCGTACAATCCCCATTGTGATGTAATCTTTCTGCAATTTAACATGCAGCCGATCCATCTGATTAAGGCAGGATGTACTTTAATGTAATTAAGACCATCCATAATCGCCCATTTTGCAACATTATTGAAAGCCCCGGCAATGTCCAAGAAGACTCCTAGAGCATACTCCTTATATTCCAGGGATTTCTCTATGCTTATTACCACCCTATGCAATGCGGTGTCTACCGACTTGCCTTTGGTGTACGCATGCTGTGTTGTGGAGAGCAGCTTTTCATCCACGTTGGACTTTATGTACACATCTATCAGCCTCTCAAAGGTTTTGAGCAGAAATGATGTTAAGCTAATGGGTCTATAGTCTTTGGGATACACGTGACCGATCTTCCCCGCCTTTGGTAGAAAAGCTACACGAGCAGTTCTCCAAGAGTGCGGTACATGATTCAGTCTTATGCACCCATCGAATATTATTTTAAGCCATTCCACGACCGCCCTACTTGAGACTTGTAGCATGGCCGGGAATATACCATCTGGGCCCGGCGATTTAAACTTAGAAAACGTCTTCACTGCCCACTCGATCTTGGTATCGGTCACCAAGCCCGGCACCACTAGCTCCGTGATCGAAGTGTGAGTGATGTCTGCTGGTTCTTCTAAACCGTCTCCCGATGGAAAATGTGTATCAAGAAGCACCTCAAGGGATTCCTCACTATCACGTGACCATTCCCCGTTCTCTTTCTTTATTAGTCCCTGGACTATGTTTCCCTTTGCTAGGACTTTTTTCAACCGTGCTGTTTCACTGGAGCACTCTATGTCCGTACAGAAACTTTTCCATGAGTTTCTCTTCGCCCTGGTAATTTCACGCTTGTAGATCCTCAGTAGATCCCTGTACTCGTCCCGACACGCTTCGCTTTCCGCGGTCTTTGCGAGTTTAAACATTTCTTTTACCTGTCTTCTTAGAAGACTCAGCTCATTGCTCCACCATGGCGGCTTTGCTTTTCCTCTGAATCTTCTTAGAGGGCAAGCTTTGTTATACGCAGCCATAAGCGTCCTTGTTAGGAATTCATTCGACTCCTCCAGTTCCTCTACATTAGCAACCTCTTTGGGTTGTCCCAGTTTCGTTTCTACATGTTTCTGGAATTTAGTCCAATTCGTTGCCCTAGGGTTTCTAAAGGTTCCTCCCTTCTCTACCCTCTTTAGTAGGATGCTGAAGCTTATATACGCATGGTCGGAGAAGGATGGTCTATCGAGAACCATCCAATCATACCTTGATATATCACGCTCGGAGCTCAATGTAATATCCAGAACATTGCTGGATGTTGGACCAATGTATGTAGGAACATTTCCCCTGTTGGCTATCTGCAAATTGGTTTGCAGGATGTAACAAAATAGAGATTCGCCTCTCTCGTTCGTATCTACTCCTCCCCACGCATTGCGGTGCGCATTTGCATCTGCGCCTATGACCAACCGCCCTTTGCGCCCTTCCTCCTGTACTAGCCTTTTGCACTCCATCGGTGGAACCTCCGCAGCATGGGCCATGTAGCAGGACGCCAGGATAAATGCCTGCTTATTCTTTTGCTCAACGGCCACCGCTACGAGATCCTCGGTGGTGTAATTAGGCAGCATATATGAATGCAGCTGTTTCCTTACCATTACTACAGCTCGCACCCGTCCTTCCGTTTGTGCGTAGTAAACGCCAAACCCGCGCGCGCTAAGTCCAGAAACCTTTCCTCCCGATGAGAGCCACGGCTCCTGGATCAGCGCCACGTCAAACGAACCCTCCGCAAGGGTTAGGAGGAGTTCGCTCGACGCCACTTTACTGTGTTGGAGGTTTATCTGTAGGACTCGCAGCACCATTGGGCTGTTTGTCCCCCTCCAGCACCTTCGTCTTGACGTCATCGTCCTCCTCTTGACCTTTTGGTTTAGAGTATTCGAGGCCCCCTTCAGCCCCTCGTGAATGTTGTGCCGTGTGTTCCTCTGTGCGAGTCACAGCACCATTTAGCGGTTGCTCCTCTTCTAGCACGTTCGTGGTGACGTCGGGGACCTCCACCTTTCTTTTTTCCCTTAGGCTTCTGAGGTCCTTTTCGACTTCGCCCACTTCCAGCGTGTTAGGATTTTTATCCTCGGGACTTCTTTTCCTGAGTCGCATGTAAATTTTGCCAGTGCCAAAGGACATTTTGCCAAGCTGCGTATACAAAATATCCTCCGCCTGCTTGTTTATTTGGAAGATGTAGAACTGACCATCCTCGGTAGGCCGAGATACAGTAAGTACCTTCCAATCCTGTGTCGGTATGTTCGGATTCTGATTCTGCAGAAGTCGCAGTGTATCCTCCGACTTCATCACGCATGGTATCCATACCTTAACTTTTGGTACCGTGGGGATTTGCGCTTTATCCACCACCTCAAAACGCGCATTCGTGCCTTGCCTTTGGAGGTTTGGAACGACTTCCTCCAGCCACCGCAAGCTCGCGATGTTGTCGCACGCTATCATCTTCACACCATTATACCATCCCCCCGAATCAAAGGTTGGAAGGGGCTTACTTGGTTGTTCCCGCATCATCTTAAGCATTAAGCTAATAAGCTCCCTTTCCACAGATCTCCACCTTTCAGTAGTCATTTGTCCGAACGGACTGCTACGATCAACCAGCGCCACAGTCAGTGACTGCTTTGCCACATCACTCATCTTCTCGGGAAAAGCAGGAGTCTTAGTGTTATCTCCCTTTGGAACCTCCGAGAACACCGGAGTCTTCGCGTTAACTCCCTTTAGCGCCTCCGAGAAAGCCGGAGTCTTAGCGTTATCTCCCTTTGGCTTATCTCCTACTTCCGTAGTTGGAACTTCCCTCTGACTGGCAGCTTTCGAGGTAGTTGCTACCTCGCTATTGGAACCCATCTGTCTTACAGCTTTGGGCCTACTTGTCTTGTCTATGCGACTGCCCTGCCTCGCGGCTCTAGGACTGGGTCCTTTCTGCCTCTTGAAAGCAGGCTTGTCGCCTTCTGCCGAACGTTGCCTCTTCATTCTGCCATTCGACGCTTCTTCCTCCTCGTACCGGTTGCAGAACCGAGGGTTTCTCGCAGCAAACATTTTGAACTGCCTTCGACCTACTTCTACCTCTTCATGGGCCCATTCCAAGCGCTCGATCTCCACTTCTGTTGGGTCGACCACTGCTCCCAAGCGTTGTACAATTCTTAGTGCTGCACGGTACTGCGAGAGAGCTCTTTTACTTCCTCTGCTCCGTACCCTTCTCCACTCTTCTACTCCGTTTTCATTTGTGTGCTTCTCCAACACGGAGTTCATTGAATCAGCACTACTCTCGCTCCCTGAGTCCGACGCATCGCTTAATTCGTATTTGTCGTCCTTGGATTGCGACTCAGTCCTCCTCTTTACATCCTCCTTATTACATTCAGGTAATGAGTTGTTCATCTTGGTCGTACGACCACCTGCCCGACAAGGCGGGCTCAGCGGTCCAGTATTATATACGGGGAAAGAACTGTCCGCCACAGCAGCGCCCCTTACTGCGGTAAGGCCATAACTACTTCCCGAGATGGCCCGGTATCGGGAAGGCTCCGTTCGAATACAGCCGAATTTATCCCCTGGCTGCAAATCGTCCAATAGGCACGGTCCGCATAACACCCTGGATTAGGGGGTTGGCAGTTCTTGGTCACCGACATCCCGCCGCCTTCCTATGAGGCGATACGGCGTAGATGTCAGTCCTAAACAGCTACGCCTCATAGTCGGGCGCTATGGAGTTCGGCTAAGCCCTCACACCAACGACAAGGTGCCTACCCTAGTGAGGGTCACATATACATAGCTTCGTAAATGAAATACAAACACAAAATATAAAAATGAATATGTTTAAAATCGGTTATTATTAGTAACTATTTTCCTTATAGATGTATAGATATGTACGAGTACTAACGTTGTTGCTACAGTAGTGATACTAGGTAATAACATAACAAAAACATAACCTACTCATTTGAAGCAAAGAAAACTTTTAAATGTCCTTACCGCAATAATTCACTATTTTCCTTATAGATGTATAGATATGTACGAGTACTAACGTTGTTGCTACAGTAGTGATACTAGGTAATAACATAACAAAAACATAACCTACTCATTTGAAGCAAAGAAAACTTTTAAATGTCCTTACCGCAATAATTCACAATTTTCCCAAAACAAAAGTACGTTTTTATTATTTTAATTTTAAAATAACCAAAATATTCAAAACTTGTCTACCACGTAGTGCTGTTATATTTTCATCTTATAGATCAGATTTATTTCAGGCACAAATTCAATTTCAGCTAGTGTGCAATCATAACAAAATTTAAACAACAGGTCTATTCATCAAGCGTGATTTATATTAGTTTGCCTGATTAAGGAATTGAATAGTGCACAAGATGGGATGTCCTTATTATACCGTCTCACAATGTGCGGCATGCCCAGCCGTAGGAGTATTATTCGTAAGCTACCCATGTACACAGGTAGTTACATTAGTCTCTTAGTTTTTCTGCTACATGCACAATAACGGAATTTAGACAATCGATCTCGCGACACAAGTATAAAACATTATATTTGTAGTAATTTGCGTAAGTTTAATGCTAATTATAGCGTTCATTATTATGTGCGAAAAAAGAGCCTTTCTATGACATTGAGGATTGTCAATCTTGCGAAATAATTGTATGTATCCATGTATATGCGTGGGTATAATCTTCGTCGAAAGAGTTGAATAGAAAAGGATCTACATTGGATGTATGTTTTTGGCTAACATTTAATGAGCTCTCACTGGTGGTGCTAAAGTTTTATTATTTTGAAAAATAAAAGATTTTCATGTTTGGAAAATTGCTATGGGACAAAACAAAATTGGAATCTGTACAGCGAGTGTAGGTTTTACGTGAGTGTCTGTCTTCGAAGACCTAACCTCACGCATGTACCAAGTACACAGGTCAAAGCGGGTCTGACCAGCCCCCAAGGCTCGCTTACCTTGGTACCAATCGATAATGTGAGTGGACACATCATCACCTTGGTGGGGTTGGAGGCCTATCTAACACCTCTTCCATTCTATGGGTCATGGCACCCGGTTGCAATGCAACTCCACATTCGAGCTGACCAACTCTTACCGCATTCGGATATCAACCACAGCCACCACGATGCTCCCAAAGGAGCCAACCGCAACCGAACAGAAACGGAGCAAGCTCCGCGGGCTATCTGTTCCCCGTGGTACCACTTTAAAGTCTTGGTCTGACTTTCGCAGCCGAAGCCACTTCCGGTTGAGTATCCACCTACTCCGGACCGGCCGCCTAGGGGTGAGGTGGGGTTAGAACCCCCCCCACATCCACGAACACACGCACGAGTTAACCACCACGGTCACCACCACGTCTCCTCCGTCTAAACACCTCCAAAGCATACCTATTGAGCAAATCAATAGTCCGACTAGTGGAGAGCGCTCCACTAACATCAACTCTACCTTCTTCAACATTAACCCCACAACTACCCAAATCCCTTATGTCCGAGTACTCCGGGCACTCGAACAACACATGCACCCAATCCTCACATGCAGCCCCACATACACACCCCTCCGTTTCGCTCAAGCTCCTCTTATGCAAGAATGCATTAAGAGGACCATGACCAGTAAGCAGAAAGCCCAGGCTCAGATTAAATCTGAAGTCTGGATTTTCCGCCACAAATGAAACGTCCCGGATGTACCCGTACGTTACCCTGCCGTTGGGACTATTGTCCCAGCGCTCCTGCCACTTCCCTCTAACCACCCCTTCTAATCGACGCCTATTCTCCAACCATCCACTCTCCACATTATCGTCGGCGGCCCATTCATCCTCCAAAAGCGGCAAACTTGCCCTCCTTCTCAGCCTGAAGGAAACAGCGAGCTGCATAACCACCAGGTCGAGAGGGGGTGCACCAAGAAGCACCTGCATCGCATCCGTGGAAACGGTACGACACAAGGGCAAGCATGGGAGCATCATGCACCTCTGTATGCTCAGCACGCGTCTCTGACCATGAGCAGTCATGACCGTTCGGTACCATATGGCGGCACCAAAAGTAGCACATGCTACGAATAGGCCACGATATATTGTGCGAACGGCACGGCGACTCAGGCCCCAGTCACTCCGAAGGATACGTCGTAACTGCCCCGAAACATTCTGCATCTTGTCCCTGACATCATCCAAGTGTGGTAGGAAGTTAAGTTCATTCGCTCACCCATTGTCAGCCCCAGGTATTTGACTTTCGTCGCATATCTGATGCTGACCCCGCCGATGCGGACAACCGGTGGGCGATTCTGTGACAATCTGCCTTTCAGCAGCATCATCACAGTTTTGTCCACCGAAATATCTACGCTAACATGGGCGCCCCAGCCAGGCACTATTTGACATAGAGACTCACTGGTACGCTCAATGCTGGCGCGAGAATCCCCCTCCACTAATAGGAGGAGGTCATCCGCATAGGCGCAGAGTTTGCAAAGATGCTCGAGTTGCCTTAACAGGGAGTCCATCATCATGTTCCATATATATGGACCACAGATGGATCTTTGCGGACAACCTCGAGCCACCTCCCTTTCCACACTGGAATCTGTACAATAAAAGCCAACTAGAAATTGGAATTACTTTGCGTGAATTTTCGCTTTTGCACTATGGTTTTGTTGTACATACTAGAGGTTTGCGCCGATCGCTTTATCGGCGGCGGCGGCGTAGGCTCTATTATATACCGGCGGCGGCGCTGTAGGCGGCGCGCCGGCGTACGCCGGTGTTCTTACTTTAAAACTTTATTTTTCTATTTAAAAAAATAATATTTAGGAAAGGTTTTGTTTATATGTATTTAAGGAAATCAACGTGTTGGCCATTTCGGAATTATCCGGGGGTTTTGCATCAAAATCTCGCAGACCATTCACACATTTTCAGGAGTAACTCCTTGCGAAGGGATTGTCCCTCGTTCGCTTGCTCCAGAGAGGCTTCGAACCTAACCCCGGTCTTTGGAATTGGTATTGCTGCGTCTGCTGAAAAGAAATAGGGATACATAATATAGTCACACTTTTGCCTGTATATCTCGTGCAAAGCGTAGTTTCACCTAGGGTTAACTCCTAATAATCGTCGCGAACACAATTTCTTTAAATCATTTGTCGCTCCTTGGCGGTCACGCATAAAGGCGACTTAGGGTTGCTATTAATGGTCTATTAATACTCATGACTTTCGTGGCACAGGGCGCCTCCAGTTTTTTCGGCTGTTTTTAAGAGCTACAATTCCCGATGTGCAAACAGTAGGAATCCCTACCACCAGTCGGTACCACGCCTCCTGAGCCTCACACCATATGCCAGTACAGAAGCTATAGGGCTGCGACTTCGAACTCATACCTTCGTCGACGTCACTTTCCTAGAAGCTCTAGGTTTAGCTCCGAAGACTTTCCAACGGATGCTTTTGTCGCGCTATGCTGCCGAGCTACACCAGAGAAACACCTTGAAACGTTAGGGAGTGACTTTTCGGCCAAGGATGCCGCCCTCGAAATCATAAGCAGTCTAAGTGGATGTCATTGCGACATGGGTGAAAATCGTATAATCCTCGGCGCATCTACATAATTAAAATTTTACAAGGACCCTGGGTAAAATTTTTAAAATGTAGACCAAAGATTGCAGACGTTTGTGTTCACAACATTGATTTCAATAGTCTTCGTTAAATTAAATTTAGAATGAAAGTCGACGCATTTTAAGTTGAAAGTTGTTAACTACTGTTTTCCGGCTTTACGATATAGGAGCTCATTATGGATGACCGCGTAGCTTCAGTTTTCAGACAAATTCGACTGTCCACTACGTTAGGGTAGTATCACACACGGTCATTAGTTCCACTGTCTTGGGAAAGCTTTTGCTTCACCACTTTGAGTGTTATTGCGAAGGACAAAGCCTCACCTGGTATATATATGTGCCTACGTATTCACATTTGTAAAAGGGGCCGTAACGTGTAGGTGATATTTAAACTTGGTTGATAGGCTATACTCAATGTGATTCACTCCAAGGGACTAGTTTTGGATAGGGCCGTCAACTTTAGGAAATCTCAAACCGGGAGACTTGGGTGTTGAAGGATTAAGTGTGAAAATCAAAATTCACATTTCATACGCTATTGTATAGTTTCGCAAATAAACAACAGATGTTTGAATGCAAGACTTAGTGATTTTTCAAACCCTTCTCATAAGTACATATATCCTCAACTTAAGTATGAGATAAGAATAATTTCGAAGGAGTGTTTATGCCCCTAGAACCTACCAAAGGATTTTGCATCACTGATTTCGCTTATTCTTGAGGACAATTTAAAAACATGTTCGCCTTGGGTCATTTTATTTGAATTAATTGTTCATTATTAGTTTTTTCAAAAATGCAAAGTGAGCATATAAATGTATTATATAACTTATCTTTTACCGTTCTGTTTTAATAACTTGCTGAATTGGGTGATGCAAAGTCCGTGTTAATCTGACATCGAAAGCGCCTGTTATTTTAAATAACTTTTGAATAGTTATAAAGGGTTAAATTTGGCAATTAGTTACTTATAACTGGCAGTGATACGCATCCGTTGATACCACTTTCGACCATATCCGACCAATTTTCGACATGAACAATAAATGGCCTAAACAGTCTTAAACGAGTAAAAAATATAGTAACGCGCCGACGCCGCGCCGCCGCGCCGATATTTTTGACATTCGGCGGCGTGCAAAAAACGACCAAAATCGGCGGCGGCGGCGGCGTTTATCGGCGGCGTATATCTCTAGTACATACCAATGTAATAATTTCAAAATGTTTATAAAGATTTCGAAAAAAACTTAAAAAGCTCTGTTTAGAAATAGAGTTTACTTAGAGAGAAATTATATGTAATGCATTTCTTTGATACATACTCAAACTGCGCCATCTTTCCTATTGCATCTACATCGAGGCGAATGTAATTAATGCACAAAATTTTTATTTTAATTCTTTATAATTTTATTATCACATAATTCTTATGTTAACGCTAAGTGGTACTGGTTTACATAGAAATAACTATGTAAAGATTTATTAATTTTCAGTATTATCTTTTATAAAAATTGCTCCACTTGGAGCTAACTTCTGGTCATTTACGATTGATACTGGTTTGTTGCATAAATCGTCATGTAATTCCCATTTTCCATTGCTTCTTCGGCAATACGCTCGGAAGTGTCCGGGTACATAATCAATTATACCTTTCAAACTGAAGGAAGAGATAAAAAAGAAAAGATTTGTTAAGTTTTGTTAATTTTGTATGAGGCTTAGATTTAACGCTGATATTTTTATATATCTGAATTTATTATTTTCGATTGAAAAGTTTATACTTTTTTCAATTTCCGACAACTTGCATGTTTGCAGCTCTGATGCTAAGTCTTTCCTTAGCTCCAACTCTACGAATACATGAGTGTTGAATGATGGTTTTACATAACATTCTTCACTACGTTTGGAGCATCGGGAAGTAAAATTTGTAGATATTTCGGCAAGGTGATTTCCTAGTGACTGATAGCCTTCTTCACACAACCTTTTGTGGTCCTTAATCCATAGTGTCGATACTTCTTTTGAATATTGACCACAATTTTCGCAGTTGTAGGTGTCATGTCCACTGGGGCAATCAAAAAAACATTTTTACCATACCGCTGATAACTTTGAGTACATATTTAATACTTTGGGAAAAAGCGGAAAAAAAGGTTTTGATGGCTTATCTTTTAGTTTGTCTTGAAAATAAATAAATAAATTGTACCTACTCTTGATGCGGTGATGAAGTCCACAATAAATTTCATAATTTTGGACCTACTCGATTTCGCGAAATAGTAGTAAGATGTGTGATCCATCGCTGCTGTTCCCAGTATTTGTATAATGGAGTTAAAGGGGCAGCTATTTTTAATGCTGTAGTGAGTATCACCCATAAGAACTGCTCTGAGTTTCCGTTTTCTAATACTGTAATTTTTTTTACTGCTACTTTAGCATCTGCATGCATATTAATGAAGGATATGCTGCGCTGACTTTGGAAGTAATAGCCGAGTTTCTTTTGCTTTGGTTCCTTCTTTAAAACATACTCCTCTATAGGTTCCTCAAAGTCGTTTCTCTCCCTTTTAGATTTATTTCTCCAATTGTCATAAGAATTTGCGTCTTCGTTGATAACTTTGGTAACTTGAAGTTCAGCTCCCTTCTCTTCTCGTTCTTCGGTGGCTTCTTTACTTATTTTTTGATATTCGTTTAGCAAGTACGTATTTAATATCGCTGATCCTCCGTGATGGTCTCGAAACTCAGTTTTGAGGAATTTATCAGCTCGTAAGAGATTTTTGTATCCCGACAGTACTCTATGCTTCTTGTCATCAAAATAAGCCTCAGCGTAACTTGTACTGGCATGGGTCTGCTGTCCAGGTAGACAAGCTGCTGACCAAAGAGGAAATTCCAAAGCACTTGTTTTAAAAAAGTCATCGATAAACCGTTTGTTATAGAATCCGTTGCTTTTTCTTCCTATTTCAGCAACTTCCTCTGCTGATTGCCGAATTCTACTAATCCATGTTCTCACAGTGGGGCTGCAATCGCTTAAGTTATCGTCCACATTTTGTCCAATTTCATCTGTGGGAGTATATCTATCTTCACTTAGATTGAAAGTGCGATCACCGATTGTCTTTCCATGAGATAAAGTGGAGTCATTATATTGATTTAAACAGACGATACAGAGACTTTTCAGAATTGATTCGAATTCGGCCAAAGTTTGAGCGTCAATCAACAATGCAATGCCAAATAGGTAAAACTTTCTTATCTGGCTGTTCTCTATTGCTTTAATGCACTTCCAATTTGCAATCATTTTAATAAAATGAGCTACGTCAAGCCTTATATATGTAGAGATTGCAGGCCGGTTCCTTCTCAATGGATCATCGGAGGCCACCAAAAATAATATCTCAATATATGCTTTTATATTTTGTTCATTGAACGCTAGAGATAGAGCATTAATCAACGCTCTCGAGCAATCACACGTCACCTCATCTGGCTTAGGAGCACCCATTCGTATCCACTTTTTCAGCCATAACTCTATTAAAATTGTGCTTTGATCATCTGTCAAAAGCTGGTGCACGGATATTGTGGATTGCCTAAAATTAATTACGATAACATATAAAAATATATGGCCACTTTGTTTCCCGTTTTCATATAAAATTTTTTTTTGTGCCTGTTCCATCTATGGCTAGACGACTTCTGCTTTTTAATTTTCATCAAATTGTGGTAACGCTTGTATGCATGCAGCTGGACGTTTGATCCGTAGAACACATACAATTTATCAATTTTTTCCTTCCCAATTCCCAACTTTCCATCGCGATATTCATTGACACACTTTTGAACGACTGCTGCTGTCGGAATAGTAGGAGGTATGCGTTGGGTTTGTAGTCCAAAAACTTGGCTTTTGAGCCAATTTTTAGCTCCAACAGAGGCAGCTTCTTCACCAATCCGAGCACGCTTCAGTTTTCGTGTAGGTCTACGGACATTCTCATGTTGTAGATAAAAAACCATGTTTCTATATCTGACACGCAACACTACAGGAAACGCCTCTGGAACGGAGTCAATAAATCCATAAAATGGATTGTTGCAAGCTTGGCTTTTGCACTTCCCCCGGATCGTTACGTGATGAGCTGCGCCCTCCCTCTCTTAGATCTTGGCATTTTTAAATACAAAGGTGCATTTGGACTCGCTTACTTTCAGGAATTCTTCCGTTATTTAATCAGTCCAAGCATATCTCTGCAAAACGGGGTAATTTCGGTCATCATAGTTAACACTATTATCCTCACGAAGTTTTTTGTAGAAGTTCTCAGATACTTTAATTTCGAAATCATCCAGATCGGGGGCCTCCCAATCTTCCTCACTGTAATTGTCGTTAAATGTAGTATCAATTTCGTTCCCAAAAGACTGCGTTGAATTGAAAGTATTCTCCATCATAGGGTTTGAGTCGGTTGTAGGATACAACTTTGTCCATATATCACGCCGATTTTCGCGGCATTCTCTGTAGACGTCTTGCTCTTTCCATTTTCCGTTGAACCTCTCGCTTATTTTCGACCAAATAGGATGCGATGGTCCCGGAAGCAGTGTTTTGTCTTGAGGTAGATGATCCAAAAACTCTCTAAGTACAGCCAGACAGTCATCTAGCGGCACTCTGGAAGCTCGGCCAGGCTTTTTCTTGGAGTAGCGATCCATTAAACAACTCGTTATCAAATAGCAACGATAGCTTCGCAATCAAATAGCAATGATTTTTTCCGCGAACACTTTAGCGAATATTTGGAATGTATATCTTAATATTCTGTATCGTAACAAAAACAGCTTGATTACGCGTTAATCTTTCAACAAGTTCATCAAAGACTGACTGAAAGTACTTCAGTTTCTTTGTTATTTATACAAAAATCCTTTTCTTTGTTTAAAAAAAAAAAAACGAATATTTGCTACCTAGGAAAAGGGTTATTTCAGAATATTGAGCATTTTTTAATATTTACCGCCTACCTATTACATGTTAGTGCACACGGCACTTGGTAAAGATTTGTTATCATCGACTACCTAAAACTAACCACATTTGAAAGTTCCTTCTTGAATTAATGTGTTCTGTGTGAGTATTTGTAATACAATACTAAAGTATTTAATTTGGCAAAATACCAGATTTAAAAACGCTAAGTTTATTTGTACCATTATAGTGGCGTTCATGACTAAAGCTGGAGACTTTGGTGCTTTATCGGTAACCGTATCGGTAACCATTCAGAAATGATTACGGAAGGGACCCAAAATGACCCCTAAAAGGTCCCGTAGTGATCACGGAAACCACCAAGAATTTATCTCTCAAATTACGCAAATGATCCCAAAAATACCCCGACGGGATGGCGGACGTATCCCGAAACCCATCCAGAAATGATGCCGGAAGGGTCCCCAAATGATCGCGAAATAGTCCCGAAATGATGCCGGAATAGTCCCGAAAATGTCCCAAAATCACCCCGACGGGATCTCGGACGGATCACGAAAACTATACAGAAATGATCCTGGAAGGGTCCCAAAATGATCCCGAAATAGTCCCGAAATGACTCCGGCGGGATCCGTCCTGAAAAAGTCCCGAGATTACCCTGACGGGATCCCGAAAATATTCCATATATTATCCCGGAGTGATCCCGGAATGATCCCGGAACAGTTCCGTAAAAGATGCCGGAAGGGTCCCCAAATGATCCCGAAATAGTCCTAAAAGAACCCTGACTTTATCCCGGACGGATCCCGAAAACCATCCAGAATTTATCTCTGAAGGGTCCGCAAATGATCCCGATATAGTCCGGAATAAGTCCCGAAAAAATCGAACGGGATCCCGGACAGATCCCGAAAATCATCCGGAAATGATCTCGGAAGGAGACCGAACCGACGGGATCCCAGATGGATTCCGAAAACTATCCCGAAATGATCCCGAAAAAGTTCCAAAATTACCCTGGAGGGATCCCGGACGGATCGCGAAAATCATCCAATCCACAAATGATGCTGGAAGGGTCCCAAAATCATCCTGAAAAAGTTCCAAAATCACCCTAACGGGATCATGAAAATCATCCAGAAACTATCCCTGAGGGGTCCCGAAATAGTCCCCAAATGACCCTGACGGGATCCCGGACAAATCCAGAAAACTATATAGAATTTACCTCTGAAGGGTCCGTAAATGATCCCGATATAGTCCGGAAAAAGTCCCGAAAAGACTCCGACGGGATCCCGGATAGATCCCGAAAATCATACAGAAATTATCCCGGAAGGATCCCCAAATAAACCCGAAATAGTCCCGAAATAACTCAGATTTTACCGAAATTACCCCGACAGGATCCCAGACGGATCCCGAAAACTTCTCAGAAATGATCCTGACGGGATCCTGAATACCATCTAGAAATGATCCCGGAATAGTCCCGAAAATGTCCCAAAATAACCCTGACGGGATCCCGGACTATACAGAAATGATCCCGGAAGAGTCCCAAAATGATCCCGAAATAGTCCCGAAAAAGTCCCGAATTTACCCCGACGGGATCCCGGACGGATCCTGAAACCATCCAGAAATTATCCCGGAGAAGTCCCAAAGTGATCCCGAAATAGTTCCGAAAAAGTCCCAAAATAACCCCGACGGGTTCCTGGACTATACAGAAATGATCCCGGAAGAGTCCCAAAATGATCCCGAAATAGTCGCGAAAAAGTCCCGAATTTACCCCGACGGGATCCCGGACGGATCCGGAAACCGTCCAGAAATTATCCCGGAGAAGTCCCAAAGTGATCCCGAAATAGTTCCGAAGAAGTCCCAAATTTACCCCGACGCAATCCCGAACGGATCTCGAAAACTATACAGAAATGATCCCGGAAGAGACCCAAAGTGATCCCGAAATAGTCCCGAAAAAGTCCCGAATTGACCCCGACTGATCCCGGACGGGTCCCAAAAGTCATCCAGAAATTATCCCGGAGAAGTCCCAAAGTTATCCCGAAATAGTTCCGCAAAAGTCCCAAAATAACCCCGACGCGATCCTGAAATTATCCCGGAAGAGTCCCAAAGTGATTCCGAAATAGTCCCGAAAAAGTCCCGAATCGACCCCGACGGGATCCCGGACGGATGCCGAAGACCATCCTGAAAAGATCCCTGAAGGGTCTCGATATGACCCTGACGGGATTACAAATAAGTTGAAGCTGATTATAACAGCATGTTAATAAGGCAGCAGGCGCGTTCAAACGAATGAAGAGTTACAAACAAACATACAATAAGGGGTCGTGGGACCCCCTCACCCATTTCCATGTTCGTAAAAAATTTCGCCAGTAAACTATTATCTCTGTCCCAAATTTCATCAAAATCCGTCTAGCCGTTCTCGCGTGATTCCGTCACAAAGACGAAAAAATACGGCGGGGACATCCCCCTTTTCAAAACAAATATAGCTAGTAGATCCTTCTAGACTATTGGCTATATGTGAGCTAAAATTCATCCAAATCCGTCCAGCCGTTCTTGCGTGATTCCGTCACAAAGACGAAAAAATACAATAATTATATTATAACTGTTGCTAGGGGGCGGGGACATCCCCCCTTTTCAAAAAAATATAGCTAGTAGATCCTTCTAGACTATTGGCTGTATGTGAGCTAAATTTCATCCAAATCCGTCCAGCCGTTCTTGCGTGATTGAGTCACAAAGACAAACGTCTGGACAAACATCCAAACATACAAACTTTCCCATTTATAATATATATTAGATTAGATTAGATTAGATATTAGATTCTATTATATATTAATATAAGATAATATAATAATATTAAGATTCGCAAACGTTAAGTGATAGGGAACTTAGCTGATATCAGAGGAAAAAAACTGGTGAAAATTACATGTCCTTTTCGTAGTTTTTCGATTTTGTATTTAGAAGTATTTATTATTTTGTTTAGGTTCGGTTAGGTTGGGTGGTAGCTTCCCTGATAGGGGAAGCTCACTTGGACAACATGAAGGTGCGTTGTGATGCCACATATAATAAACTAAAATAACGGTAAAGTAGATATTACTACTTAGAGAATCGTTGGGTAGCTACGATAAAGTTCCGAATGATCCCGATCTCAACCTTGGATAGCTCCTCGGGAGATCCAAGTGAGTCGCGACCGAAATACTTTCGCCTAGTTCTGGCTAAAGCTGGGCAATCAAGCATAAAGTGATTTGGTGATTCCACCTCATCATCCTCCATATAGCTGCAGCAGGATGGAGTTTTCAGGATATTGAGCCGTACCGCATGGATACCCATGGGACAGTGCCCTGTCAAAAACCCAATGACCATTGATAGGTGAGCCTTAGTGAACCCAATTATTTTAGCAGACCTCATGCCATCCACTTTCTGCCAGAAAAATCTTGGTACCCTGCAAGACGTAGTGTCCGCCCACCGTTTGCTGAGCTGACTCGAGGCCCAGCTGTGGAAGAGCAATCCACAGGTGGCTAGCGGAATCCCGAAATCCCTAGAGCCATCTTCATCCGGTTCAGTTGTACCGATTTGGGCTAAGAGATCCGCTTGACAGTTAACCGGAATATCACTATGGCCCGGGACCCAGATAATCTTAATTGTAAAATAATTCGATGCAATCGCAAGTGAGGTCAGGCACTCCCAGGCCACCCTCGATCGCACTGTAGTTGAGCTCACGGCATCTATAACCGCTTGGCTATCAGAGTAGATGTTAAATTCCCTAATCGTATTAGCGCTGGATAGCATTTCATCCACCGCATCCTTAATAGCAGCAACTTCCGATTGGAATACACTGCAGTAATCAGCCAACTTAAACCTGCGGCTTACATTTAGCCCTTGACAAAAGACCCTCCCGCCAACCTTTCCGTCCAAATTCGACCCATCCGTGAACAAATTAACTGGCCCCATGCCCCAGATAATTCCGCTTCCCCGCTCCTCCCTCGGGGGAATGACTGGGGTGAAGGTTGCATAGGGAGCGGATATCGGCATGCAATAGTCCGTCCTGTCCGGGATAAAGTCGAAACTAGTAAGAAGGCTAGAGTGACCGAAATCAGAAAGCATATAACCCATATCACGAAGCCTGACCAACGACCGGGCCGCGGCTGCCTTTCCCGCAATATCTACTGGATTTATATTTAGCATGACATTCAGTGCCAAAGTAGGTGTTGTTCTCAGAGCGCCACTGATACCAATAAGCGCCGTCCGCTGCACTGACACTAACATTTTGGAGGTGCTGCACCCCATAGAACAGAATCGGTTTGACCACCATCTCATAAAGCCAGTGTACTACTCCCGGCGAGAGCCCTCATCCCTTTTCGATAGCCTCCCTGCAGCAGTACAAGGCAACCGCGGCTTCCTGGCCCTATCTTCCACATTGGGCCTCCAGGACAGCTTCTTGTCCAGAAAAATCCCCAAATATTTAACCCTGTCAGTAAGTACCAACGGTACCCCTCCAATCGAAGAAGCTCTGAAGTCGGGTATCTTATATCTCCTTGTAAAAAGAACCAATTCTGTTTTTCCCGGGTTGACCGCCAATCCACATGATTCAGCCCACCTAGCCCTGCAGAACATCGCGCAGGGTGCCCAGGAATTTGCCTCTGACTAGGATAGCGAGGTCATCTGCATAGGCAACTACCCGACAACCATTGGCTTCCAGCTCCACAAGAAGCTCGTTGACTACCACAACCCAGAGCAGAGGAGATAGGACACCTCCCTGTGGCGTGCGCCTGCACACCTTCTCCTTAATTATGGCCCCTCCCCACTCCGCTGCTACAATTCTGCTGCATAGAAGATTGCTAATAAATTCAACCAGAGCCTTCGACTCCTAAACCCACCAGAGCTCTTTCGAAAAGCCCCCTCGATGTCTAGAAAGGCACCCAGAGCATACCCTTTGTGTTCTATGGACCCCTCTATTTGCTTTACAATCGAATGGAAAGCCGTTTCCGTCGATATGCCCTTGCAGTACGCATGCTGTGAAGCCGACAGTAACCCCCAGGTATCCTTTCCCGTAGGTACAGGTCAATCAACCGCTCAAAAGTCTTAAGAAGAAACGACGAGAGACTGATTGGACTGAAATCCTTAGGTGATACATGCGAGCTCCTGCCGGCCTTCGGATTGAAGATGACTCTAACCGTGTGTCACGACTTAGGGATATAGTTAAGCCTGAGACAGTTTGTGTAGATGATGGCCAACCAGCGGGCGGAAATTCCTGAAGAATTTCGAAGTTGCGCAGGAATGATGCCATCCGGGCCGGGTGACTTATAGGGCTTGAACGAACTTATAGCCTAGGATATTTTACTTTCCCGTAGTGGATTGCCAGGCATTTCTGCATATCCAGCAACCGCCGACCATGCAAGCGAAGATCCCTGCGCAACTGGGGCATCGGAAAAATGATTGTCCAGTAAAAGTTTTAGGGACTCTTCGCTACTCATCGACCAGTCCCCACCACCATCTCTCAGATACCCACGAGGGACGGGATTCCTAGAGAGAAATTTTCTAAGCCTCGCGGATTCATTGCAGCCTTCTACGTTTTCGCAGAAGCTTCGCCATGAAATCCTTATTTCATATTTATAAATCCCCAGACTCACCTTATAGAAATCCCAGTCCGAGAGTAATTTACTCTTCCTGGCTCTGTTAAAGAGCCGCCTACTGGACGCTCTTAGGTCGAGAATCACACTACCAGGGCGGCTTGCCCTTCCCCCTGTAAGTTTTCAATGAGCAGGACAGTTGAAAGGCGCTATTGCTTGCCGAGGTGAAATTTTCCACCTGACCGTCTATCTCAGATTCGGACAGGTCCGAACCAACGATAGGCGCCTCAGGCAATAGCTCTCCCAACTTCCTACAATACAAGTCCCAGTTGGTACTTTTAGGGTTCCTAAAAGATATTTTACCGGGACGTTCTTCGTTCACCGAGAATTGAATATATCGGTGATCAGAGAAGGAGTGGTCGTTAAGAACCCTCCAGCCAGATATCCGATCTTGCAGTTCTCTGCTAACCAGGGTGAGGTCCAGGACTTCCTCCCTTACCGCAGTAAGTAAAGTCGGGTCATTCCCCCTATTACATATACAAAGTCCCTCATATACAATAAAAGTAAATAAAGACTCACCTCTGGTGTTCGTATCAGAGCTACCCCATATGCTATGGTGTGCATTAGCATCGGCACCTATGATTACGCCAACGCCTATCCGCCTTGCTTCAGCGGTGATTTCGCCCAGTATGACAGGTAGTGGTCCCGTTAAGTCCCCATGGGGCGTATACGCTGAGGCCACCCACAATTCGTTACTGCCTCGCTCGAGGCAGACCGTGGTTACGTCAGAATTGCTGAAATTAGAGAGAATAAAAGCTTCAAATTCCTTTTTAATAAGCACACAGGATCTAGGCCTACCTGCATCCCCATGTACCAAGGTGTTGGATTTTTCCGTCCTTAATCCAGACATTTTTCCGCCGTTACTACTCAGCCACGGCTCCTGGACAAGGACTATATCCACTCCACCTTTCTCAAGACAGAGGAACAAGTTTGCGGAAGCCGCCTTAGAATGACGAAGATTGATTTGACGGATTTGCATCAACACCACTCTTCTTCTTCTGCACCCCATCCTTGCCGGATTCGCCCTCGGAGACTAAGAGATCCTCCTCCCCCCAAACAGACGATTTACACTGATGACGGATCCCGCCATCGATGATTCGCCCTCGGAGGCTAGGAGCTTCTTCTCTGCCCTATCAGCCAGACGACTAGCACTGATGACAGATCCTGCTATTGACGGGACATAAAGAGTGCCTTCGCCAAATTAGCGGGGTCAGCATCCAAAACCATGGGTTCTGGCTCCCCTGCGGACGCCTCCACCTGCCGAACAGTCTCTGGGGGAGAAGAACCATCTCCCCTGGAATCGGCGTGGTAGATTTTGAGAACCACACGCTCGAGACCATAGGAGATAACCCCCCTCGTGTCAGAGAGAGGACCGGTGGACTCTGCGTTTAGCAGAATCAGCACTTGCCGACGTGGCCCAACAGCCTCCTCTACTCTGAAGACCCTCCAGTTATGCGTTGGAAGGTTCGGGTTGCAATAACGCATTAACTTCAGTATTTTCTCCGGCTGAGAGGGCCCGACAGGTAACCACACTCGAACCCTCGGTCGAAGGGGGAGATCCCTCCGTTCCACGGCCTCGAGTTTGGCTCCCCTCCAGACCTCCCCAACCAAAGAAATTATTTTCTTAAAGATACAGGCCGACCGCTCGTCAGCACAAGTAATCAGTCTAAATCCATGATACCACCCCGAGTATTCGAAGCATGGCCGCGGACCTGGGCTCTCCATAACAGCGGTCATATAGACCGCTGATATGGCGCTGGCGACCCACGGCCACTCCTCTCGGAGTGGCACCATCCTCCCTACTCCTATCTAGAACCCCGAGGCTGATGGAACCCGCTCGTTTAGGGATTTCGCTAAACGCGGTCATATAGACCGCTGATATGGTGCGGGCGACCCACGGCCACTCCTCTCGGGAGATGGCACCATCCTCCCTACTCCTATCTAGGACCCCGTGGATGATGGAGCCCGGTCGTTTAGGGATTTCGCTAAACGCAATTGCGTCCCCACCTCCTCGGGCCCTTTTTGTCGTTGAGGCATTCCGCTCATCCGACTTTTGCCGCTTCCTAACCCCCAAACCCTGCTGCTCACCCGCATCGTTCGACACCGGTGTGTGGTCGTCGCAAGCTACGACGCTCCTGGCCCACTCCAGCGTCCGGGAATGCTTCTCAGAAATCTGAGCTGCATCCCATCCGCCGTAGCGCTCCAAGATCTTCTCATCTAGGCGCCGATCACCCAGAGCTTTCCTACGCGGCGTCGATCGCTTACCTTTCCTAGAAGGCTTCGACCCCAGGGCTCCCGTTGGGAAAGCTCCTCGCGACAAGGCTTCCTTACTGGTACTGGGCTGGTCCGTCGCATTCCCCGGACCTCTACTTTTCTCTGTCACAGCCCCATATGGGCCTGCATTGGGTGTCGGTTTCTACACCCCTCCACTAACCGAACTACCCGTACCTACGGGATTTGAAACCAAACCCCTGCGCTGATCCGTCTGATCAGCCCTTTTGACCCGCCGGGAGCTTTCTCGGGTGCCGGCGACCTGCTTCGGAGCGCTCTCCGCAGCTGTCGCGTCCCTCGCCCCATGACGACCTTCGCTGTCACTCCTACCCTCCTTTTTGTTTGTGTTCGTGTCCATTCTAAGAAGTCCTCCCTCAAGGTCGCTATCCGGAGCCGATTGTGTAGTCGCCCTTCAACGGTCCCGTGGTTATCTATGCTGCGCATGGAGGCCACCCGAAGGTTGGCGCATTATCTGGACAATGCGTTCAGAGCCAGACCGGACGCAAAGCGGGAAAATCTTCAACCACACGTACACCACCAACTTAACGGCGACGGAGCCGGAACGAACCTTGAGGCCCGCCACGGTTTTAACGGGACGTGGGCAGGTGCCTACCAGCCGTTTCGATAGGGTTTCACCCCGACCTACTAAGGTGGCAGAATACCGCACCTACCAGCCCAAAGTCATCAATTCCTAAACATAGTCAAAATCAAAGTCCCCAATAATCCAGTTCGTCACCGTTGTGGACCGATCTTGACCCTTAACAGGGTCCTCCCTCCCCTGAGCTCGGCACAATGACTCAGGGGTGCGGGTTTTATCGAGTTGTCCTCTCTAGATCCGCCATTATCAGTAGAAGCAGGGGCACCTCTTGCAGGACGTAATAACTAATCACATGTGACAATTCGTCACTATGGCCGGTCTAAGAATGATACCAGTCCCTGATCCAGAGCCTGGAACCACGTATTATATCCAAGACAAGTATCTTAACCCCCATTTTTATTTTGTTTAAATACTGAAGAAATTCATGCCTTTCTACATTCTTTTAAAATTACATATAAAATTTTAACATGATGGATAATAAGTGGGTCTTTTCCAGGTCTGGTAAAATTATGAAAAATCGGATTTCGTGGAACTGTAGAAAAATGTTGAAATTTGATTTTTGTACTGATAAAGTTTGAGTAAACCGCTGCTAAATAGCGTAAACCATTAGTGAGAGAAATCTCGTCGTTAGAAAGCTCTTCGTCTTGTTTCTTATATTTCCATTCATATTTTGGAAAAAATGTTAGCACAGGAATATAATATACGTCTGTCCAAATATTACAGCCAAATTGAACTGCTAAAGGCGATTTTATCTTCAGAAGGTGGAAGGTGGAAACTAAATATGTAATGGATGGCAGCATCTAATCCAAGCAGAGGTACACTCTTAAAGACCAAATTGATGTAATACATAAATAAAAAAAAAAAGAAGATACAAAATTTGCAAGTACATTCTTTATATAAATGGATCAAAATAAACGAAAAATGTCTCCTCAAACGAAATATAATATTTTTGACCTCTGATGTTCAGCATTTAATAAAACCACTTTAATAATATGTATGTATGAGAAACAAAGCTATAAAGGAGAACCGCACATTACCGAACCTCTATTTGCTTAAAATTGAGGTTGATTGGAAATTCCGTAGTAAAGACAATTGAAGGTACATTTATTGCGCTCCTCCTTTATATTTTTGTTCCTCCTAAATATTCTTATAGTCGTTATGTTGAAATTTGAATATCAAAGTTCAACAAGATTATGTCTGTATTTGAGAAGACGTTTTTCGTTTCTTTTGGTTTAAAGGAAACTCTTAGAAAATTGTTATCTTTTTTATTTTCTCCTTTTTTTTTGCATTGGCTTGGTCTTAAGAACTACAAATGTGTGAGGATGCAATTTTGTAGGTTAATGAGAAGTTACCTAAAATTCGCTCATTTGACTTGAAATTTCGTACCGGGCACCTCCTATTAGAGGTTATCCCCTTATATAATACACCATAATTGGGTTCTCATATACATATCAGTTATTAAGTTTGTAGCTCAGTAGGAGGTTAAATAAGGTTAGGTTTAATTGGCCGGTCTAAGAGGACTTCACATAGATTGAATGAGTCCATAATGTTACCAGAGGTCCACGCACACTGAGCCCAGAAACATTTCCTCCTGGTGAGAGCCATAAATGCCGTCTTGGATGTTCCTCTGTGCGACTCGCAGCAACATTTGACTCTTTGTCCTGCTCTAACACCTTCGTCGTGACGGATGGATTATTCCGGTCAATTTCTGAAAGGCTACCCAATGAACTCCAATCTTAATACCTCATACGTAGTTGAGAACCCGATGAAAATAATTAAATGAGGGTGAAAATCCAGATAGGTAGCGCCCGGGTCGAGATATAAAGAAATTACGTACCATACGGCGTAATCTTGCGATCATAGTTCATAGGACCCGAACAATGCAAACAATTAGAAATTTCATTCAAGCTAAGGACCTAAATTTAGAGCATGGACCAGAGATCAATGGCATTTTAACATGTGTGACAAATAGTTTTGCTAAGAGATGCCCGGCTCTAGATAATTCTGAAAATCGTACTGATTGAATTGAATCCTGCGATACAGTTTTGGGAGACTCCCCACTGAACTGCAATCTTAATACCTCATACGTTTAGTTCTATTTTCACAAATATTTCGACCCATGCGCCACCTAGTGTAAATTATTTCTACTTTTGTTGTATCATCACGGTGACCATAAGTAAGTATTCAAGTTTGAGAAGTTACTTAAAAATCGATCCCAAGATTCCACATGGTCTAATTGGATATTCCATATATCTTGCCTTATTTAGACTATTTTTATCCTAAATATTACGATCATATAAAGCTGTAGTTTATAAGTTTCACGTTCCTCGATTATCGGGAAGTCACCTAAAAACCGATCTCAAGATTCACAATTTCATATGAATCTTTCAATAAGCTCGACAAGTGCGGCATATAGGGGAAATTGTTTCTCTTTTTGTTGCATTGCCACGATGACCTGAACTATGTGTACGGTTTGATCTTTCTACCTCCAAATGGACTTTCTGTATATATCTTTATATATCGACCCCTTCCCCATCTAGATTTTTTTTATTTTGAATATTACAACCCTACTTGAAGCTTTGGGCCTACTTCATTTACCTAGGTTTTCGGGAAGTCACCATACAGGTGACTGGTACTTCAGATTTGATGTTTAATAAACAAAATACATGGAGTGCCTATGTTTTTGCGTATGTATGTCGCGCTTTGTCAACTGGAAAAGTTTCGCAAAGGGTTTCCCCTAAGTTTACTTCTTAATCTTACAGGATATTTGCCAACGGCATAGTGATGTACCAAACTTGCAAAGATTCGCCTTAAATATTGAAATTGAACTTTAATTACTATTCGATACCCCTTAAGCGGTTGCAATTAGGACCAATAGTTATATATTACTTACTTAATTGGCGCTAAACCATTTAAACGGTTATAACCGCCAAACAAGGCGCACCAGTCGCTTCATAGTTATGCGAACTGGTGTCAATTGGTTTCAAGAAAGAAATTTAGATCGTTTTCGACCTGATACTCCCAGCGGAGTTAGAGCTTCCCCTTCTTCTGCTTCCATAGGTGGGCTCCGATAAGAATAACTTTTAGTACGGAGCATCATCTTTCATTCGCATAACATGACCTAGCCAGCGTAACCGCCGTGCTTTAGTTCAGTGAACTATGTTAATGTCTGCATAAAGCTCGTAATTTAATCTTCCACGATACTCGCCATCGCTTATATATTATATAGCTTATTATAAAATTGTAGGATTTGGGAACTAAAAAACGAAAAAATTTAATTTGAAATTACCCTGACGGGATCCCGAAAACAACCCGGAAATTATCCCGGAAGGATCCTCAAATGATCCCGGAACGTTCCTGAAAAAGATGCCGAAGGGTCCCCAAATGATCCCGAAACAGTCACGAAATGACCCTGACGGGATCCAGAAATGATCCCGGAAGGTTCCCATATGGATCCCGAAAACTATCCCGAAATGTTCCCGAAAAAGCCCCGAAATGACCCTGGCGGAATCGCGGACGGATTGCGAAAGTCATCCAGAAATGATGTCTGAAGGGTCCCAGAATCATCCCGAAATAGTCCCGATATTACCCTAACGGGGTCCCGAAAATCATTCAGAAATTCTCCCGGAGGGGTCCCAAAATGATCCCGAAATAGTCCCGAAATGAACTTGACGGGACCCCGCACGGACGCCGAATATAATACAAAAATTATCCCTGAAGGGTCCCAAAATGATCCCGAAATAGTCCCGAAAAAGCAACGAAATAACCCTGACGGGATCCCGAACGAATTCCGAAAACCATCCAGAATTGATCTCTGAAGGGTCCGCGAAAGAGTCCCGAATAAGTCCCGAAATTATCCTGACGGGATCCCGAAAATAATCCAGAAATTATCAGGGAAGGGTCCCCAAATGATTCCGGAACAGTCCCGAAAAAGATGCCGGAAGGGCCCCCAAATGATCCCGAAATAGTCCCGAAAGGACCCTGACGGGATTCGAAAATGAGACCGAAACGATACCGAACCGGCGGGATCCCAGATGGATCCCGAAAACTATACCGAAATGACCCTGGGGGATCCCGGACGGATCGCGAAAATCATCCAGAAATGATGCCGGAAGGGTCCAAACTCATCCCGAAAAATTCCAGAAATTACCCTAACGAGATCCCGAAAGTCATCTAGAAATTAACCCGGAAGGGCCACGAAATGACCCTGACGGGAACCGGAATAGTCCCGTATGGATCCCGAAAGCCATCCAGAAATGATCCTGTAAAAGTCCAGAAATTACCCTGACATTGTCCAGAAAAAGTCCCGAAATTACCCCGACAGGATCCCGGACGGATCCCGAAAACTTCCCAGAAATGATCCCGGAAGGGTTCCAAAATGATACCGAAATAGTCCCAAAAAAGTCCTGATATGACCCGACGGGATCCTCTAAACCATCCAGAAATTATGCCAGAAGGGTTAAAAATTGACCCCGAAATAGTTCCGAGATTACCCTGACGGGATCCTGAATACCATCTAGAAATGATCCTGGAATAGTCCCGAAAAAGTCCCAAAATAACCCCGACGGGAACCCGGACGGATCCCGAAAACCATACAGAAATGATCCCGGAAGAGTCCCAAAATGAATGAATAATCCCACAGTGATCACGAAATAGTCCCGAAAAAGTCCCGAATTGACCCCGTCGGGATCCCGTATGGATCCCGAAAACCATCCATAAATTATTCCGGAAGAGTCCCAAAATGATCCCGAAAAGGTTCAGAAAGAGTTCTGAAATGACCCCAACGGGATCCCGGACGGATGCCGAAGACCATCTTGAAAAGATCCCGGAAGGATCTCGATATGACCCTGAGGGGATTACAAATAAGTTGAAGCTAATTATAAAAGCATGTTAATAAGGCAGAAGCCGCGTTGAAGCGAATGAAAAGTTATATACAAACAAACATACTGGTAATGCTAATAAAAGCGTGCTAATAAAAACAATTGAAGGAAGGCGGATGGCGGGAGGAGAAGGAGAGCACCACTGATCGTTATTCCAAAATTGTTTAGATCTCGATCTGTATGAGGCAGATACCAAAAATTATTGATTTGGGAGAAAATTTACATTGAGTTATAACAATTTATAGATTTTGCACCAGAGTGGTGAGGAGGGGCGGGAGAGGGGGGAGGGAGGTGTCACTGCTCACTTTGTAAGCCCACGACTTATTTGACCCATTGAGTTTGTAATATTGGTGAAGGTCATTTTGGGACCCTCCCGGGATAATTTCTGTATGATTTTCGAGATCTGTCCGGGATCCCGTCGGATTTTTTTCGTGACTTTTTCCGGCCTATTGCGGGATCATTTGCGGGCCCTTCAGAGATAAATTCTGGATGGCTTTCGGGATCCGTCCGCGATCGCGTCAGGGTAATTTCGGTACTTTTTCGGGACTATTTCGGCATCATTTTGGGACCCCTCTGGTATAATTTCTGGATGATTTTCGGGATCTGTCCGGAATCCCGTTGCAGTTATTTCGGGACTATTTCGGGATCATTTTGGTACCATTTCGGGATTCGTCCGGCATCCCGTCGGAGTTATTTCGGGACTTTTCCGGGATCATTTGGGGATCCCTCCAGAGTAATTTCTGGATGGTTTTCGGGATCCCGTCAGGGTCATTTCGGGCATTTTTCGTGACTATTTCGAGATCATTTGGAGACCCTCCCGGCATTATTTCGGGATGGTTTTCGGGATCCATACGGAATTCCGTCAGCGTACTCCCGGAACTTTTTCAGGGCTATATCGGTTTCCGTTAAAAACATTTCGGGACTTTTTTTGGGAGTGCTTCGGGATCATTTGAGGCTACTTCACGGATAATTTCTGGATGGTTATGGGGGTCGCGTCGGGGTAATTTCAGGAGTTTTTCAGGACTATTTCGGGGTCAATTGCGGGCTTTTCAGAGATCAATTCTGGATGGTTTTCGGCTTCCGTGCGGGATCCCGTTAATGGTTTTCTGGGACCTTTTCCGGGTAGTTTCGGGATCATTTGCGAGCCCTTCAGACATCAATTCTGGATGGTTTTCGGGATTCGTCCGGCATCCCGTCAGGGTCATTTCGCGACTTTTTCGGGACAATTTCGGAATCATTTTGGGACCCCTCCGGGATGACTTCTGGCTGATTTTGGGACCATTTCGGGATAATTTCTGAATGATTTTCGGGATTCGTCCGTGATGTCGTGGGAGTTATTTCGGGACTTTTCCGGGATCATTTGGGGATCCCTCCAGAGTCATTTCTGGATGGTTTCCGGGATCCCGTCAGGGCATTTTCGGGACTTTTTCGGGGCTATTTCTATATCATTTGGAGACGCTTCCGGCATTATTTCGGGATGTTTTTCGGGATTCATACGGAATCCCGTCAGCGTATTTTCGGAGCTATATCGGGTTCCGTCAAAAATATTTCGGGCCTTTTTTGGAAGTATTTCGAGATCAATTCTGGATGGTTTTCGGGATCCGTCCGGGATCCCTTTGGGGTCATTTCGGGACTTTTTCGGGGCTATTTCGGAATCATTTTGGGAACCCTCCTGGCTAATTTCTGCCTGATTTTCGGGATTTGTCCGTGATCCCGTCGGCATCATTTCGTTACTATTTTGGTATCAATTATTTACTATTTTATTTATTAACATATAAATATTTGTCCTGATACAACAATTTAAAACAGAATTCTTAAAGTGCCAGCTACGTGGGACCCTTCCGGGATCAATTTAGGTCTCTTGGCAACCGGTAGTTCAGCACACATGCCTTTTTAAGTTATGAGCTTTTATGGCCATGGATTTGCTGCAAATTATTGGTAATTAAAATTCGTTATATTTTATCTATAATATCGAACACAGCTTTTTCGTTCTATTTTTGAGTTTTCTAAATGAATCCTGTAACGAACTGCTATACCTATAATTACACTTTTTGTAATATTTTCATTAACTAAATACCCGAAAAAGCAACACTATTTTCATCCAAAATTCTCTTTGGTTTTAGCTAATTGTAGTTTCACTCCTTTGTTCTATGAGTAGTAATTCTTTAACCCCTGTCATATCAATTAATTTAACTTAAAAACAAAATCTATTTTTTTTTTTTAATTAGAAAAAACTGTATTGTACTATTCATGTAAGCGTGCCTTTCAGCTTATCAGCTCATTTGTTTCGTTTTTTTACTCTATTACAAAAATAAAATACATTAGACAAAAATAATTTTTAACCAGATAACTTGATAAGGAGGCAAACGTGCATAGCACATATATTTTATTTTCTCCTTGCGGACGGGGCCGCGGATAAAGGCTAGTATATATTATAAATGGGAAAGTTTGGATGTTTGGATGTTTGTATGTTTGGATGTGTGTCCAGACGTTTTTCTTTGTGACTCAATCACGCAAGAACGGCGGAACGGATTTGGATGAAATTTGGCACACATATAGCCAATAGTCTAGAAGGATCTACTAGCTATATTTTTTTGAAAAGGGGAAATGTCCCCGCCCCCTAGTACAGTTATAATATAATTAGAACGGCTAGACGGATTTTGATGAAATTTGGGACAGATATAGTAGTCTATTGGCGAAATTTTTTCGATCATGGAAATGGGTGAGGGGTCCCACGACCCCTTCGAATAATTACTTTTTAACAATTTTTACAAATTATAACTTTACGTATATTGACCTTCACCAATGTTACAAACTCAATGGGTCAAATAAGTCGAGGGCTTACAGAATGAGCAGATACCTACCTCGTCCGGGATCCCGTCGGGATCAATTCGGGACTTTTTTCGTGACTATTACGAGTTCGTTTTGGGACTCTTCCGGGATCATTTCTGTATAATTTTTGGGATCCGTTCAGGGTCCCGTCGGGGTTATTTTGGAACTTTTTCGGGACTATTCCTGGATCATTTCTAGATGGTACTCGTGATCCCGTCAGGGTCAATTCGGGACTTTTCAGGACTATTTCGAGGTCAATTGCGGACACTTCAGATAGCAATTCTGAATGGTTTTCTGAATCCGTCCGGTATCTCGTCGGGGTAATTTCGGGACTCTTTCGGGATCTTTGGAACTCTTCCGGGATCATTTCTGGATGGTTTTCGGGATCTTTGGAACTCTTCCGGGATCATTTCTGGATGGTTTTCGGGATCCCTCCGAGATCCCGTCGGAATCATTTCGGGACAATTTCGCGATCATTTTGTGAATCTTCCGGTTTTCATTTCTGTCCGGGATCCCGTTGGGGTTTTTTTTGGGACATTTTTGGGACAATGTCAGGGTTATTTCGGGACTGTTCCGGGATCATTTGGGGATCCTTCCGAAATAGTTTCTGGATGGTTTTCCGGATCCCGTCAGGGTAATTTCGGGACTTTTTCAGAACTATTTCGGGGTCGGTTGCGGACCCTTCAGAGATCATTTCTCTATGATTTTCGGGACCTGTCGGGGATACCTTCAGAGTTTTTTGGCGACTTTTTCTGGGATATTTTGCGGACCCTTTAGAGGTCAATTCTGGAAGGTTTTCGGGATCCGCCCGGGACCCCTCAAGGTCATTTCGGGACTATTTCGGAATCATTTTGGGACCCCTCAGGGATATTTTGTGGATGATTTGCGGGGTCTGTCCTGGATCCCGTCGGAGTTATTTCGGGTCATTTTGCGACCCTTCCGGGATAATTTCTGTATGATTTTCGAGATCTGTCCGGGATCCCGTTGGAGTTTTTTCGTGACTATTTCCGGGCTATTACGGAATCATTTGCGTACCCTTCAGAGATCAATTCTGGACGGCTTTCGGGATCCGTCCGCGATCTCGTCAGGGTCATTTCGGGACTTTTTCGGGACCCCTCTGGTATAATTTCTGGATGAATTTCGGGATCTGTCCGGGATCTCGTTGGAGTTATTTCAGAACTTTTTTGGGACTACTTCGGGATCATTTTTGTACCATTTCGGGATTCGTCCTGGATCCCGTCGGAGTTTTTTGGGGACTTTTCCGGGATAATTTGGGGATCCCTCCAGAGTAATTTCTGGATGGTTTTCGGAATCCCGTCAGGGTCATTTCGGGCATTTTTCGGGACTATTTCGAGATCATTTGGAGACCCTCCCGGCATTATTTCGGGATGGTTTTCGGGATCAATACGGAATTCCGTCAGCGTACTCTCGGAACTTTTTCAGGGCTATATCGGTTTCCGTTAAAAACATTTCGGGAATTTTTTTGGGAGTGCTTCGGGATCATTTGAGGATACTTCACGGATAATTTCTGGATGGTTATGGGGGTCGAGTCGGGGTAATTTCAGGAGTTTTTCAGGACTATTTCGGGGTCAATTGCGGGCTTTTCAGAGATCAATTCTGGATGGGTTTCGGCTTCCGTGCGGGATCCCGTCAATGGTTTTTTGGGGATATTTTCCGGGCAATTTCGGAATCATTTGCGAGCCCTTCAGACATCAATTCTGGATGGTTTTCGGAATTCGTCCGGCATCCCGTCAGGGTCATTTCGCGACTTTTTCGGGACAATTTCGGAATCATTTTGGGACCCCTCCGGGATGACTTCTGGATGATTTTGGGCCCATTTCGGGATAATTTCTGAATGATTTTCGGGATTCGTCCGTGATGTCGTGGGAGTTATTTCGGGACTTTTCCGGGATCATTTGGGGATCCCTTCAGAGTCATTTCTGGATGGTTTCCGGGATCCCGTCAGGGCAATTTCGGAACTTTTTCGGGGCTATTTCTATATCATTTGGAGACCCTTCCGGCATTATTTCGGGATGTTTTTCGGGATTCATACGGAATCAGCGTCCCCTTTCGACCCCTTCGAGCAATTACTTTTTAATTATTTTTACACATTATAACTTTACGTATACTGGCCTTCACCAATATCAAAGACTCAATGGGTCAAATAAGTCGAGGGCTTACAAAGTGAGCAGTGACACCCTCCGCTCCCCTCCCCCTCTTTCTATCCCTCTGGTGTAAAATCTATAAATTGTTATAATTCAATATAAATTTTCTCCTAAATCAATAGTTTTTGGTATCTGGCACATAATGATCGAGATCTAAACAATTTTGGAAAAACGAGCAGCGGTACTTCTCGTCCCGCCATCCGCCCTCCATCAATTGTTTTTATTAGCACGCTTTTATTAGCTTTACCTCTAGGTTTCTTTGTAACTCTTCATTCGCTCCAACGCGCCTGCTGCCTTATTAAAATGGTTCTACAATTAGCTTCGCCTTATTTGTAATCATTCTTGGATGGTTTTCGGGATCCGTCTGGGATCCCGCCGGGATCATTTCGGGACTTTTTCGGTACTATTTCGGGATAATTTTGGGACCCTTCCGGGATAATTTCTGTATAGTTTTCGGGATCCGTCCGGGATCCCGTCGGAGTTATTTTGGGATATTTTCGGGACTATTCCGGGATCATTTGGAGACCCTTCCGGCATTATTTCGGTATGGTTTTCGGGATCCATACGGAATTCCGTCAGCGTAGTCTCGGAACTTTTGGGCTATATCGGGTTCCGTCAAAAACATTTCGGGACTTCTTTTGGGAGTGCTTCGGGATCATTTGAGGATACTTCAGGGATAATATCTGGATGGTTATGGTGGTCGCGTTGGGGTAATTTCAGGACTTTTTCAGAACTATTTCGGGGTCAATTGAGGGCCTTTCAGAGATCAATTCTGAATGGTTTTCGGCTTCCGTGCGGGATCCCGTCAATGGTTTTTTGAGACCTTTTCCGCGCAATTTCGGGATAATTTGCGGGCGCTTCAGACATCATCGTCGTCCGGCATCCCGTCAGGGTCATATTGCAACTTTTTCGGGACTATTTTGGAATCATTTTGGGACCCCTCTGGGATGATTTCTGGATGATTTTGGGACCATTTCGGGATAATTTCTGAATGATTTTCGGGATTCGTCCGGGATGTCGTGGGAGTTATTTCGGGACTTTTCCGGGATCATTTGGGGATCCCTCCAGGGTCATTTCTGGATGGTTTCCGGGATCCCGTGAGGGTAATTTCGGGACTTTTTCGGGGCTATTTCTAGATAATTTGGAGACCCTTCCGGCATTATTTCGGGATGTTTTTCGGGATTCATACGGAATCCCGTCAGCGTACTTTCGGAGCTGTTTCGGGGCTATATCGGGTTCTGTCAAAAATATTTTGGTACTTTTTTGGAAGTATTTCGAGACCAATTCTGGATGGTTTTCAGGATCCGTCCGGGATGACATTGGAGGGACTGCGCATACAACAAAAACTACCAACAACGATTAACTTTAAAAAGGACGTTGATAATATTAATGCCTATGCGACGTCAATAACAAACAATGTCTGGAGGTGACAAGTGCAATATTGTTTTTAATGTTAATAGACGGTATTTTAATGTAGTAAATGTCGGTGTGATTTTTAATTATTATTCTTATCTTTTTGTTATTAATATGTGTACTTATATTTTTAAAGAAATGTTACAAAAACCACTGGTTTAAACAATGTAAGTGATTTAATATTGAACATTAATACCAATTATTGTATTTGTAACATATATGGTTTTCGTATTTAATAAATAGATTCCTTGAGGAAGACACGAAAATGTGTCGAAACGCGTCGAAAAATAAAAAAATTAACTTGTTTTATTTAATTAAATCGGCATAAAAGCTCCAAGTTATATTAAATAACTAAGCAAATATTTGGCCCAACTCAACCATAAAATTCGGTATGTTTTATTTTTTTTTTGCGGCCACCGTGGTGTGATGGTAGCGTGCTCCGCCTACCACACCGGATGCCCTGGGTTCAAACCCGGGGCAAAGGAACATCAAAAACTTTAGAAATAAGGTTTTCAATAGGAAGAAAATTTTTCTAAGCGGGGTCGCCCCTCGGCAGTGTTTGGCAAGTGCTCCGGGTGTATTTCTGCCATAAAAAGCTCTCAGTGAAAACTCATCTGCCTTGCAGATGCCGTTCGGAGTCGGCATAAAACATGTAGGTCCCGTCCGGCCAATTTGTAGGGAAAATCAAGAGGAGCACGACCCAAATTGGAAGAGAAGCTCGGCCTTAGATCTCTTCGGGGGTTATTGCGCCTTACATTTATTTTTTTTTATGTTTTATTTTTGATATCGAACACAGCTTTTTCGTTCTATTTTTGAGTTTTTTAAATGAATCCTCTTATACCTATAATTACACTTTTTGTAATATTTTAACCAACTAAATACCCGAAAAAGCAACACTATTTTCATCTAAAATTCTCTTTGGTTTTAGCTAATTGTAGTTTCACTCCTTTGTTCTATGAGTAGTAATTCTTTCACCCCTGTCATATCAATTAATTTAACTTAAAAACAAAATATTCGTTACATTGCCCTCCACCTAAGTCTGATCGTCCCGATCAGACAAATCGCTCGATCTAACCGCTGCTAGCATCTCCAAATGAACCACCCTTCTATTTCGTTGTTTCCCAATGGTTTGTATGCGGTAGATGGTATCACTGACCTTCTTCTCAACTTTGCACGGACCTTCGCAACTGCACCGAATTTTGGATGGAACAAATTTCCGTCGGTGAGGGTTGTATAGCAGTACCAAATCTCCCTCCAAGAAACCTTCCGAATTATAGTTCTTGTCGTACCTGTGTTTAATCCTACTACTTATTACCCTAGGCCGTTCCCTCACACTCTGTAGTTTGAACGAATGAACTACTTTGTAGAGCTTGCTCTTGACGGATTGGCTTCACATAATCAGTATCGTTCCGACGTTTCCCAAGAGTAGTGCGCCCTGGCTTGAAACCACCCTTGCATTCTTTCTGGGAAATTCTTTCGTTCGTTTTAGTGCGTCGATTAGGGGTTTTCAATGCCATTGTTTCTCTCGCAGGTACCTTCGATTTTCATTTGTTTGGCCCATTCGTTCCATCTACCTTTGTCGAACTACTTTCCTTCACTTTTGTGGTCTCTGTCGAATCTCCTCCACCAGCACTCGTTTACTGCTGAACCCTCTCTCCAAACTTAAGTTAAGTGGCACATCCTTGTTTTTATAGCGCATAATCTTTCTTCGCATATCGATCCTGGTGTCATGGTCAACTAAGAAATCCACTTCCAATATGATTTCATCAACGATATCCGCCAAAACGAATTTGTGTAGCACCATGATCTTCCCCATTAAGACTTCACAGATCACATCTCCCATGACTTGGTTATACTCGCCAGTGACCGTACGCAACCTTGCTCCAGGTATTGGCTTTACTCTCCTGTAGAGCAAATCAGATCGAATCAAGGAATGAGATGCGCCCGTCTCTACAGTCAGTACACGTTCTTTGCTATCCACATTCCCTCTGACGGTAAGACTATTTGATTTCCTTCCAATTTGCGACACAGATATCACAGGAAATTCAATAGCTAGGGCAAGTTTTCGATCTTTACATCTGACTCGCTCTTGCTTATCTCCTCCAGCTTTGCGTTTACGGCCACCCAAGTTGGAACTACCAGGGCCGGTGCTGCAATGACGAGCAATGTGACCTGGGTTACCGCACTTGAAACATTTGATTGCACCATTTGTATCCTGGGCCTCCAGTTTCGTTGATACCCTTATCTCCTGTGCTTCCAGTTGCGAGGATATGCGGGCCCCTGTGCTTTCAACTGCTCAGCCAAGTGAGATGTCATATATGTATTCTGGTCCTCCAGTTGAGATGACATATATGTCTTCTGTTCGTCCAGTTGAGATGACATTTGTCTTTCCTGGGCTTCAATCTTGGATATTATACGGTTCTCCTGGGGTTCTAGTTGTGTTTCCATCTTGGATGTTATACGCGTTTCCTGCGATTCCAGTTGCGATGTTATATTTGTCTTTTCGAGCTGTGCTGACATATTTTTGGATATTTGTGATTTCTGACATTTGTGCCGATATTGCAGCGAATATCATGTTCTGCGATGTTTCGTTTTTCTCTTCAATTTTTGTTGTTGATTCTTCCACATCAGGATAAAAGACATACTCGTCAAAATTAATTGGTTCCAACTCCAATACCTCTCGTAGCCGTGCTTGAAGGTCAATCTTATTGCCGATTGTATTCAATCCACGGCTCTCCAACTCCTTCTTCAGTTGCTGTATCCTCAACTCACTCAACTTTGCCATGTCCAAGTTATATTCGCAATCTTCGGAATTTATTCAACAATACCTCTTCTGACACCAATTGATACGAATTTACTGCAAATTCCTCTTATTTGCAACCTTCTACTAACGTTCGAATCACTAAACTATTGAATAAATAACTCCAATATTCGATAATGCAAAATGGTCTTCATTAGACTACTTTCACAATAACACTTCTATTGCGTGCTTAATCAAAACTGATTTTGTACCTCTACTGTTGCTGCTTTTTATACTCTTAGATTTCCTCGTTCCATACTTCTAGGCGTTTCCAGAATTTACTTAGTTACTGCTATAAAATTATAACTACAGATACAGTGTATAGCTTCTCATATGCGCGTTTGTATGTGAGTGGTACTTGCACAAATTATTGCATACTTTTGGGAGTATCTCAGATATATGCATGTGCGTTTTCGCTCCACTGCGTGTACGTACATATGTGTAGACATAATGATTGATTCGTTTATGCAAATACAAGTGGCTTCATTTACCTAGCATCAGACTAGTGATGTGAGTATTACTTAGTGTCACTAATATTCGTCACAATATATTGGATTAGATATTAGATTCTATTATATATTAAGCTTAAGATAAAATAAGATAAGATAGGATAATAATAATAAGATTCGCAAACGTTAAGTGATGGGGAACTTAGCCGATATCAGAGGAAAAAAACTGGTCAAAATTACATGTCCTTCTCGTAGTTTTTCGATTTCCTATTTAGAAGTATTTATTATTTTGTTTAAGTAAGTGTTAATTTCTTTAGATTCATGTCTTTCTACATTCTTTTAAAATTACATATAAAATTTTAACATGATGGATAATAAATGGGTCTCTTCCAGGTCTGGTAAAATGATGAAAAATCGGATTTCGTTAATCTGTAGAAAAATGTTGAGACTTGATTTTTGTACTGATAAAGTTTGAGTAAACCGCTGCTAAATAGCGTAAGCCATTAGTGAAAGAAATGAAAAGCTCGTCGTCTTGTTTCTTATATTTCCATTCATATTTTGGAAAAAATGTTAGCACAGGAATATAATATACGTTGTTACGGTCTGCGGTTATGGTCTGCTGTTACGGTCTACTTGAGAGAGTCGACGTGCGAACGCCCTAAGGGCGAGGATATGGAAAAAGGTGGCATCGCTGATTAATCCAATGATGTGGGAAAATTCCCGATGACTACCACCACCATGGCGTAAACATACAAGGGGACAGCTGACTCATAGTTTCATGCGAATTGACACCTTACCTTTCAGCGCAGTACGATTTTGACATTAGTCCATCGGTTCGTCAACACGAAATATATCGAACTCGTAATGATGGCCGCAGTATTGTCACCGCGGCTACCACCTGGTGTGGTTCCGCCATGGCAATGACAGTTAAATCACGCGATATTACGGCGCCGTTCCACTGCGCAGTCGCAGTAAAGAAAAAAAGAAAGAATGGAGGATTGGAAAAAAAAACGAATTGGATTTGTTGCAGTGGAAAAATTTTAAAATAAAGCACATGATTTTGTTAAAAATTCGAGACAGTTGCGGAAGATTTTCAGGCGGAGCTGAGCAAAAAAACAGCCCGAAAATTGTATTGTGCGCACAGTGAAGGAGTAGAACAAAATTTTAGAAAAAAAATGAATTTCTCTCAATGTAAAGACATACTTGGCATCAAGTGTATTTTAAATTAATAATCAACATCATACAAGTTTAATAGAAGAAAAATATAAACTTGAACTTTTATGTACATAAATACAATTAAAAATCTATAATCATGAATTCTAATAAAATCATAACGAAATTTCCTAATGAAGCAGCTGTGTATAAAGAGGAATACTTTTTCGAACATGCTTATTGACAATATGTGCATTCTTCAGTTAATCGTCACACATATCTGAAAGTGACTTTAAAATACATGCAGCTGAACTTGGAAGAATGGAACTCGAGAAGGCCAAATTTAGATCAACAAATTGAAGCGGTTATGTGTACCCGAAGGTGGAGGCAGTAAAGTTACAACCACCTGTTGCAGCCACGTTATATGCTCAGGTGCCCGTTGAAACGGCAACAACAACAAACCGGGAAAATTTTTTAAATTAATTGCAACTATATAAAATCGATTTTGTATTAAATACGTAAAACGGTCTTTGGTCACATGAACGTATTGGCACAAATAACAAATGGTAAGATTCAACAACAACAGCCAATGAATTGAATCGGCAGTATCAGCAACATCAACAACAGCAAGTTCAACCGCAGCAGCAAAGGCCGCTACCTATAGGCCCAACGAAATAAGCCGGGCACACCCAGAGCCGGCCACCTCAACCAGAACAACTACCGCAATAACCACATAAAGGGGTGAGTCCGTTCCAAAGCCCCTTGAGTGGAGCTTACATACACTCCTAGGTACACGTACATAAGGGTAGGCACACGAAACATAATATACGACACTAACACTATTTACATCTAATCGCCACCCATTTACACGTATGATTAGCTACCTAAATTGGGTATAGTTATATGCATATATAGACATATACCCAATTAGAGTGCGCGTTGAGTGCAGCCACCTAGAAAATATACCAAGGTGCGTAGTGAGTAGGGGTATATGTACATATAAGCATATGACCACTTAGGTTGCACATATGTATGCAACCCCCCCTTGTGAAATACTTGCCTAAGTTTAGTCAGCTGGAGAATGCCAGCCGTTGTATTACGTTTGAATTCCCCCACTATTGTACCTTTGCGTTAAATACGCAAAACTAATTCTATGCCTTGTGTTAACCCTAAATAAAATTTCGCATATGTCCTGGCTATGCCAATTTCTTATAGAATTTTCTGACTAAGATTAGGTAAGGTTTGCATTAACGAAAGACAAACAAGAAGGCATACCCAATTTGGAAATTTCGGATTATTAAATTTAAAATCAAAATAAATACAATTAAAGATTTGATATCAGATGCATACGCATGATGATAAATACCTTGACTATGTATGTATATTTAGCCTTAAAGGACTAGACATGCCAATTTGTATGTTATATACACATACTTGAAATGTAAAAGTTAAATATAATATTTAAAAAGTGTCAGATTATTTTTATTTGTTCTTATTGAAAATTAGTATATTCATACATACATATGTATATTGGAGTTTTCTTTATTTTTCAACTTCGCAAGTAAACATGTTTTAGATAATTAATTTAGAAAAGTCGGTCTGTATTCCCCCGATGGTATAGCGCGCCTAGTATTTATTTATTTTCTATATATTTTAATTTTTAAATAAAAACCTAATTTACACCGTACACCTATATAAAAATGTAAATTTTAAGTACAGACGTTGAAGTATTGCGTCAAACGCTAAACGTTTATTGGTCAATTCTAACCTGCATATGTTTCAGGGTATTTTGAAGAAAGTTCGTGGTTTAAAACAAGAGATTTGTAAGAACAAATAGGTCTGTCTTTACGTATAACTAAGCATATTCATTTAAAACAATGCTATTCGACATATGCCCACAACAAAGTGAGCAGGTATAAGGAAACTTCCATGTATACCCCTGCCTACCCTCCAATTGGGATGGTCTAATTTTTTTTTGAATTCAGTACCAAAGTAAATATGACCTGGATCTAAATCAAGTTTATATCAAAAGGAATGAATATATATACATACTTCTTTTTCTTACTAATCACTCCTAGTGAACCTCCTTTTTGTACGGCATCATTTCGTTCACTTTAATGTACCTAGCTGTAAACTTATATAAATTTAATCATAATCCTAAGTAATAAGCCGTAATGAAAATGAATTATAAATAAATTTGTAATTGAAATGGGAATGCTGGCGTCGCCAATTATTTAGAGGGCATAAGGTAAGACAGGTAAGGGGCCACCGGAATTTTAGGTGCGACGGTGGCCATGGATTTTGAGGGTGGGCATAGCACCGGGCGTCGCAACACCACCCGCGGCGCCCCTATATATATTCGGCCCTTTTTGTTTATTTTCCTTTTGGTTCTTTTATTTTATTTTCAGCAGTTTTTTTTGAATTTTGATTTCAGAGTAGTAACCGGTCATGTCCGGTTCGGTAATTTTTTTTTGCGTCAGTTTTTTTTTGAATTTTTTGAATTTAGATTTTGAATGCCAACGGTCTGTCCGTGACATCCGGTTCGGCCGGATGTTGTTTTATTTTGAATTTCAAGCGTTTTGAGTCGGTCTCTGCGCTTTTTGACAGCTAGTTTTGGATAGGCATGATAGGAACTTTTTTCTGTTTATGGCGCAGGAACAGTAAGGTTGGCAAGGACCCGCCCCAGCCGACAATGACTAGCCACTGTGCACCACAAAATCATGCCGACCGCCTTCCTTACTGCTTCCATCGTAAATGCGATACCATAACAGATGGCGCCCAGCGGGGCACCTAAGGCGCTGGCCGCGGGGGTCAGTCGGGCCAACCTGTGAGGTTGACCATCCCACCTGTCCGAGTGCGCAGCCACAGAAGCTGCCACCTACGTTGCGGTGGGATGGTTAGACGGATCAGGTTGTCCGGGCTGGTCATCGGGGGCAGTGGCCGAAGGAGCCACGGACTTTACGTCAAGTCTCCGGATTTTTTTTCATTTCACCCGATGAGGCAGTGCTGCACGCACTTGATTTTTTTTGTAGTTGGGATTTTGGTTTGCCGGATGTTTTGTCCGTTAGTCGGCCCTGGTAATAATATGTCCGCTAACTTGGGTTTTTTTTTGTAAAGTAGTTTTTTTTTAGGTTCCTTTAGCCGAATTTGTGTTGTCCAGGGTGAATGTGTGTGTGCGTGTAGTGAGGACCCCAGCTCATCCCATGTCCCAGGTGGTAGCTTGGAATACCACCTGGAGGGTGATGGGTTGAGCTGGGATTCCGAGTGGCACTCCTTCCTGTCACCACCAGACTGGGGAGCGGTTTCGAAACCGCTCCACCCATTGCGGCGGAGGAAGGAGGGGTGTCCAGGGAGAATGGACGGGAGGCCTCAACACCCCCAACCAGTCCCAGGGGCAAGCCCCTGGAGACTGCCCCTGCGTTGCGGCTGGGCGTGGTGAGACCAACCCGTGGGTGCCTGGAACGGACCCTAGTGGCCCCAACCAATCTCGGAGGGGCCTTAAGACCCCCCCTCGATTGCGGTTGGGAGCACTAGGGCCAAGTATGAATGTGTTTGTATCAATTTTTTTTTGCCTGGCCTACTGCCTTCTGATGATGGGATGTCAGCGTTCCCATCACCACCTACATTGTTCATATAAAATTTATAGATAACTAACCGTTTTCTTTTCAGCTTTTGAATTTTTTTTTCTATTTTGGTGCGATCATTGATAAATGATTGCATTAATTCTCGCACAATTTTTTTTATATATAGATATATAAACTTTTTTTCCTCTTTTAACAAACCATCTTCTGGGAACAGAAGGTTTTTTTTTCGAATACTATTTGACAAAGAATTTTTTTTTTCTAACGGATTATGTCGCGTGACCAGTCCTACGGGCAAACGGGCCGGAACACTCCGTTCGAGAGTGCGGGCAGTTTACGAGGGAACCAGCACCGGGGCGGTGCTAATAGGGGGGCTTTTTCGAAAGCAAGGCGTCCTTTGGTGGTGCATACCCCAGTAGGAGGATCCTACGGAAATCCCGCGGGGACTCATATAGGCCCAAACCGGAACGACGACCGCGACAAATTGGACATACCTGTAGGCACCAGCAATTTGAATGCATCGCTGCTAAACACACACAACATCTCGGGGATAATGACCAATGTGTCGAACTATGCACCAGATGGAGCGGGTGCCTTACCACCAAATCATGGGATTGGAAATTTCGGAGACGCTGCAAGTGATCAGGCGAACACCCTAGGAATGCAGGACGAAGCCACTCGTGGAGGCTCGTGGGTGGACGTGCTACACCAACTGTTCCAGGCTTCGCAGGAGGAAATGCGGAGAGAGATGGGCTCAATTAGAGCCAACATGGCCCAGCTCAACGCCGCTCTCGAATCCACGCAGCAAGCACACCAGCAACACAGGAACGCAAGCAGGATGGACCGTAACCCATTGCCATCGGTAGTACCGCCAATGTACCCGACTCCAAGCAGCATAGCAGTAAAACCGCAGGAGTGGAAAATCGCATTCGACGGCACTGGGAGTGTAAGCGATTTCCTCTTCAAATTAAACACCTTGTGTGAGCGCACACAATGCCCTGACGAACAAATAATGGCCAGTTTCCACTTATTCCTTTCGGGACGAGCCGAAGAATGGTACTGGCTGTTCACAAAACAAAACCCAAATGCGACATATGCCTTTTTGTGCTACTCCTTAAAAAGAGAGTTTGGCACCTTGAAAACGGACCACGAGATCATGATGGAGATCTCCATGCGCAAGCAAAAGGCAAGTGAGTGTTATGACGTGTTTCACGCGGACATAATCTCCTTGAACGCGCGCTAAAGGGAGCCGATGTCAGAGCTTCTACTGATTGACATAATAAAAAGGAACGTCAACAGTAGCCTTAAGCTAATGCTTTTTAATGCGGACGTAAGGAACCTCCATGATCTGCGCGATGTAGCACGCCGAGGTGAACAAGTGCTGAAAGAGAGCAAGCTGCTGGGAGCCAATTACCCAGGACGGCATGTAAGCGAGGCACGCGTGACAACCCCGGACATGAAGATGGAAGGCGAGGACGGCGAGATAGATCCCCAGATAGAGGCGCTGGAATATAGACGCAGCAGAAGACCGGACTACTCGGGAATCCAGTGTTGGAATTGCCAGGGAATGGGGCACTCCTATATATATTGCGAGGAACCCATAAAAAGTCCTTTTTGTTTTAAATGTGGGTATAAGGGTGTATTCACTCCTAAATGCCCTAGGGACCATCGCAGGCAGGGAAACCAGTACCCGAGCGAGAAGATGGGGGAACCTCGTTCGGCTTCATAGCTCCCACATCAGCCAGTGCTCGAGGCGTCGTCCCGTGCGCTGAACCAGAGGGCGAATCTCTGCGTGGAGGTGGTGAGCTTCCGAGGTGCAGTAGTACCCTGGCAGAAGAACCCTCGACTGTAATAATAACCTTCCCCGATAGTACTGACGATTCGAATAGTTCTGAATCCGAGAGTCGAACGTCCTCTTTCACGATGGGCGAGCAAATCAAAATTCTGCGACGCCAGCATAGGGATGTCGCGTGCCAAACGCAACTTTTCCCAACCCTAGAAGAAAGGGAGGATAGGTATGAACAAATAAGACATACCATTTTTGACCAATATCCGGTATCGGACAATATTTTGAAGTGTAGGAAGAGATACCACAGGAGAGTACAGGAGCGTAGACTGCTGCAAGCCACCACGTTAACGCTTACTGAGGCCTTTAGTAAAGGCTAAAATTAAAAATAGTTTTCTTGTAGGGTTGTTGGACTCGGGAGCCAACGTCTCCATCTTAGGGAAGAATGGATTAGAATTCCTAAAGGGTAACGGCTTCGAATATCAGCCCTTACATGCGTTCGTATATACCGCAGGCGGCAACAAGCAAAAAATTTTAGGCTCAGTATCTCTACCGGTCACTTTTAAAAATATCACAAAGATTATTCGTTTTTACCTTGTTCCCTCATTGCTCCAGGAAGCATACTTCGGGGTAGATTTTTGGAGATCATTTGCGTTAGCTCCCGAAATATTCCCGAGCGTAGAGTGCTTAGAGACTAGGCTTGAAAAGGAAGAGGAACTTAACCTCCATGAATTGTCACCAAACCAGAAATCAGAATTGCGAAAAGTCATCGAGACGTTTCCTTCGTACGAGAAGTTAGGCCTAGGGCAAACTAAATTAGTGGAGCATCACATCGACACCGGTGATGCTGTACCTATAAAAAGCAAGCATTTCCCTCTTTCGCCGCCGAGGCAAGCCGAAGCTTTTAGAGAACTAGACAGGTTACTACAGTTAGGAGTTATCGAAGAATCCAACTCCCCGTGGTGTAGTCCTGTAGTACTGGTCCGGAAACCAGGCAAAGTCAGGCTGTGCATAGATTCGAGAAAGGTCAACGCGGTGACTAAGAAGGATTCGCACCCCCTGCCTCATATCAACGGCTTATTGAGCAGACTCAAGGACACGCATTTTATTAGTGGCATTGATCTGAAAGACGCGTTCTTCCAGATCAAATTGACAGAGTCCTCTAAGGAAAAAACAGCATTCGCAGTTCCGGGGAGGCCTCTGTACCACTTCAAGGTGATGCCATTTGGTCTGTGCAATGGACCGCAGACTATGAGTAGGCTGATGGACAAGGCGATCCCTTCGCGTCTGCGAGAGAACGTCTTTGTCTACCTGGACGACCTGATGGTATGTAGCACTAATTTTGAGGATCATCTAGAATTGCTAGCGGAAGTGGCGAACTGTTTGAGAGATGCAGGTCTGACAATAAATGTGGAAAAAAGTAAATTTTGTCAGAAGGAAATACGCTACTTAGGGTACTTGATAGGCAGCGGGTGTCTGAAAGTGGATCCGGGAAAAGTAGAAGCAATACAAAACTTCCCGATCCCTAAATCCCCTCGGCAAGTGCGTAGGTTTGTGGGCATGGCGAATTGGTACCGAGCATTTATTACCAATTTTGCTGACTTGGCAGGTCCCTTGACCGACTGTCTCCGCAAGTCAGCAGGCCCGTTTAAACTCACTCCTGAAGCTATAGAGGCGTTCGAAAAACTAAAAGTAGCTTTGAGTTCCGCCCCTGTTTTGGCCCAACCAGACTTTTCAAGGGAATTCGTGATACAATGTGACGCTTCCAAAATAGGTGTTGGCGGAGTATTGTTTCAGGTCGATGATGATGGCGCTGAGCATCCAATCGCATTCGTGTCGAAAAAGCTGAATAATGCTCAACGCAATTATACAGTAACCGAGCTGGAATGTCTTGCAGCCATAATCAGCGTGAAGCGTTTCCGACCCTATGTCGAAGGATTACCTTTTCGGATTGTTACGGACCACTCCAGTCTCAAGTGGTTGATGACACAAAAAGACTTGAGCGGGAGGTTGGCGAGATGGTCACTCTTACTGCAAAGATACGATTTTAGAATGGAACATCGTAAGGGCATCCTGAATGTAGTACCGGACGCGCTGTCGCGTTTTGATGTTGACGAGTTAACTTTCACTACCACGCCCGGAGAAATAGATTTAGTCTCTCCCGAATTTTGCAGCAACGTATATTTAGACTTAATTCGGACCGTCACCGAAAACGAGGAATCACTTCCGGATTTACGAGTGGTAGACGGTGTAATCTTCAAAAGAGTTAAGTTTCGTAAGGGGTTGGAAGGGGAAGAAGACTCGCTGTGGCGTTTATGGTTGCCAAAAGGGTTGACTGAGGAAGCAGTGAGATTAGCACATGACGCTAACCGGAGTTACCATGGCGGATGGCTGAAAACCTTAGAACGTGTTAGGCAGAAGTACTTCTGGCCGCAGCAGGCTAAGGACGTCAGGGACTACGTCCAGCGTTGTGACACCTGCAAAACGGTAAAACCCACCAATCAGCAGTCGAGACCACCTATAGGGAGTGCCTTTGAATCCGAAAGGCCATTTCAGCGGTTGTATTGCGACTTTCTAGGGCCGTATCCGAGATCTAAGCGGCGAAATCAATTTCTTTTCATAGTACTAGACCATTTTTCAAAATACGTTTGGCTAAAGCCCATGCAGAGAGCTACCACTGTTAACGTTATAAATTACTTCGTTTCAGAAATTTTTCCGGCTGTAGGGGTCCCTGAGTTTATTCACAGTGACAATGGTAAACAGTTTATCTCGAAGGAAATGAACCAATTTTTAGGAAATTACGGGGTGACGCACGTGAGGACGGGGCTATATTCTCCCCAAGCGAACGCATCCGAACGCGTCAATAGAGAAATTGTTTCCAAAATTAGGATTTTCCTGAAGGATAAGCCTGACCACACCGATTGGGATAAGCATATACCCGAAATCCTATCAGTTCTGAGAAGTGATTTCCATACGGCGATCCAGTGTTCCCCATACTTTGCATTATATGGCCAAAACATGGTCCAACATGCCTCCACGTACAAAATTTTAGAGAAGCTCGGCAGCCTTCGGGAAGATCAAGTTACGATAGTAAGCAGAGCTGACAAGTTGACTAATATCCGTGAGCAGATCCGTAAAAATTTAGATCAGGCCAAGGATAGGGGAGCAATCACCTATAACAAGCGCTCTAGGCAAGTCAACTACAAGGAAGGTCAGGAAGTTTTCAGAAGAAACTTTGCCTTAAGTAACTTCAAACAGGGCATTAACGCCAAATTCTTACCGAAATACCTGAAGTGTCGCGTGCTTCGAAAAGTAGGCAATGCGTTGTATGATCTCGAGGACCTAAACGGGAAATTAATAGGTCGCTTCCACGCTTCGGACATTCGTCCGCAATGAACCAGAAAACGTTTCCTTACCAAATTACAATTTGATTTTTTTTTATATACACCTACCAATTGGACTTTTTTTTTGTCTGGGCGTTTTGGCGGTCGGGGACATCTCGCCCAGTATTCTCCCCGAGCACTGACCTCATAGGATGTTCACGCGCGTACTCACCGAGGACCGTGAACACCCTGGCAGTCCACGCTTAGGTCGGACTAGCCTTTCGGAGTTTGGACGAGTTCTCCATATCAAAATGTCTATATTTTTTTTGTCTTGCCTTTTGTGGGGGCGATAACCACTAAAACCTTTCGGAGTTTTGACGAGTTCTCCATAACAAATGTCTATTTGCCGCAAAGCCCTTAAACTAGGAAACAGAATTAATTCCCGATTTGACAAAAATTTTTTTTTTTTGATGGACCTATGTTGCCCGGCTAGCTACGTAGTAGGACGTTGAGACTCTTATCTCAGGGGTGAGTCGTGCCCCACGTTGATTGACAGTGGAGGTCCCTGGCAGTGGCTTCCCTCAGATGATCCGGTTCCCTGTTCGCTTCATCGTCAGGTCTTCAAAGCGAAGCAGGTTTGTTACGGTCTGCGGTTATGGTCTGCTGTTACGGTCTACTTGAGAGAGTCGACGTGCGAACGCCCTAAGGGCGAGGATATGGAAAAAGGTGGCATCGCGGATTAATCCAATGATGTGGGAAAATTCCCGATGACTACCACCACCATGGCGTAAACATACAAGGGGACAGCTGACTCATAGTTTCATGCGAATTGACACCTTACCTTTCAGCGCAGTACGATTTTGACATTAGTCCATCGGTTCGTCAACACGAAATATATCGAACTCGTAATGATGGCCGCAGTATTGTCACCGCGGCTACCACCTGGTGTGGTTCCGCCATGGCAATGACAGTTAAATCACGCGATATTACGGCGCCGTTCCACTGCGCAGTCGCAGTAAAGAAAAAAAGAAAGAATGGAGGATTGGAAAAAAAAACGAATTGGATTTGTTGCAGTGGAAAAATTTTAAAATAAAGCACATGATTTTGTTAAAAATTCGAGACAGTTGCGGAAGATTTTCAGGCGGAGCTGAGCAAAAAAACAGCCCGAAAATTGTATTGTGCGCACAGTGAAGGAGTAGAACAAAATTTTAGAAAAAAAAATGAATTTCTCTCAATGTAAAGACATACTTGGCATCAAGTGTATTTTAAATTAATAATCAACATCATACAAGTTTAATAAAAGAAAAATATAAACTTGAACTTTTATGTACATAAATACAATTAAAAATCTATAATCATGAATTCTAATAAAATCATAACGAAATTTCCTAATGAAGCAGCTGTGTATAAAGAGGAATACTTTTTCGAACATGCTTATTGACAATATGTGCATTCTTCAGTTAATCGTCACACATATCTGAAAGTGACTTTAAAATACATGCAGCTGAACTTGGAAGAATGGAACTCGAGAAGGCCAAATTTAGATCAACAAATTGAAGCGGTTATGTGTACCCGAAGGTGGAGGCAGTAAAGTTACAACCACCTGTTGCAGCCACGTTATATGCTCAGTTGCCCGTTGAAACGGCAACAACAACAAACCGGGAAAATTTTTTAAATTAATTGCAACTATATAAAATCGATTTTGTATTAAATACGTAAAACGGTCTTTGGCCACATGAACGTATTGGCACAAATAACAAATGGTAAGATTCAACAACAACAGCCAATGAATTGAATCGGCAGTATCAGCAACATCAACAACAGCAAGTTCAACCGCAGCAGCAAAGGCCGCTACCTATAGGCCCAACGAAATAAGCCGGGCACACCCAGAGCCGGCCACCTCAACCAGAACAACTACCGCAATAACCACATAAAGGGGTGAGTCCGTTCCAAAGCCCCTTGAGTGGAGCTTACATACACTCCTAGGTACACGTACATAAGGGTAGGCACACGAAACATAATATACGACACTAACACTATTTACATCTAATCGCCACCCATTTACACGTATGATTAGCTACCTAAATTGGGTATAGTTATATGCATATATAGACATATACCCAATTAGAGTGCGCGTTGAGTGCAGCCACCTAGAAAATATACCAAGGTGCGTAGTGAGTAGGGGTATATGTACATATAAGCATATGACCACTTAGGTTGCACATATGTATGCAACCCCCCCTTGTGAAATACTTGCCTAAGTTTAGTCAGCTGGAGAATGCCAGCCGTTGTATTACGTTTGAATTCCCCCACTATTGTACCTTTGCGTTAAATACGCAAAACTAATTCTATGCCTTGTGTTAACCCTAAATAAAATTTCGCATATGTCCTGGCTATGCCAATTTCTTATAGAATTTTCTGACTAAGATTAGGTAAGGTTTGCATTAACGAAAGACAAACAAGAAGGCATACCCAATTTGGAAATTTCGGATTATTAAATTTAAAATCAAAATAAATACAATTAAAGATTTGATATCAGATGCATACGCATGATGATAAATACCTTGACTATGTATGTATATTTAGCCTTAAAGGACTAGACATGCCAATTTGTATGTTATATACACATACTTGAAATGTAAAAGTTAAATATAATATTTAAAAAGTGTCAGATTATTTTTATTTGTTCTTATTGAAAATTAGTATATTCATACATACATATGTATATTGGAGTTTTCTTTATTTTTCAACTTCGCAAGTAAACATGTTTTAGATAATTAATTTAGAAAAGTCGGTCTGTATTCCCCCGATGGTATAGCGCGCCTAGTATTTATTTATTTTCTATATATTTTAATTTTTAAATAAAAACCTAATTTACACCGTACACCTAAATAAAAATGTAAATTTTAAGTACAGACGTTGAAGTATTGCGTCAAACGCTAAACGTTTATTGGTCAATTCTAACCTGCATATGTTTCAGGGTATTTTGAAGAAAGTTCGTGGTTTAAAACAAGAGATGTGTAAGAACAAATAGGTCTGTCTTTACGTATAACTAAGCATATTCATTTAAAACAATGCTATTCGACATATGCCCACAACAAAGTGAGCAGGTATAAGGAAGCTTCCATGTATACCCCTGCCTACCCTCCAATTGGGATGGTCTAATTTTTTTTTGAATTCAGTACCAAAGTAAATATGACCTGGATCTAAATCAAGTTTATATCAAAAGGAATGAATATATGTACATACTTCTTTTTCTTACTAATCACTCCTAGTGAACCTCCTTTTTGTACGGCATCATTTCGTTCACTTTAATGTACCTAGCTGTAAACTTATATAAATTTAATCATAATCCTAAGTAATAAGCCGTAATGAAAATGAATTATAAATAAATTTGTAATTGAAATGGGAATGCTGGCGTCGCCAATTATTTAGAGGGCATAAGGTAAGACAGGTAAGGGGCCACCGGAATTTTAGGTGCGACGGTGGCCATGGATTTTGAGGGTGGGCATAGCACCGGGCGTCGCAACACCACCCGCGGCGCCCCTATATATATTCGGCCCTTTTTGTTTATTTTCCTTTTGGTTCTTTTATTTTATTTTCAGCAGTTTTTTTTGAATTTTGATTTCAGAGTAGTAACCGGTCATGTCCGGTTCGGTAATTTTTTTTTGCGTCAGTTTTTTTTTGAATTTTTTGAATTTAGATTTTGAATGCCAACGGTCTGTCCGTGACATCCGGTTCGGCCGGATGTTGTTTTATTTTGAATTTCAAGCGTTTTGAGTCGGTCTCTGCGCTTTTTGACAGCTAGTTTTGGATAGGCATGATAGGAACTTTTTTCTGTTTATGGCGCAGGAACAGTAAGGTTGGCAAGGACCCGCCCCAGCCGACAATGACTAGCCACTGTGCACCACAAAATCATGCCGACCGCCTTCCTTACTGCTTCCATCGTAAATGCGATACCATAACAACGTCTGTCCAAATATTACAGCCAAATTGAACTGCTAAAGGCGATTTTATCTTCAGAAGGTGGAAGGTGGAAACTAAATATGTAATGGATGGCAGCATCTAATCCAAGCAGAGGTACACTCTTAAAGACCAAATTGATGTAATACATAAATAAAAAAAAAAAGAAGATACAAAATTTGCAAGTACATTCTTTATATAAATGGATCAAAATAAACGAAAAATGTCTCCTCAAACGAAATATAATATTTTTTGACCTCTGATGTTCAGAATTTAATAAAACTACTTTAATAATATGTATGTATGAGAAACAAAGCTTTAAAGAGAACCGCACATTACCGAACCTCTATTTGCTAAAAACTGAGGTTGATTGGAAATTCCGTAGTAAAGAGATATGCACAAAAATCGTACTTGTGGTCCAATTTGGCTCATATTTGGAACACATAATACATGGAAGAATGGAAAGCGACATATGAAAAAATCGCCGCTAGGTGGCGCAAGGATCGAGATATTCACAAAAATCGTATTTGTGATCCGATCTGGCTTATATTTGGGACACATAATACACACAAGAATAGAAAGCGACCTATGAAAACAAATCGCCGCTAGGTGGCGCAAGGATCGAGATATTCACAAAAATCATATTTGTGGTCTGATTCGGTCCATATGTGGAACACATAATACACACATGAATAGAAAGCGACCTATTATGTCCGATTTGGCTCATATTTGGAACAAATATTACATACAGTCCGGTAAAAGTGATATCAAACTATTTTGGAGTTGGAGGAGGGACAAGCATACGTGGCACAGAGTCGAGTAAAGTCTTTGGAAGGATTATGAATTGATGACTTATATTGTAACAAATTGTCAGAAAAGAGTCCTTGTAATAACGAGTCACTAAATGATCTAAATAGAATAAGAAATAATAGGCATTAAATAAAGACTAAAAACTTGAAAATAAAATCATTTAAAAAAAATTTTTAAGTTAAACTGGACCTACCTAATTATTTTCTAGCTTTTAGTATTATTATTACTTCATGTAAGTATTGTTTTCAATAAAACCGTTTAACTTAAAATTTTTTTTTAATTATTTTATTCTATTTAAAAAAATAATATTTAGGAAAGGTTTTGTTTGTATGTATTTAAAGAAATCAGCGTGTTGGCCATTTCAGAAATATCCGTGGTTTTTGCCTCAAGATCTCTCAGACCATTCAAACATTTTCAGGAATAGCTCCTTGCGGAGGGATTGTCCCTCGTTCACTTACTCCAGAGAGGCTTCGAACCTAACCCCGGTCTTTTGAATTGGTACTGCTGCGTCTGCTGAAAAGAAATAAAGATACATAAAATAATCACACTTTTGTCTGCATATCTCGTGCAAAACATAGTTTCATACCTTCGTCGACGGCACTTTCCTAGAAGCACTAGGTGTAGCTCCGAAGACCTTCCAACGGATGCTTTTGTCGTGCTATGCTGCCAATCTACACCAGAGAAACAGCTTGCAACGTTAGTGAGAGACTATTCGGCCAAGGATGCCGCCCTCGAAATCATAAGCAGTCTAAGTGGATGTCATAGCGTAATGGGTGAAAATCGTATAATCCTCGGCGCATCTACATAATTAAAATTTTACAAGGACCCTGTAGACCAAAGTTTGCAGACGTTTGTGTTCACAACATTGATTTCAATAGTCTTCGTTAAATCAAAACGATATTTTAGAATGAAAGTCGCCCATTTTTAAGCTGAAAGATGTTAACTGCTGTTTCCGGCCTTATGATATAAGAGCTCATTATGGATGACCGCATAGCTTCAGTTTTCAGACTAGTTCGACTGTCCACTACGTTAGGGCAGTAGCACAAACGGTCATTAGTTCGACTGTCCTTAGAAAGCTTTTACTTCACCACTTTGAGTGTTCTTGTGAAGGACAAAGCCTAACCTGGTCAATATATGTGCCTACGTATAAATATTTGTAAAAGGAGCCGTAACTTGTAGCTGATATTTAAACTCGGTTGATAGGATATAATCAATGTGATTCACTCCAAGGGACTAGTTTTGGATAGGGCCGCCAACTTTAGGAAATGTCAAACCGGGAGACTTGGGTGTTGAAGGATGAAGTGTGAAAATAAAAATTAAGATTTCAGACGCTATTGTATAGTTTCGCAAATAAACTACAGATGTTTGAATTTATGTTGGAAAATATTGTAATACGATTATTACTAAAATATATTTGGAGTTCATGATACGTATTATTGCAAGTGTGTTACAGTGGGTATGAAGCATAATGCTACATTACAGTGGGTATGACGTATAATGCTATACTATCCGCCTTAGAAAAAATAGTGTTATATAATTGTTTTGTGGACAATTGTACAAGAATCTTTGTCGTATTTTCAATGATTTTGATATTTTATTTTTATTTGATATTGTAGTGAAAGAGGTTGTTTGCTTTGCTTTTGATCTGCTGACCTTGCTGTTTTTATTGTTTATATTTTAATGCATATCCCTTTTTTTCAAAAATGTTTACATTTTACATCTATTTTTTTTTCTTTTGTTTTGTATACGTCCTTTTTGTGTAAGCCCAGTGTGTATGAATGTTACAGTGGGTATGAAGCATAATGCTACATTACAGTGGGTATGACGTATAATGCTATACCATCCGCCTTAGAAAAAAGAGTGTTATATAATTGTTTTGTGGACAATTGTATAAGACTCTTTGTCGTATTTTCAATGATTTTGATATTTTATTGTTATTTGATATTGTAGTGAAAGAGGTTGTTTGCTTTGCTTTTGATCTGCTGACCTTGATGTTTTTATACTCAGTTGAGCAGAGCTCACAGAGTATATTAAGTTTGATTGGATAACGGTTGGTTGTACATATATAAAGGAATCGAGATAGATATAGACTTCCATATCTCAAAATAATCAGGATCGAAAAAAAATTTGATTGAGCCATGTCCGTCCGTCCGTCCGTCCGTCCGTCCGTTAACACGATAACTTGAGTAAATTTTGAGGTATCTCGATGAAATTTGGTATGTAGGTTCCTGAGCACTCATCTCAGATCGCTATTTAAAATTAACGATATCGGACTATAACCACGCCCACTTTTTCGATATCGAAAATTTCGAAAAATCGAAAAAGTGCGATAATTCATTACAAAAGACAGATAAAGCGACGAAACTTGGTAGATGAGTTGAACTTATGACGCAGAATAGAAAATTAGTAAAATTTTGGACAATGGGCGTGGCAACGCCCACTTTTAAAAGAAGGTAATTTAAAAGTTTTGCAAGCTGTAATTTGGCAGTCGTTGAAGATATCATGATGAAATTTGGCAGGAACGTTACTCCTATTACTATATGTACGCTTAATAAAAATTAGCAAAATCGGAGAAGGACCACGCCCACTTTTAAAAAAAAAATTTTTTTAAAGTCAAATTTTAACAAAAAATTTAATATCTTTACAGTATATAAGTGAATTATGTCAACATTCAACTCCAGTAATGATGTGGTGCAACAAAATCCAAAAATAAAAGAAAATATCAAAATGGGCGTGGCTCCGCCCTTTTTCATTTAATTTGTCTAGGATACTTTTAACGCTATAAGTCGAACAAAAATTAACCAATCCTTTTGAAATTTGGTAGGGGCATAGATTTTATGACGTTAACTATTTTCTGTGAAAATGGGCGGAATCGGTTGATGCCACGCCCAGTTTTTATACACAGTCGTCCGTCTGTCCTTCCGCATGGCCGTTAACACGATAACTTGAGCAAAAATCGACATATCTTTAATGAACATAGTTCACGTGCTTACTTGAACTCACTTTATCTTGGTATGAAAAATGAACGAAATCCGACTATGACCACGCCCACTTTTTCGATATCGAAAATTACGAAAAATGAAAAAAATGCCATAATTCTATACCAAATACGAAAAAAGGGATGAAACATGGTAAGGTAATTGGATTATTTTATTGACGCGAAATATAACTTTAGAAAAAACTTCATAAAATGGTTGTGACATCTACCATATTATGTAGTAGAAAATGAAAAAGTTCTGCAGGGCGAAATAAAAAACCCTTAAAATCTTGGCAGGTATTACATATATAAATAAATTAGCGGTATCCAACAGATAATGTTCTGGGTCACCCTGGTCCACATTTTGGTCGATATCTGGAAAACGCCTTCACATATACAACTACCACCACTCCCTTTTAAAACTCTCATTAATGCCTTTAATTTGATACCCATATCGTACAAACTCATTCTAGAGTCACCCCTGGTCCACATTTATGGCGATATCTCGAAAAGGCGTCCACCTATAGAACTAAGCCCCACGCCCTTTTAAAATACTCATTAACACCTTTCATTTGATACCCATATCGTACAAACATATTCTAAAGTCACCCCTGGTCCACCTTTATGGCGATATCTCGAAAAGGCGAACACCTATAGAACGAAGGCCCACTCCCTTTTAAAAATATTCATTAACACCTTTCATTTGATACCCATATCGCACAAACAAAGTCGAGTCACCCCTGGTTCACCTTTATTGCGATACCTCGAAAAGGCGTCCACCTATAGAACTAAGGCCCACTTCCTTTTAAAATAATCATTAACTCCTTTCGTTTGATACCCATATTGCACAAACGAATTCTAGAGTCACCCCTGGCCCACCTTTATGGCGATATCTCGAAACGGCGTCCACCTATGGAACTAAGGATTACTCCCTTTTAAAAAACTCATTAAGACCTTTCTTTTGATACCCATATTGTACAAACAAATTCTAGGGTCACCCCTGCTCCACCTTTATGGCGATATCTCGAAACGGCGTCCACCTATGGAACTAAGGATTACTCCCTTTTAAAATACTCATTAACACCTTTCTTTTGATACCCATATTGTACAAACAAATTCTAGGGTCACCCCTGGTCCACCTTTATGGCGATATCTCGAAAATGCGACCACCTATACAACAACCACCACTCCCTTTTAAAACCCTCATTAATACCTTTAATTTGATACCCATATCGTACAAACACATTCTAGAGTCATCCCTGGTCCACCTTTGTGGCGATATTTCGAAACGGCGTCCACCTATAGAACTAAGGCCCACTCCTTTTTAAAATACTCATTAACACCTTTCGTTTGATGCCCATATTGTACAAACATATTCTAGGGTCACCCCTGGTCCACCTTTATGGCGATATCTCGAAACGGCGTCCACCTATGGAACTAAGGGTTACTCCCTTTTAAAATACTCATTAACAACTTTCTTTTGATACCCATATTGAACAAACAAATTCTAGGGTCACCCTGGGTCCACCTTTATGGCGATATCTCGAAACGGCGTCCACCTATGGAACTTAGGATTACTCTCTTTTAAAATACTCATTAACACCTTTCATTTGATAGCCATATCGTACAAACGCATTCTAGAGTCACCCCTGGTCCACCTTTAAGGCGATATCTCGAAAAGGCGACCACCTATACAACAACCACCACTCCATTTAAAACCCTCATTAATACCTTTAATTTGATACCCATATCGTACAAACACATTCTAGAGTCACCCCTGGTCCACTTTTATGGCGATATTTCGAAACGGCATCCACCTATAGAACTAAGGCCCACTCCCTTTTAAAATACTCATTAACACCATTCCTTTGATGCCCATATTGTACAAACAGATTCTAGGGTCACCCCTGGTCCACCTTTATGGCGATATCTCGAAACGGCGTCCACCTATGGTACTAAGGATTACTCCCTTTTAAAATACTCATTAGCACCTTTCATTTGATACCCATATCGTGCAAACGCATTCTAGAGTCAACCCTGATCCACCTTTATGGCTATATCCCTAAATGGCGTCCACCTATAGAACTATGGCCCACTCCCTCATAAAATACTCTTTAATGCCTTTCATTTGATACGCATGTCATACAAACACATTCCAGGGTTTCCCTCGGTTCATTATACTCAGTTGAGCAGAGCTCACAGGGTATATTAAGTTTGATTGGATAACGGTTGGTTGTACATATATAAAGGAATCGAGATAGATATAGACTTCCATATATCAAAATAATCAGGATCGAAAAAAAATTTGATTGAGCCATGTCCGTCCGTTAACACGATAACTTGAATAAATTTTGAGGTATCTCGATGAAATTTGGTACGTAGGTTCCTGAGCACTCATCTCAGATCGCCATTTAAAATTAACGATATCGGACTATAACCACGCCCACTTTTTCGATATCGAAAATTTCGAAAAATCGAAAAAGTGCGATAATTCATTACAACAGACAGATAAAGCGACGAAACTTGGTAGATGAGTTGAACTTATGACGCAGAATAGAAAATTAGTAAAATTTTGGACAACGGGCGTGGCACCGCCCACTTTTAAAAGAAGGTAATTTAAAAGTTTTGCAAGCTGTAATTTGGCAGTCGTTGAAGATATCATGATGAAATTTGGCTGGAACGTTACTCCTATTACTATATGTACGCTTAATAAAAATTAGCAAAATCGGAGAAGGACCACGCCCACTTTAAAAAAAAAATTTTTTTTAAGTAAAATTTTAACAAAAAATTTAATATCTTTACAGTATATAAGTAAATTATGTCAACATTGAACTCCAGTAATGATGTGGTGCAACAAAATACAAAAATAAAAGAAAATTTCAAAATGGGCGTGGCTCCGCCCTTTTCATTTAATTTGTCTAGGATACTTTTAACGCCATAAGTCGAACAAAAATTAACCAATCCTTTTGAAATTTGGTAGGGGCATAGATTTTATGACGTTAACTGTTTTCTGTGAAAATGGGCGGAATCGGTTGATGCCACGCCCAGTTTTTATACACAGTCGTCCGTCTGTCCTTCCGCATGGCCGTTAACACGATAACTTGAGCAAAAATCGACATATCTTTAATGAACTTAGTTAACGTGCTTACTTGAACTCACTTTATCTTGGTATGAAAAATGAACGAAATCCGACTATGACCACGCCCACTTTTTAGATATCGAAAATTACGAAAAATGAAAAAAATGCCATAATTCTATACCAAATACGAAAAAAGGGATGAAACATGGTAAGGTAATTGGATTATTTTATTGACGCGAAATATAACTTTAGAAAAAACTTCATAAAATGGTTGTGACACCTACCATATTATGTAGTAGAAAATGAAAAGTTCTGCAGGGCGAAATAAAAAACCCTTGAAATCTTGGCAGGTATTACATATATAAATAAATTAGCGGTATCCAACAGATAATGTTCTGGGTCACCCTGGTCCAAATTTTGGTCGATATCTGGAAAACGCCTTCACATATACAACTACAACCACTCCCTTTTAAAACTCTCATTAATGCCTTTAATTTGATACCCATATCGTACAAACTCATTCTAGAGTCACCCCTGGTCCACCTTTATGGCGATATCTCGAAAAGGCGTCCACCTATAGAACTAAGCCCCACGCCCTTTTAAAATACTCATTAACACCTTTCATTTGATACCCATATCGTACAAACATATTCTAAAGTCACCCCTGGTCCACCTTTATGGCGATATCTCGAAAAGGCGAACACCTATAGAACGAAGGCCCACTTCCTTTTAAAATAATCATTAACTCCTTTCGTTTGATACCCATATTGCACAAACGAATTCTAGAGTCACCCCTGGCCCACCTTTATGGCGATATCTCGAAACGGCGTCCACCTATGGAACTAAGGATTACTCCCTTTTAAAAAACTCATTAACACCTTTCTTTTGATACCCATATTGTACAAACAAATTCTAGGGTCACCCTACTCCACCTTTATGGCGATATCTCGAAACGGCGTCCACCTATGGAACTAAGGATTACTCCCTTTTAAAATACTCATTAACACCTTTCTATTGATACCCATATTGTACAAACAAATTCTAGGGTCACCCCTGGTCCACCTTTATGGCGATATCTCGAAAATGCGACCACCTATACAACAACCACCACTCCCTTTTAAAACCCTCATTAATACTTTTAATTTGATACCCATATCGTACAAACACATTCTAGAGTCATCCCTGGTACACCTTTGTGGCGATATTTCGAAACGGCGTCCACCTATAGAACTAAGGCCCACTCCCTTTTAAAATACTCATTAACACCTTTCGTTTGATGCCCATATTGTACAAACATATTCTAGGGTCACCCCTTGTCCACCTTTATGGCGATATCTCGAAACGGCGTCCACCTATGGAACTAAGGGTTACTCCTTTTAAAATACTCATTAACACCTTTCTTTTGATACCCATATTGTACAAACAAATTCTAGGGTCAACCCGGGTCCACCTTTATGGCGATATCTCGAAACGGCGTCCACCTATGGAACTAAGGATTACTCTCTTTTAAAATACTCATTAACACCTTTCATTTGATACCCATATCGTACAAACGCATTCTAGAGTCACCCCTGGTCCACCTTTAAGGCGATATCTCGAAAAGGCGACCACCTATACAACAACCACCACTCCCGTTTAAAACCCTCATTAATACCTTTAATTTGATACCCATATCGTACAAACACATTCTAGAGTCACCCCTGGTCCACTTTTATGGCGATATTTCGAAACGGCATCCACCTATAGAACTAAGGCCCACTCCCTTTTAAAATACTCATTAACACCATCCCTTTGATGCCCATATTGTACAAACAAATTCTAGGGTCACCCCTGGTCCACCTTTATGGCGATATCTCGAAACGGCGTTCACCTATGGAACTAAGGATTACTCCCTTTTAAAATACTCATTAACACCTTTCATTTGATACCCATATCGTACAAACGCATTCTAGAGTCAACCCTGATCCACCTTTATGGCTATATCCCTAAATGGCGTCCACCTATAGAACTATGGGCCACTCCCTCATAAAATACTCTTTAATGCCTTTCATTTGATACGCATGTCATACAAACACATTCCAGGGTTTCCCTCGGTTCATTATACTCAGTTGAGCAGAGCTCACAGGGTATATTAAGTTTGATTGGATAACGGTTGGTTGTACATATACAAAGGAATCGAGATAGATATAGACTTCCATATATCAAAATAATCAGGATGGAAAAAAAATTTGATTGAGCCATGTCCGTCCGTTAACACGATAACTTGAGTAAATTTTGAGGTATCTCGATGAAATTTGGTATGTAGGTTCCTGAGCACTCATCTCAGATCGCTATTTAAAATTAACGATATCGGACTATAACCACGCCCACTTTTTCGATATCGAAAATTTCGAAAAATCGAAAAAGTGCGATAATTCATTACAAAAGACATATAAAGCGACGAAACTTGGTAGATGAGTTGAACTTATGACGCAGAATAGAAAATTAGTAAAATTTTGGACAATGGGCGTGGTACCGCCCACTTTTAAAAGAAGGTAATTTAAAAGTTTTGCAAGCTGTAATTTGGCAGTCGTTGAAGATATCATGATGAAATTTGGCTGGAACGTTACTCCTATTACTATATGTACGCTTAATAAAAAATAGAAAAATCGGAGAAGGACCACGCCCACTTTTAAAAAAAAAATTTTTTTAAAGTAAAATTTTAACAAAAAATTTAATATCTTTACAGTATATAAGTAAATTATGTCAACATTGAACTCCAGTAATGATGTGGTGCAGCAAAATACAAAAATAAAAGAAAATTTCAAAATGGGCGTGGCTCCGCCCTTTTTCTTTTAATTTGTCTAGGATGCTTTTAACGCCATAAGTCGAACAAAAATTAACCAATCCTTTTGAAATTTGTTAGGGGCATAGATTTTATGACGTTAACTGTTTTCTGTGAAAATGGGCGGAATCGGTTGATGCCACGCCCAGTTTTTATACACAGTCGTCCGTCTGTCCTTCCGCATGGCCGTTAACACGATAACTTGAGCAAAAATCGACATATCTTTAATGAACTTAGTTCACGTGCTTACTTGAACTCACTTTATCTTGGTATGAAAAATGAACGAAATCCGACTATGACCACGCCCACTTTTTCGATATCGAAAATTACGAAAAATGAAAAAAATGCCATAATTCTATACCAAATACGAAAAAAGGGATGAAACATGGTAAGGTAATTGGATTGTTTTATTGACGCGAAATATAACTTTAGAAAAACTTCATAAAATGGTTGTGACACCTACCATATTATGTAGTAGAAAATGAAAAAGTTCTGCAGGGCGAAATAAAAAACCCTTAAAATCTTGGCAGGTATTACATATATAAATAAATTAGCGGTATCCAACAGATAATGTTCTGGGTCACCCTGGTCCACATTTTGGTCGATATCTGGAAAACGCCTTCACATATACAACTACCACCACTCCCTTTTAAAACTCTCATTAATGCCTTTAATTTGATACCCATATCGTACAAACTCATTCTAGAGTCACCCCTGGTCCACATTTATGGCGATATCTCGAAAAGGCGTCCACCTATAGAACTAAGCCCCACGCCCTTTTAAAATACTCGTTAACACCTTTCATTTGATACCCATATCGTACAAACATATTCTAAAGTCACCCCTGTTCCACCTTTATGGCGATATCTCGAAAAGGCGAACACCTATAGAACGAAGGCCCACTCCCTTTTAAAAATACTCATTAACACCTTTCATTTGATACCCATATCGCACAAACAAAGTCGAGTCACCCCTGGTTCACCTTTATTGCGATACCTCGAAAAGGCGTCCACCTATAGAACTAAGGCCCACTTCCTTTTAAAATACTCATTAACTCCTTTCGTTTGATACCCATATTGCACAAACGAATTCTAGAGTCACCCCTGGCCCACCTTTATGGCGATATCTCGAAACGGCGTCCACCTATGGAACTAAGGATTACTCCCTTTTAAAAAACTCATTAACACCTTTCTTTTGATACCCATATTGTACAAACAAATTCTAGGGTCACCCTACTCCACCTTTATGGCGATATCTCGAAACGGCGTCCACCTATGGAACTAAGGATTACTCCCTTTTAAAATACTCATTAACACCTTTCTTTTAATACCCATATTGTACAAACAAATTCTAGGGTCACCCCTGGTCCACCTTTATGGCGATATCTCGAAAATGCGACCACCTATACAACAACCACCACTCCCTTTTAAAACCCTCATTAATACCTTTAATTTGATACCCATATCGTACAAACACATTCTAGAGTCACCCCTGGTCCACCTTTAAGGCGATATCTCGAAAAGGCGACCACCTATACAACAACCACCACTCCCTTTTAAAACCCTCATTAATACCTTTAATTTGATACCCATATCGTACAAACACATTCTAGAGTCACCCCTGGTCCACTTTTATGGCGATATTTCGAAACGGCATCCACCTATAGAACTAAGGCCCACTCCCTTTTAAAATACTCATTAACACCATTCCTTTGATGCCCATATTGTACAAACAAATTCTAGGGTCACCCCTGGTCCACCTTTATGGCGATATCTCGAAACGGCGTTCACCTATGGAACTAAGGATTACTCTTTTTTAAAATACTCATTAACACCTTTCATTTGATACCCATATCGTACAAACGCATTCTAGAGTCACCCCTGGTCCACCTTTAAGGCGATATCTCGAAAAGGCGACCACCTATACAACAACCACCACTCCCTTTTAAAACCCTCATTAATACCTTTAATTTGATACCCATATCGTACAAACACATTCTAGAGTCACCCCTGGTCCACTTTTATGGCGATATTTCGAAACGGCATCCACCTATAGAACTAAGGCCCACTCCCTTTTAAAATACTCATTAAGACCATTCCTTTGATGCCCATATTGTACAAACAAATTCTAGGGTCACCCCTGGTCCACCTTTATGGCGATATCTCGAAACGGCGTTCACCTATGGAACTAAGGATTACTCCCTTTTAAAATACTCATTAACACCTTTCATTTGATACCCATATCGTACAAACGCATTCTAGAGTCAACCCTGATCCACCTTTATGGCTATATCCCTAAATGGCGTCCACCTATAGAACTATGGCCCACTCCCTCATAAAATACTCTTTAATGCCTTTCATTTGATACGCATGTCATACAAACACATTCCAGGGTTTCCCTCGGTTCATTTTCCTACATGGTTATTTTCCCTTATGTTGTCACCATAGCTCTCAACTGAGTATGTAATGTTCGGTTACACCCGAACTTAACCTTCCTTACTTGTTATTGTTTATATTTTAATGCATATCCATTTTTTTTCAAAAATGTTTACATTTTACATCTATTTTTTTCTTTTGTTTTGTATACGTCCTTTTTTCAAAATTTTAAATTTTTAGATATAGAATTTTTAAATTTTATTTATTTTATTTATCTTGTTTATTTTATTGCCGGATTTTAAATGTGTCAACCCATCTAAAATCCGCTTGTTTTTAGAATTTATTTTTAATATTTGTATGGAAATATGAAGCAGAAGAAAAAAAATTGTTTTCAATTGATTAGATATAAATTATTATTAAACAATTGAATAAATTGGAATGATTATTTGTTAAATTACCAAAAGATATTTTAAATGGGTTTAAGTCTATTTTTATGGATTATTAATTCCTTATCCCTATTGTTCTTATTACTAGACTCCTCTCTATGTGGTATTAAAGTAAAATTGTTATTTTCGTCAATTTTCTTTACTTTATACCGTCCTTTATATCTATGGTCTAGTTTATGGCTATCTTCTTCTCTTACTAATACTAAATCTCCTAATTTCATTTCCTTACTGGTGCTACTTTTATCATAATTAACTTTTTGTTTTTCCTTAGCTTCTTTTACCAATTTTCTACCTCTTTTTTTGTGCTATTTGAAGTCTATATTTAATTTCCTTATCATATGCCTCGTGATTATATACTGGGCTTATTTTATTCTCTTTTAGGAATTCGTACCTCGGGGCATTTTTCGCAAATATAAGCTCATAAGGGCAATAGTAGTGTACGGTCGATGGGGTCGTGTTGTAGCAGTACGCGAAATATTTTAGGTATTCATCCCAATCATCTTTGTCACTGGATATGTATGAACGTACATATTCATTAAACGTTCTATGACTACGCTCTACAGTGCCCAAAGTTTGATGATGGTATGGTGTTGAGTTTTTTGCTCAACTTTTAGCAATTTGCACAGCTCTTCGAATAATTTATTTTTGTATTCGGATCCCATATCTGTTAGGATTATTTTCATGGGACCATAAATCAAAATGAAATGCTCGAATATAGCTTTAGCAAGTATTAGCGCATGTTTGCTTGGACTGGGATTGCTACTAAGTATTTTGTGTGATCGCATATAATGGTAACTGCGTATTCGTTTCCGTTTATTGACCTTGGCAATGGTCCGACCGTATCGATTGTACTATATCGAAAGCTCTTGGAGGTGTCTCCGTTATTGTCATTGGTTCTTTTATATGCTTATTTATCTTGTTTTTTTGACAGTGAATGCATCTTTTTACATATTTTCTTACGTAATTTTTCATGTTTTTCCAGCTATATTTCTGCTTGATTTTATTTCTCATGCGATTTATTCCTGGGTGGCCACCACTAATAGGATCGTCATGATATTTTTGCAGAATTTCCTTAATTTTCCCGGGATTGGTCACATTTATAACCTTTTTGGTTAGTGCTATTCTTTGGCCTTAGAGAACTTTGTTAACAATTATTATTTTATAAATTCGCCTACTGCAGTAAATATTCAATTCTTAATCACCAATTTGTCCCTCAGGACAACTGTGTATTTTCTTATAATTTTCAAGTCCTGGATTGCCGGCATTTCTTTTATGCCTGGTCGAATATTGTCCTAAGTCAATAACTTCCTCAACAATCTGGTTACTTGAAAATTTTCTACGCTACTTTTTTTCTGTCTTAAGATGAAAAACGAGCACGACTAGTCTTTTATTGTAAATAGCGTTTTAATATGTTTATATGTTCTGTTTTGTGACTATTCTTCATTATTATTCTTTTTTGTTGTTATGGGCTGGTTTTAGCAGTTTTGTATTATTTATTTTTTGTTCTTAGTTTTTGCCCATTTCCACTGTCCTAGAATTTGCTATTGTTTCTTGACTAATTTTGTCAAGAGCATTTAGAGGTGTTATGCAAGTTTTTGGTTTGCTGTTCGCTTTAGGCAAGGCTGCCTTTACCGTCTATTGTGATATTTTAAGATTTTCTATTTGAGATTTTATTTCAATTGTTTATTACTCTTCCTCAGTGTGGAATTTGGAAACTTTGGTATGAGACACAAAGGATATTAGACGCGCTGTTGTACGTTATTCATTTGCCTATATTTAAATTTCATATAGGTTTTAAGTATAGCGGCTATCGCTATGGTTAACAGCACGATAATGCATATTAAAACTGCTAGCCAAACATCTGGAATGTTTGGAGCAGCCTTTGTTTCTGGTTCAGCTGGTGGTTCATATTTTACTATCCTGTTCTCTGATGTTTCAGAGTTTCCTTTTCCTACCTCGTAGCCAGCTATGGCTACCATAATGCCTTGGGCTATTTTTGTCCACCAAGACATTTTGAAATATAATTATTTTCCTGCTTCTATGAGTAATGAACTAAATTTAATTTTTAATAAAATTTTCGGTTTTATTCTCTTATCCTATGCGTTCCATTTTACTCTTGACATTAATAAATTTATCTTATTTAATTATTTGATATTTTAACAATTTACCTCTAAAATTGTAAGTTTTGTTTTACTTTAGAATTATTCATTTCCGATTTAAGTATTTTACATTTTTCCTTAAAGAAAATTTTAAGATTTTTATTTTCTTTTTTTTAAATAATTTTACAAAGTAACTAATATTTTTCTTAAATTTTTAGAAATAGTAATTTTTCTTCAAAATATTTTAAAATTAAATTTTGCTGATTTAGTTTTCTTTATTTAAATTTAATATTTTTGACATTTCTTAAAATTGAAAGGAAACAAAATTTCCAACAAATTTTTAAAAAAAAATTTCAAAAAAAATATATATAATTTACCTTGTTAAAATTTAAAGTAAAATTACTTTATGGAAAAAAAGAAGTAGAAGGAAAATTAAAATTTCTTAAATTCAAAAAAAAACTTTACTTAAATTTTTTAAATGTTAAAGTAAATTGGAATGTTTAGGACACTTCTTTAAAATAGTCAGTTAACTTCAGACAGTTTCACCTTTCCTTTTGAGAAAGCCTATAGGACATTTTTATAGATTTAAAAATAAAATTACTCTGTCAATAATAAATAAAAATGCAAAGAGACTCCTCGGACATTCCTATCTATTGGTGGGACGAAAATACCCGACACACTAGGGACCTACCCAAAGAATTAGATGGTTTAAAGAAATTGTGGAAGATAATAGGTATGGAAAGGGAACCCACAATTGAGGACATTATAAACCCCACTACCACGGTGGAAGAAATAATGCGTATGATGTACCGAATTTCGCAGAATACTCAAGAAAATTAACTAGGCTTTGCAAAAAGAATGTTTCCTTCGACTGGACAGAAGACTGTCAAAAAGCTTTTGTCTATTTAAAGGAAGCATTAATCAGCCCAAAACTTCTGCAATACCCCGACTTCAGTAAAGAATTCTGCATAACAACAGACGCTAGTGGGTATGATTGCGGCTCTGTCCTTACCTAGGAACATGATGGCAAACAGTTACCAATAGCTTACGCCTCTAGATCCTTTAGAAAAGGTGAAACAAACAAAGCTACTATAGAAAAAGAACTAGCAGCAATCCATTGGGCCATAACATTCTTCAGACCATACGTTTATGGTAGAAAATTCAAAATCAAAACCGACTATCGCCCTTTAACATACCTTTTTTCGATGAAGAGTCCTTCATCTAAGTTAACACGAGTAAGACTCGATTTAGAAGAGTACGATTTCGAAGTGGAGTATATTGCTGGAAAAGAAAATCACGTCGCGGACGCATTGTCTCGCATTAACATAACAAATTTAAAAGAAATGTCAGTGGAGGCATGCAAAATAATGAAAGTTTTAACTAGATCAGCAGCTAAAAATATAAAAAATAACATTAAAACTGAAGAAAGTCACACAAAGAACCCCAAAATATACGAAGCGCTAAATAAATTTGAAGTAAAAAGACTAGTCGAGCTCGTTTTCAACCCTTTGAAATTCTATTTCAAAAAAGGAAAGAAAATTTGTAGCGATTTTGATACAAGCAACCTAATTGTTGAGGATAAGATTGACTTAGGACAATTCTTTACCAGGCTTCAAAGAGAAGCCGGCAATTTAGGCCTTGTACGAATACAGTTGTCCTTAGGGGACAAATTGTTTAAAAGAAATTATACTGCAGTAGGAAAATTTATTGAAAAAGGAAACAAGGTTCTCAAAAAACTAACAATTGCACTAACCCCAGAGGTTATAAATGTGACTAATCCCGGGAAAATTAAGGAAATTCTGCAAAAATATCATGACGATCCTATTAGTGGTGGCCACCCAGGAATAAATCGCATTACAAATAAAATCAAGCAGAAATATAGCTGGAAAAACATGAAAAATGACGTAAGAAAATGCGTAAAAAGCTGCATTCATTGTCAGATAAACAAGATAAATAAGCATATAAAAGAACCAATGACAATAACGGAGACACCTCCAAGAGCTTTCGATATAGTACAAATCGATACGGTCGGACCATTGCCAAGGTCAATAAACGGAAACGAATACGCAGTTACCATTATATGCGATCTCACAAAATACTTAGTAGCAATCCCAGTCCCAAGCAAACATGCGCTAATAGTTGCTAAAGCTATATTCGAGCATATCATTTTGATTTATGGTCCCATGAAAACAATCCTAACAGATATGGGATCCGAATACAAAAATAAATTATTCGAAGAGCTGTGCAAATTGCTAAAAGTTGAGCACAAAAACTCAACACCATACCATCATCAAACTTTGGACACTGTAGAGCGTAGTCATAGAACGTTTAATGAATATGTACGTTCATACATATCCAGTGACAAAGATGATTGGGATGAATACCTAAAATATTTCGCGTACTGCTACAACACGACCCCATCGACCGTACACAACTATTGCCCTTATGAGCTTATATTTGCGAAAAATTCCCCGAGGTACGAATTCTTAAAAGAGAATAAAATAAGCCCAGTATATAATCACGGGGCATATGAAAAGGAAATTAAATATAGACTTCAAATAGCACAAAAAAAGAGCTAGAAAATTGGTAAAAGAAGCTAAGGAAAATCAAAAAGTTAATTATGATAAAAGTAGCACCAGTAAGGAAATGAAATTAGGAGATTTAGTATTAGTAAGAGAAGAAGATAGCCATAAACTAGACCATAGAAATAAAGGACGGTATAAAGTAAAGAAAATTGACGAAAATAACAATTTTACTTTAATACCACATAGAGAGGAGTCTAGTAATAAGAACAATAGGGATAAGGAATTAATAATCCATAAAAATAGACTTAACCCCATTTAAAATATCTTTTGGTAATTTAACAAATAATCATTCCAATTTGCTCAATTGTTTAATAATAATTTATATCTAAACAATTGAAAACAATTTTTTTTCTTCTGCTTCATATCTCCATACAAATATTAAAAATAAATTCTAAAAACAAGCGGATTTTAGATGGGTCGACACATTTAAAATCCGGCAATAAAATAATAAAATAAACAAGATAAATAAAATAAGTAAAATTTAAAAATTCTATATATAAAAATTTAAAATTTTGAAAAAAGGACGTATACAAAAAAAAAAATTTAAAATGTAAACATTTTTGAAAAAAAAGGGATATGCATTAAAATATAAACAATAAAAACATCAAGGTCAGCAGATCAAAAGCAAAGCAAACAACCTCTTTCACTACAATATCAAGTAACAATAAAATATCAAAATCATTGAAAATACGACAAAGAGTCTTATACAATTGTCCACAAAACAATTATATAACACTCTTTTTTCTAAGGCGGATGGTGTAGCATTATACGTCATACCCACTGTAACACACTTGCAATAATACGTATCATGAACTCCAAATATATTTTAGTAATAATCGTATTACAATTTTTTCCAACATAAATTATTGAACTAACCCAGACGGTTAACTAACATCAATGGAATGCCGAATATGAAACCCTTATCCGTTCACAGCTAATACATTACTTATTACATACAACCCATTATGGGAACTAACTAAAATACTCACATCGATATTCCAACGTTGCGAACAGGCATACAAACTTACAAACTTACGTGTATGCATAGCATTAACCAAAGTACTCACATTGATCTGCTGACGAAGCTAAATAACATATACAAAACTACATGTATAGAGTCATGCATACAAAACTACATGTATACAGAGACTGTATAAAAATTTACTTAGATTTAATGTTTGCACATCGAAGTCGTAACTTCTTTTCATTTTCTCCAAACATTTCATGGCGATCCTGCCATGCAAGTGTGTTACAGTGGGTATGAAGCATAATGCTACATTACAGTGGGTATGACGTATAATGCTACAGTAAGCCCAAGTGATTTTTCAAACCCTTCGCATACGTACATATATCTCTAACTTAAGTATGAGGTGAGAATCATTTCAAAGGAGTGTTTATGCTCCTAGAATCTACTAAAGGATTTTGCATCACTGATTTCGCTTATTCTTTTAGCCAATCGCAATATATAATTTTTTTAAAAATTGGGAACTTTTTTGGGTATTTTGCTTTTTTTTAACAACTTGAGGACAATTTGAAACATTTTCATTGTTTTTTTTATTAATTTTTTGAAAAAATATGCAAGGTGAACATTTATATTATTATATAATTTTTATTTTAGTGTTTTGTTTTAATAACTTGGTGAATTGGGTGATGCAAAGTCCGTGTTAAGCCGACATCGAAAACGCCTGTTTTTTTAAATAACTTTTGAACAGTTAGCAAGAGTTAAATTTCGCAACTAGTTTCTTAGAACTGGCAGTGATGCGCATCCGTTGATATCCCTTTTGACCATATCCGACCAATCTTCGACATGAAAAATAAATGGTCTAAACAGGGTTAAACGAGTAGAAAATATAGTAACGCGCCGGACGCCGCCGCTGCCGCGCCGATATTTTTGACATGCGGCGGCGGCGTGCGAAAAACGACCAAAATCGGCGGCGGCGTATATGTCTAGTACCTAGGACCTAACTAATTATTTTCTAGCTTTTAGTATTATTACTAATTCATGTAAGTATTATTTTCAATAAAACCATTTAACTTAAAAATTTTTTTAAATTATTTTGTTTATCCTGAATATTACAATCAAATAAAGCTATAGTTTATAAGTTCCACGTTCCTCGATTATCGGCAAGTCACCTAAAAACCGATCTCAAGATTCACAATTTCATATGAATTTTTCAATAAGCTCGACAAGTGTAAAAATTACTTGTAAAAGTGCGGCATATAGGGGAAATTGTTCCTCCTTTTGTTGCATTGTCACTATGACCTGAAATTTGTGTAAGGTTTCATGTTTCTACCTCCAAATGGATTTTCTGTATATTTCTTTATATATCGACACCTTCCCCATCTAGATTTTTTTATTTTGAATATAACAACCTTATAGGCACAAAGCTTCAGGTACCTAGGAGTTCGGGAAGTCACCATACAGGTGACTGGTACTTCAGATTTGATGTTTCATTTTCCGGCGCAGTACGACATTGACATAGAACCATGGAATTACATAAACAAAATATAGGGAGTCTCTATGTTTGTGCGTATGTATGTGGCCCTGCTGTCACCTTGAAAAGTTTCGCAATGGGTGTCGCCTAAGTTTACTTCGTAATCTTACAGGATATTTGCCAGCGGCATAGTGATGTACCGAACATACAAAGATTCGCCTTAATATATAGAAATTGAACTTTAAATACTATTCGATACTCCTTAACCGGTTCTAATTATGAGCAATAATTATATATTACTTACTTAATTGGCGCTAAACCATTTAAACGGTTATGGCCGCCAAACAAGGCGCACCAGTAACTTCAAAGTTGTGTGAACTGTGTGTCAATTGGTATCAAGAAAGGAAATTTAATCGTTTTCCACCTGGTCCTCCCAGCGGAGTTAAAGCCTCCCCTGCTTCTGCTTCCATAGGTGAGCTCCGATAAGAATAACTTTTAGTCCGGAGCATCATCTTTCATACGCATAACACGACCTAGCCAGCGTAACCGCCGTGCTTTAGTTCAGTGAACTATGTTGATGTCTGCATAAAGCTCGTAATTTAATCTTCCACGATTTTTATTTTCTTTTTTTTAAATAATTTTACAAAGTAACTAATATTTTTCTTAAATTTTTAGAAATAGTAATTTTTCTTCAAAATATTTTAAAATTAAATTTTGCTGATTTAGTTTTCTTTATTTAAATTTAATATTTTTGACATTTCTTAAAATTGAAAGGAAACAAAATTTCCAACAAATTTTTAAAAAAAAATTTCAAAAAAAATATATATAATTTACCTTGTTAAAATTTAAAGTAAAATTACTTTATGGAAAAAAAGAAGTAGAAGGAAAATTAAAATTTCTTAAATTCAAAAAAAAACTTTACTTAAATTTTTTAAATGTTAAAGTAAATTGGAATGTTTAGGACACTTCTTTAAAATAGTCAGTTAACTTCAGACAGTTTCACCTTTCCTTTTGAGAAAGCCTATAGGACATTTTTATAGATTTAAAAATAAAATTACTCTGTCAATAATAAATAAAAATGCAAAGAGACTCCTCGGACATTCCTATCTATTGGTGGGACGAAAATACCCGACACACTAGGGACCTACCCAAAGAATTAGATGGTTTAAAGAAATTGTGGAAGATAATAGGTATGGAAAGGGAACCCACAATTGAGGACATTATAAACCCCACTACCACGGTGGAAGAAATAATGCGTATGATGTACCGAATTTCGCAGAATACTCAAGAAAATTAACTAGGCTTTGCAAAAAGAATGTTTCCTTCGACTGGACAGAAGACTGTCAAAAAGCTTTTGTCTATTTAAAGGAAGCATTAATCAGCCCAAAACTTCTGCAATACCCCGACTTCAGTAAAGAATTCTGCATAACAACAGACGCTAGTGGGTATGATTGCGGCTCTGTCCTTACCTAGGAACATGATGGCAAACAGTTACCAATAGCTTACGCCTCTAGATCCTTTAGAAAAGGTGAAACAAACAAAGCTACTATAGAAAAAGAACTAGCAGCAATCCATTGGGCCATAACATTCTTCAGACCATACGTTTATGGTAGAAAATTCAAAATCAAAACCGACTATCGCCCTTTAACATACCTTTTTTCGATGAAGAGTCCTTCATCTAAGTTAACACGAGTAAGACTCGATTTAGAAGAGTACGATTTCGAAGTGGAGTATATTGCTGGAAAAGAAAATCACGTCGCGGACGCATTGTCTCGCATTAACATAACAAATTTAAAAGAAATGTCAGTGGAGGCATGCAAAATAATGAAAGTTTTAACTAGATCAGCAGCTAAAAATATAAAAAATAACATTAAAACTGAAGAAAGTCACACAAAGAACCCCAAAATATACGAAGCGCTAAATAAATTTGAAGTAAAAAGACTAGTCGAGCTCGTTTTCAACCCTTTGAAATTCTATTTCAAAAAAGGAAAGAAAATTTGTAGCGATTTTGATACAAGCAACCTAATTGTTGAGGATAAGATTGACTTAGGACAATTCTTTACCAGGCTTCAAAGAGAAGCCGGCAATTTAGGCCTTGTACGAATACAGTTGTCCTTAGGGGACAAATTGTTTAAAAGAAATTATACTGCAGTAGGAAAATTTATTGAAAAAGGAAACAAGGTTCTCAAAAAACTAACAATTGCACTAACCCCAGAGGTTATAAATGTGACTAATCCCGGGAAAATTAAGGAAATTCTGCAAAAATATCATGACGATCCTATTAGTGGTGGCCACCCAGGAATAAATCGCATTACAAATAAAATCAAGCAGAAATATAGCTGGAAAAACATGAAAAATGACGTAAGAAAATGCGTAAAAAGCTGCATTCATTGTCAGATAAACAAGATAAATAAGCATATAAAAGAACCAATGACAATAACGGAGACACCTCCAAGAGCTTTCGATATAGTACAAATCGATACGGTCGGACCATTGCCAAGGTCAATAAACGGAAACGAATACGCAGTTACCATTATATGCGATCTCACAAAATACTTAGTAGCAATCCCAGTCCCAAGCAAACATGCGCTAATAGTTGCTAAAGCTATATTCGAGCATATCATTTTGATTTATGGTCCCATGAAAACAATCCTAACAGATATGGGATCCGAATACAAAAATAAATTATTCGAAGAGCTGTGCAAATTGCTAAAAGTTGAGCACAAAAACTCAACACCATACCATCATCAAACTTTGGACACTGTAGAGCGTAGTCATAGAACGTTTAATGAATATGTACGTTCATACATATCCAGTGACAAAGATGATTGGGATGAATACCTAAAATATTTCGCGTACTGCTACAACACGACCCCATCGACCGTACACAACTATTGCCCTTATGAGCTTATATTTGCGAAAAATTCCCCGAGGTACGAATTCTTAAAAGAGAATAAAATAAGCCCAGTATATAATCACGAGGCATATGAAAAGGAAATTAAATATAGACTTCAAATAGCACAAAAAAAGAGCTAGAAAATTGGTAAAAGAAGCTAAGGAAAATCAAAAAGTTAATTATGATAAAAGTAGCACCAGTAAGGAAATGAAATTAGGAGATTTAGTATTAGTAAGAGAAGAAGATAGCCATAAACTAGACCATAGAAATAAAGGACGGTATAAAGTAAAGAAAATTGACGAAAATAACAATTTTACTTTAATACCACATAGAGAGGAGTCTAGTAATAAGAACAATAGGGATAAGGAATTAATAATCCATAAAAATAGACTTAACCCCATTTAAAATATCTTTTGGTAATTTAACAAATAATCATTCCAATTTGCTCAATTGTTTAATAATAATTTATATCTAAACAATTGAAAACAATTTTTTTTCTTCTGCTTCATATCTCCATACAAATATTAAAAATAAATTCTAAAAACAAGCGGATTTTAGATGGGTCGACACATTTAAAATCCGGCAATAAAATAATAAAATAAACAAGATAAATAAAATAAGTAAAATTTAAAAATTCTATATATAAAAATTTAAAATTTTGAAAAAAGGACGTATACAAAAAAAAAAATTTACAATGTAAACATTTTTGAAAAAAAAGGGATATGCATTAAAATATAAACAATAAAAACATCAAGGTCAGCAGATCAAAAGCAAAGCAAACAACCTCTTTCACTACAATATCAAGTAACAATAAAATATCAAAATCATTGAAAATACGACAAAGAGTCTTATACAATTGTCCACAAAACAATTATATAACACTCTTTTTTCTAAGGCGGATGGTGTAGCATTATACGTCATACCCACTGTAACACACTTGCAATAATACGTATCATGAACTCCAAATATATTTTAGTAATAATCGTATTACAATTTTTTCCAACATAAATTATTGAACTAACCCAGACGGTTAACTAACATCAATGGAATGCCGAATATGAAACCCTTATCCGTTCACAGCTAATACATTACTTATTACATACAACCCATTATGGGAACTAACTAAAATACTCACATCGATATTCCAACGTTGCGAACAGGCATACAAACTTACAAACTTACGTGTATGCATAGCATTAACCAAAGTACTCACATTGATCTGCTGACGAAGCTAAATAACATATACAAAACTACATGTATAGAGTCATGCATACAAAACTACATGTATACAGAGACTGTATAAAAATTTACTTAGATTTAATGTTTGCACATCGAAGTCGTAACTTCTTTTCATTTTCTCCAAACATTTCATGGCGATCCTGCCATGCAAGTGTGTTACAGTGGGTATGAAGCATAATGATACATTACAGTGGGTATGACGTATAATGCTACAGTAAGCCCAAGTGATTTTTCAAACCCTTCGCATACGTACATATATCTCTAACTTAAGTATGAGGTAAGAATCATTTCAAAGGAGTGTTTATGCTCCTAGAATCTACTAAAGGATTTTGCATCACTGATTTCGCTTATTCTTTTAGCCAATCGCAATATATAATTTTTTTAAAAATTGGGAACTTTTTTGGGTATTTTGCTTTTTTTTAACAACTTGAGGACAATTTGAAACATTTTCATTGTTTTTTTTATTAATTTTTTGAAAAAATATGCAAGGTGAACATTTATATTATTATATAATTTTTATTTTAGTGTTTTGTTTTAATAACTTGGTGAATTGGGTGATGCAAAGTCCGTGTTAAGCCGACATCGAAAACGCCTGTTTTTTTAAATAACTTTTGAACAGTTAGCAAGAGTTAAATTTCGCAACTAGTTTCTTAGAACTGGCAGTGATGCGCATCCGTTGATATCCCTTTTGACCATATCCGACCAATCTTCGACATGAAAAATAAATGGTCTAAACAGGGTTAAACGAGTAGAAAATATAGTAACGCGCCGGACGCCGCCGCTGCCGCGCCGATATTTTTGACATGCGGCGGCGGCGTGCGAAAAACGACCAAAATCGGCGGCGGCGTATATGTCTAGTACCTAGGACCTAACTAATTATTTTCTAGCTTTTAGTATTATTACTAATTCATGTAAGTATTATTTTCAATAAAACCATTTAACTTAAAAATTTTTTTAAATTATTTTGTTTATCCTGAATATTACAATCAAATAAAGCTATAGTTTATAAGTTCCACGTTCCTCGATTATCGGCAAGTCACCTAAAAACCGATCTCAAGATTCACAATTTCATATGAATTTTTCAATAAGCTCGACAAGTGTAAAAATTACTTGTAAAAGTGCGGCATATAGGGGAAATTGTTCCTCCTTTTGTTGCATTGTCACTATGACCTGAAATTTGTGTAAGGTTTCATGTTTCTACCTCCAAATGGATTTTCTGTATATTTCTTTATATATCGACACCTTCCCCATCTAGATTTTTTTATTTTGAATATAACAACCTTATAGGCACAAAGCTTCAGGTACCTAGGAGTTCGGGAAGTCACCATACAGGTGACTGGTACTTCAGATTTGATGTTTCATTTTCCGGCGCAGTACGACATTGACATAGAACCATGGAATTACATAAACAAAATATAGGGAGTCTCTATGTTTGTGCGTATGTATGTGGCCCTGCTGTCACCTTGAAAAGTTTCGCAATGGGTGTCGCCTAAGTTTACTTCGTAATCTTACAGGATATTTGCCAGCGGCATAGTGATGTACCGAACATACAAAGATTCGCCTTAATATATAGAAATTGAACTTTAAATACTATTCGATACTCCTTAACCGGTTCTAATTATGAGCAATAATTATATATTACTTACTTAATTGGCGCTAAACCATTTAAACGGTTATGGCCGCCAAACAAGGCGCACCAGTAACTTCAAAGTTGTGTGAACTGTGTGTCAATTGGTATCAAGAAAGGAAATTTAATCGGTTTCCACCTGGTCCTCCCAGCGGAGTTAAAGCCTCCCCTGCTTCTGCTTCCATAGGTGAGCTCCGATAAGAATAACTTTTAGTCCGGAGCATCATCTTTCATACGCATAACATGACCTAGCCAGCGTAACCGCCGTGCTTTAGTTCAGTGAACTATGTTGATGTCTGCATAAAGCTCGTAATTTAATCTTCCACGATACTCGCCATCGCTTATATATTATATAGCTTATTATAAAATTGTAGGATTTGGGAACTAAAAAACAAAAAAGTTTAATTTAAAATTACCCTGACGGGATCCCGAAAACAATCCAGAAATTATTCCGGAAGGATCCCCAAATGACCACGGAACAGTTCAGAAAAAGGCGCCGGAAGGGTCCCCAAATGATGCCGAAATAGTCACGAAATGACCCTGACGGGATCCAGAAATGATCCCGGAAGGATACCACATGCCGAAAACTATCCCGACATGATCCCAAAAAAGCCCCGAAATGACCCTGGCGGGATCCCGGACGCATTGCGAAAGTCATCTAGATATGATGTCGGAAGGGTCCCAAAATCATCCCGAAATAGACCCGAAATTACCCTAACGGGATCCCGAAAATAATTCAGAAATTATCCCAGAGGGGTCCCAAAATGATCCCGAAATAGTCCCGAAATGAACCTGACAGGATCCCGCATGGATGCCAAATATCATACAAAAATTATCTTTGAAGGGTCCCAAAATGATCCCGAAATAGTCATGAAAAATCAACGAAATAACCCTGACGGGATGTCGGACTAATCCCGAAAACCATCCAGAATCGATCGCTGAAGGGTCCGCAAATGACCACGAAAGAGTCCTGAAAAGGTCCTGAAATTACTCTGACGGGATCTGGAAAATAATCCAGAAATTATCAGGGAAGGATTCCCAAATGATCCCGGAACAGTCCCGAAAAAGATGCCGGAAGGGTCCCCAAATGATCCCGAAATAGTCCCGACGAATACCGAAAACCATCCGGAAATGATGCCGGAAGGGACCCCAAATGTTCCCGAAAAAGTCTCGAAAATACCCCGACGGGATCCCGAACGGATCCCGAAAACTATCCAGATATGATGCCGGAAAGGTCCCAAATGATCCCGTATTAGACGCGAAAAAGTCCCGAAATGACCCCGACGGGATCCCGGACGGATACCGAAACCCAAACAGAAATGATGCCGAAGAGGTCCCCAAATGATCCCGTATCAGTCGAGAAAAAGTCCCGAAATGACCCCGCCGGTATCCCTGACGGATCCCGAAAACCATACAGAAATGATGCCAGAAAATACCCTAAATGATCCCGAAATAGTCCCGAAATTACCCCGAAGGGGTCCCGGACGGATCCCGAAACCTATCCAGAAATATTGCCATAAAGGTCCCCAAATGATTCCCTAATAGTCCCGAAATGACCCTGACGCGATCCCGGACAGATCCCGAAAACCATCCAGATATGATGCCGGAAAGGTCCCCAAACGATCCCGTATTAGTCGCGAAAAAGTCCCGAAATGACCCCGACGGGATCCCGGACGGATCCCGAAAACCAAACAGAAATGATGCCGAAAAGGTCCCCAAATGATCCCGTATCAGTCGAGAAAAAGTCCCGAAATTACCACGAAAACCATCCAGAAATGATTCCGGAAGGGACCCAAAATGACCCCGAAAAAGTCCCGTAATGACCCCGGAAACCATCAAGAATTTATATCTCAAAGGTACGCAAATGATCCCGAAAATACCCCGACGGGATGCCGGATGGATCCCGAAACCCATCCAGTAATAATGCCTGAAGGGTCCCCAAATGATCGCGAAATAGTCCCGGAATAATCCCGAAAAGGTCCCAAAATAACCCGGCGGGATCCCGGATGGATCCCGAAAACCATCCAGAAATGTCCCCGGAAAAGTCCCAAAGTGATCCCGAAATAGTCCCGAAAAAGCATCTGGAAGGGACCCCAAATGATCCCGAAATGAACCCGACGGGATCCCGGACGGATCCCGAAAACCATCCAAAAATGATCCCAGAGGGGTCTCGATATGAACCTGAGGTCCAAATCCGTCCAGCCGTTCTTGCGTGATTGAGTCACAAAGCCAAACGTCTGGACATCCAAACATACAAATATCCAAACTTTCCCATTTATAATATATTAGATTAGATTAGATATTGGATTAGATATTAGATTCTATTATATATTAAGATTAAGATAAGATAGGATAATGGTAATAAGATTCACAAACGTTAAGTGATGGGGATCTTAGGTCAAAATTACATGTCCTTTTCGTAGTTTTTCGATTTTCTATTTAGAAGTATTTATTATTTTGTTTAAGTACTAAAAAAACGCATGCCTTTCTACATTCTTTTAAAATTACATATAAAATTTTAGCATGATGGATAATAAATGGGTCTCTTCCAGTTCTGGTAAAATTATAAAAATCGGATTTCGTGGAACTGTAGAAAAATGTTGAGACTTGAGTTTTGTAGTGATAAAGTTTGAGTAAACCGCTGCTAAATAGCGTAGACCATTAGTGAAAGAAATCTCGTCGTTATAAAGCTCGTCGTCTTGTTTCTTATATTTCCATTCATATTTTGGAAAAAATGTTAGCACACGAATATAATATACGTCTGTCCAAATATTACAGCCAAATTGAACTGCTAAAGGCGATTTTATCTTCAGAAGGTGGAAGGTGGAAACTAAATATGTAATAGACGGCAGCATCTAATCCAAGTAGAGGTACGCTCTTAAAGACCAAATTGATATAATACATAAATTAAAAAAAGAAGATACAAAATTTGCAAGTACATCTATATATGTAAATAAAAATGAATTTTGACATGTTTGTAAGTGAATCACTTGGTTCTACGCATAAAATTCGTTCTACCGCTGTTTTCTTATGCTGCGCTTGAATTCGGTTTTAGAAAAAAAAACTGGTGTTGCCAGATGTCTGATTTTTTTTTTGTTAATGATTGGCAACGGCTGAATTTCTTAAAAAAACATAAATAAATTCTAAATGAATAGCCGAAACAATGGGGTTGCTGTCTATCTTAGCGTACATTTTGTAGTATTAGCCGTGGTTGCTACAAGTACTTTGCCTTATCTATCTATATAAATAACAAGTAAGGAAGGCTAAGTTCGGGTGTAACCGAACATTACATACTCAGTTGAGAGCTATGGAGACAAAATAAGGGAAATCACCATGTAGGAAAATGGACCTAGGGTAACCCTGGAATGTGGTTGTATGACATGTGTATCAAATGGAAGGTATTAAAGAGTATTTTAAGAGAGAGTAGGCCATAGTTCTATTGATGGACGCCATTTAGGGATATCGCCATAAAGGTGGACCAGGGCTGACTCTAGAATTTGTTTGTACGATATGGGTATCAAATGAAAGGTGTTACTGAGCATTTTAAGAGGGAGTGGGCCTTAGGTCTATCGGTGGACGCCTTTTCGAGATATCGCCATTAGGGTGGGCCAGGGGTGACTCTAGAATGTTTGTACGATATGGGTATCAAACGAAAGGTGGTAATGAGTATTTTAAAAGGGAATGGGCTTTAGTTCTATAGGTGAACGCCTTTTCGAGAAATCGCCATAAAGGTGGACCAGGGGTGACTCTAGAATATGTTTGTACGATATGGGTATCGAATGAAAGCTGTTAATGAGTATTTTGAAAAGGAGTGATCCTTAGTTCCATAGGTCGACGCCGTTTCGAGATATCGCCATATCAAACGAAAGGTGTTACTGAGCATTTTAAGAGGGAGTGGGCATGAGGTCTATAGGTGGACGCCTTTTCGAGATATCGTCATTAGGGTGGGCAGGGGTGACTCTAGAATGTGTTTGTACGATATGGGTATCAAACGAAAGGTGTTACTGAGCATTTTAAGAGAGAGTGGGCATTAGGTCTATAGGTGGACGCCTTTTCGAGAAATCGCCATTAGGGTGGGCCAGGGGTGACTCTAGAATGTTTGTACGATATGGGTATCACACGAAAGGTGTTACTGAGCATTTTAAGAGGGAGTGGGCATTAGGTCTATAGGTGGACGCCTTTTCGAGATATCGCCATTAGGGTGGGCCAGAGGTGACTCTAGAATGTGTTTGTACGATATGGGTATCAAATGAAAGGTGGTAATGAGTATTTTAAAAGGGAGTAATCCTTAGTTCAATAGGTGGACGCCTTTTCGAGATATCGCCATAAAGGTGGACCAAGGGTGACTCTAGAATGTTTGTACGATATGGGTATAAAACGAAAGGTGTTACTGAGCATTTTAAGAGGGAGTGGACATTTGGTCTATAGGTGGACGCCTTTTCGAGATATCGCCATTAGGGTGGGCCAGGGGTGACTCTAGAATGTTTGTACGATATGGGTATCAAACGAAAGGTGTTACTGAGCATTTTAAGAGGGAGTGGACATTAGGTCTATAGGTGGACGCCTTTTCGAGATACCGCCATTAGGGTGGGCCAGGGGTGACTCTAGAATCTTTGTACGATATGGGTATCAAACGAAAGGTGTTACTGAGCATTTTAATAGGGAGTGGGCATTAGGTCTATATGTGGACGCCTTTTCGAGATATCGCTATTAGGGTGGGCCAGGGGTGACTCTAGAATGTTTGTACGATATGGGTATCAAACGAAAGGTGTTACTGAGCATTTTAATAGGGAGTGGGCATTAGGTCTATAGGTGGACGCCTTTTCGAGATATCGCCATTAGGGGTGACTCTAGAATGTGTTTGTACGATATGGATATCAAATTAAAGGTATTAATGAGGGTTTTAAAAGCGAGTGGCCCTTAGATGTATATGTGAAGGCGTTCTCGGGATATCGACCAAAATGTGGACCAGGTGATCCAGAAAATCATCTGTCGGGTACTGCTAATTTATTTATATATGGAATACCACTAACAGTATTCCTGCCAAGATTCCAAGGGCTGTTGATTTCGCCTTGTAGAACTTTTTCATTTTCTTCTACTTAATATGGTAGGTGTCACACCTATTTTACAAAGTTTTTTCCAAAGTTATATTTTGCGTCAATAAACCAATCCAGTTACAATGTTTCATCCCTTTTTTCGTATTTGGTATAGAATTATGGCATTTTTTTATTTTTCGTAATTTTCGATATCGATAAAGTGGGCGTTGTTATGGTCGGATTTCGGCCATTTTTTATATCGAGATAAAGTGAGTTCAGATAAGTACGTGTGCTAAGTTTAGTAAACATATATCGATTTTTGCTCAAGTTATTGTGTTAACGGCCGAGCGGAAGGACAGACCGTGGACTGTGTATAAAAACTGGGCGTGGCTTCAACCGATTTCGCCCTTTTTCACAGAAAACAGTTATCGTCCTAGGAGCCAAGCCTCTACCAAATTTCACAAGGATTGGTTAATTTTTGTTCGACTTATGGCATTAAAAGCATCCTAGACAAATTAAATGAAAAAGGGCGGAGCCACGCCCATTTTGAAATTTTCTTTTATTTTTGTAATTTGTTGCACCACATCATTACTGGAGTTGAATGTTGGCATAATTTACTTATATGCTGTAAAGATATTAACTCTTCTTTTAAAATTTGAATTTAAAAAAAATTTTTTTTAAAAAGTGGGCGTGGTCGTTCTCCGATTTTGCTAATTTTTATTAAGCAGACATAAAGTAATAAGGGTAATGTTCCTGCCAAATTTCATCATGATATCTTTAACGACTGCCAAATTACAGCTTGCAAAACTTCTAAATTACCTTCATTTAGAAGTGGGCGGTGCCACGCCCAATGGCCAAAATTTTACTAGTTTTCTATTCTGCGTCATAAGCTCAACTCGCCTACCAAGTTTCATCGCTTAATGCGTATTTGGTAATGAATTATCGCACTTTTTTGATTTTTCGAAATTTTCGATATCGAAAAATTGGGCGTGGTTATTGTCCGATATCGTTCATTTTAAATAGCGATCTGAGGTAAGTGCCCAGGAACATATATACCAAATTTCATGAAGATACCTCAAAATTTACTCAAGTTATCGTGTTAACGGACAGACGGACGGACGGACGGACGACTGTGTATAAAAACTGGGCGTGGCATCAACCGATTTCGCCCATTTTCACAGAAAACAGTTAACGTCGTAAAATCTACTCCCCTACCAAATTTCAAAAGGATTGGTTAATTTTTGTTCGACTTATGGCGTTAAAAGTATCCTAGACAAATTAAATGAAAAAGGGCGGAGCCACGCCCATTTTGAAATTTTCTTTTATTTTTGTATTTTGTTGCACCATATCATTACTGGAGTTGAATGTTGACAGAATTTACTTATATACTGTAAAGATATTAAATTTTTTGTAAAAATTTTACTTTAAAAAAAATTTTTTTTTAAAAGTGGGCGTGGTCCTTCCCCGATTTTGCTAATTTTTATTAAGCGTACATATAGTAATAGTAGTAACGTTCCTGACAAATTTCATCATGATATCTTCAACGACTGCCAAATTACACCTTACAAAAGTTTTAAATTACCTTCTTTTAAAAGTGGGCGGTGCCACGCCCATTGTCCAAAATTTTACTAACTTTCTATTCTGCGTCATAAGTTCAACTCATCTACCAAGTTTCGTCGCTTTATCGGTCTTTTGTAATGAATTATCGCACTTTTTCGGTTTTTCGAAATTTTCGATATCGAAAAAGTGGGCGTGGTTATAGTCCGATATCGTTCATTTTAAATAGCGATCTGAGATGAGTGCTCAGGAACCTACATACCAAATTTCATCAAGATACCTCAAAATTTACTCAAGTTATCGTGTTAACGGACGGACGGACGGACGGACGGACGGACGGACGGACGGACATGGCTCAATCAAATTTTTTTTCGATCCTGATTATTTTGATATATGGAAGTCTATATCTATCTCGATTCCTTTATATATGTACAACCAACCGTTATCCAATCAAACTTAATATACTCTGTGAGCTCTGCTCAACTGAGTATAAAAATGAGTTTTGCCATGTTTGTAAGCGAATCAATTTCGAACGGCTCTACGCATAAACTTCGTTCTACTGCTGTTTTCTTATGCTCTACTTGAACTCGGTGTAAGAAAAAAAAAATAAAAATGCTGTTGCCAGTTGTCTGATTTTTTTTTAATGATTGACAACGGCTGAATTTCTTAAAAAAAACATAAATAAATTCTAAATGAATAGCCGAAACAATGGGGTTGATATCTATCTTAGCGTACATTTTGTAGTATTAACCGTGGTTGCTGCAAGTACTTTGCCTTATATTTAATAAAATCAAATTCTTCGAGGACAAAACTCAAATTTATAGGTTCAGTTCAATACCATCGTGTGTTTTTCTATCTGTATGGCTATTTTCAGCTTCTTTTGAAAAGGTCTAGGTTACGGGTTTTCGCAATTCAAGTCCATTGTACACGTGAAAGAACGAATTTTCGCAGTAATAGGCAGATGAATTATTGGTGAGAAGCTTTTTCATGGCAGATCATATATATAACTACTGCAAAATCGGAATTAGAAAATGTCCATTTATAAAAATAATAACTAATAGCCAGATAATTGCAAGCACTGAACACTAGGAAAGTATATATTTGTCTGTATGTATGTCGGTCTGCTGCCACCTTACATATACTTACATACTTTCGGCATGTTCTACATTTATGCGGATTCAAAAAATAGCTATCTTGCAGCATACATTAAAAGCAGTACATTATTTTATCAAAATTGTAATTTACCAATTTAATTGTATAAAAAATTTCACATTTGCGTCATATATTGAGTGAAACCATGTGCCACAATTAATTATTCCTGAAGAGAAGCAGTGTTTTGGCTAAACTTTCACAAAAATGTTAATATGCAAGTAATAAAATAGTTCAGTTGTGAATACTGCATTAAAATAAAAGAGTTTTAATGTTAAATTTAGCGAATTTCAAGTTACATTTTCCCTGTGGTGAATTACCTACCCGTGATAATCTTGGTTTTGGTTTGTCTACTTTGCATGCATGGATAAGATGTTTTGAATGCTTGCTTCACATAAGTTATCGCCTCGAAGTAAAAAAATGGCAGCTTATGAATGAGGCAGATAAAGAGAGTGTAAAGCTACGTTCCAACGAAATCCAGAATAAATTTAAAAGTGTACTTGGATTGATAGTAGATAAACCAAAACCAGGTTTCGGCAATACCGATGACGACAACACTGCTCGTAGGTTGTTCGAAAATTCTGAGGCTAGTGCTGAGAATACGGGATTGGATGTAACGCTCATCAAAAGATTCGACACTCTCCTTCGCGCATTAGCATCTGCGTACAATATAAATATCTGAAAAATTTGCGGTTGAGACTAAAAAACTATATATAGATCTCTATCCATGGTTTAATATGCCTGTTACAGTTCATAAAATCTTAGTGCATAGTACTGATATTATAAAATCAGCAATTTTACCTATTGGTCAACTTTCTGAGGAAGCCCGTAACAAAGGTTTGAGACGATTCAGGGACGATAACACACAAAAGCAGTCGCGTGAAGCCACGAATAGAGATCTTATGAATATGTTGCTTATAATATCGGATCCTTTAGTTAACATTTTTTGGGAGATACCTAAGAAAAAATTTAAATGTCTGACTTCAGAAGTCTTAAATTTACTGTCCCCCTATAATGTTGAGGAGTCAAAAAATACCCCAGTTGTTTCAAGCTTTCACAGTAGTGTTGCTGATGCTCATGACTATGCCACAAGTGACTCATCGAATGAAAGTGATGATAGCGAATAATAACATAATTATAAAAGATAACCTACCCTATAACTTTTTGTTGGATCAGGTTTTATTTAATTTAAATCTATTGTCTTTTCTACTTTGTATGATACTTTACTTTTAAGTTTTTGTAATAAGTAATTTTCACATAATTAATTTAATTATTTACATTGTTATTATTATTATTGTAATTCACTTTTACATTCCTGACTGGTACTATAAAATAATTTTGTAAAAATTGTAGTGTCAGGATAAATACAGTCACTCACATAAATAAGCAGACACCCCTTTTTGGACAATTCTTACAATATTCGCTTTCGCAAATTTATTTTAACAAATTTCCCATAAGAAAATTTGTCACGATCTATAACAAAAACTAAATTATATTTAAAAAATTCGACGAATTTTTATAAAAATTTTTAATTTTTTTCGGAATTTTAAAAAATTTTTAGAGTATTGAGATTTGTAGTCCATTCAATTTAAGTACAATAAAGTAATATTCTTAAGTCCTTTAAATTTTTTTGGACCTATGTCACTTATTCACATCAGTTACTGTATATGAAATAAGCAAATGTATGCATATGAAGTAAAATTTTGGAAAAAAAATAAAAAAAAGAAAATATGGCTGAAAAAAATTACGTAGTTGTAATAAATGACTGCATATGAAACGGAAAATCTCATAAAATAATTTTGTCCAGCTAGCTTGTTTTACACGAAACACTGTGCGCCGGTTGAAATTGTCTTAAAAGAACTCAAAAAGTCTTTCTCTGAAGCAAATAAGTGTTCACCGTGTGAAAATTAAAACCATCACATGTAAATATTATACATTTTATCGGTATAATTATAATTTCTACTTTTACAAATTTATAACGATTTTCATTAAGACTTATGGTAACCTCGCAGGCAGAGTTAACGCATGAATTTTCTGTATACATATATTTTGTTGTTGTTTTGAAAATGGTTTCCTATGAAACGATGCAGTACTATTTGCACTTGGCTGTGAATTCCCTTATATGAAAAAATTTTGTTACCGGGGAACAGGAAGCGGATCATGAATTGGGATAGGTGAAATATACACAAACGAGGGAAACTAAAATTCCAGGCAGGACAACGTCTGCCGGGTTTGCTAGTTCTTTATATAAATGGATAAAAATAAACGAAAAATGTCTCCTAAAACGAAATATAATATTGTTGACCTCTGATGTTCATAATTTAATAAAACCACTTTAATAATATATACGTATGAGAAACAAAGCTATAAAAGAGAACCACACATTACCGAACCTCTATTTGCTTAAAACTGAGGTTGATTGGAAATTCCGTAGTAAAGATTATTGAAAGTACATTCATTGCGCTCCACCTTTATATTTTTGTTCCTCCTAAATATTCTTATAGTCGTTACTAGAAGACCCGGCAGAGTTGTCCTGCCCTAAATTTGGTCTATCTGCATACATTTTAATAAGCTTTTTCCGTCTGACTCTGCCCTCTCCCCCTCTTCAATTTTTCCTAATCCTTTTATTCACTCCTCCCTCCGTCTTTTTCGCTTCATCTATCTCTATCTTCGTCTCATTCTATCTCTTTCTCAATCCCTTCTCTTTTTTTCTGTTCTCTCAATTCCTTCTCATTCTTCTGCATCCCTTATTGCCTGTTTCAGAGGGTGGTATGTATTTTATTCCAGTCCCAGCCCCACTCCGAGTCTCAGTCCCAGTCCTAGTCCTAATCCCAGTCCCAGTCCGTCTCTGGATAATATATAACTCTGTACTAAAGCACTCTTCTACAGCTTTCATTTGATATCCATATTGTATAAACACTGTCTAGGCATTCACTGGCCCACGTTTTGGCCTATATCTCGAGACCCTAGTCACCCAGGGGTATGAAAATTACCCTCTACTAAAGCACTCATCAACAGCTTTCATTTGTTATCCATATTCTATAAACACATTCTAGGGGTACTGGGGTTCACGTTTCGGCCTATATCTCCAGACGATGTACGTCGATCGCAACCAAACCTATGTAGTGACCACCGCGTGAAGTTTACGCAACTTGTGTGAAAGTTTGAACAAAATCGACCGACGTATCTCTTCAAACACCGGCGACCAACTACCACATATTTTAGCCTTTCTTTTTATAAATATAGATTTTTATTTTTCACACTTCACTATAATATTAAAACGAAATGCAGATTTTCGTTGCTTTTGAAATGCGGCTTAAAATTTGCACATGGAACAACTACTCTCCTGAATTAAAAAAAAATGTCATAGTACCTCTAAATCGCGGGCCCCTCAGAACCCTCCCCCCCCCCCCCCTTTTTTTTTGGCGGGCCTGGTGATGTGCTATACTTGATATCATTCGCTATAATATTTTTTATTGATAAGCACGTTGTTTAATTAAACACCAACCAATTACACGGAAGTATATCCGCACCCCTGAAAATGTGAGTGCCGGTGAGTATACGTAATATGTTATTATTACGTATAAACAAATAAAAAAATTTGAAATAAAAGAATATTGCGACTGTAAACTGAGATATAACCTATCCTGTCTCTCAAGCTAGATCAAACTACACACGGGGTGCAGAACGAATTCAAAATCGGTTAAGTAGTTTAGGAGTCCATCTGCGCCAAACATAGTGACACGTGATTTTTATATATTAAGATGTTGAAATTTGAATATCAAAGTTCAACAAAATTATGTCTCTATTTGAGAAGACATTTTTGGTTTAAAGAAGCTCTTAAAAAATTGTTATCTTTTTTATACTCAGCTGAGCAGAGCTCACAGAGTATAATAACTTTGTTCGCATAATGGTAATCCGTAACGGCATAAACTTATCGAGATAGATATAGACTTATATATATCAAAATGATCTGGGTGAAAAAAGAAATTCATGTAGCCATGTCCGTCCGTCTGTCCGTCCGTCTGTAAGCACGATAATTTGAGTAAATTTTGAGGTATCTTGATGAAATTTGGTATGTGGGTTCCTGGGCGCTCATTTCAGATCGCTGTTTAAAATGAACGAAATCGGACTACAATCACGCCCACTTTTTCTATATCGAAAATTTCGAAAAACAGAAAAAGTGCGATAATTCATTACCAAAGACGGATAAAGCGATGAAACTTCGTAGGTGCGTTGGCCTTATGACGCAAGATAGAAAATTAGAAAAATTTTGGACAATGGGCGTGGCACCGTCCACTATTAAAAGATGGTAATTTAAAAGTTTTGCAAGCTGTAATTTGGCAGTCGTTGAAGATATTATGATGAAATTTGGTAGGCACGTTACTCCTATTACTATATATGTGCTAAATAAAAATTAGCGAAATCGGATGAGGAGCACGCCCACTTTAAAAATAAAATGTTTTTTAAAGCCAAATTTTAACAAAAAATTTAATATCTTTACAGTATAAAAGTAAATTATGACAACATTCGACTCCAGTAATGATATGGTGCAACAAAATACAATGATAAAAGAAAATTACAAAATCGGCGTAACTTTTAATGCCATAAGTCGAACAAAAATTTATCAATCCTTGTGATTCTATGACGATAACTGTTTTCTGTGAAAGTGGGCGAAATCGGTTGAAGCCACGCCCAGTTTTTATAAACAGTCGACCGTCTGTCCTTCCGCTCGGCCGTTAACACGATAACTTGCGCAAAAAACGATATATCTTAAGTAAACTTAGCTCACGTACTTATCTGAAGTCACTTTATCTTGGTATAAAATATGGCCGAAATCCGACATGACCACGCCCAATGCCATAGTTCTGTACCAAATATGAAAAAAGAGATGAAACATGGTAATTGGATTGGTTTATTGACGCAAAATATAACTTTAGAAAAAAACTTTGTAAAATGGGTGTGACACCTACCATATTAAGTATAAGAAAATGAAAAAGTTCTGCAGAGCGAAATCAAAAGCCCTTGGAATCTTGGCAGGAATACTGTTCGTGGTATGACATATATAAATAAATTAACGGTACCCGACAGAAGATGTTCTGGGCCACCCTGGTCCACATTTTGGTCGATATCTCGAAAACGCTTTCACATATACAACTAACATTAATACTTTTACATATCGTACAAACACTTTCTAGAGTCACCCCTGGTCCACCCTTATTGCGATATCTCGAAAAGGCGTCCACCTATAGAACTAAGGCCCACTACATTTTAAATAATCATTAAGACCCTTCATTTGATACACATGTCATACAAACACATTCCAGGGTTACCCTAGGTTCATTTTGCTAAATGGTGATTTTCCCTTATTTTGTCTCCAAAGCTCTCAGCTGAGTATGTAATGTTCGGGTACACCCGAACTTAGCCTTCCTTACTTGTTATTTTCTCCTTTTATTGCATTGGCTTGGTTTTAAGAACGACAAATGTGTGAGGTTGCAATTTTTTAGGTCAATGAGAAGTTACCTAAAACTTGATCATTTGACTTGACATTTCGTACCGAGCGCCTCCTATTAGAGGTTATCCAATTATATAATACATCATAATCGGGTTCTCATATACATATCAGTTATTAAGTTTGTAGCTCAGTAGGAGGTTAAATAAGGTTAGGTTTGATTGACCGGTCCATGAGGACCTCACATAGACTGAATGAGTCCATAATGTTACCAGAGGTCCACGCACACTGAGCCCAGAAACCTTTCCTACCGGTGAGAGCCATAAATGCTGTCTTGGATGTTCCTCTGAGCGACTCGCAGCAACATTTGACTGTTTGTCCTACTCTAACACCTTCGTCGTGACGGATGGAATATTCCGGTCAATTTCTGAAAGGCTACCGACTGAATTCCAATCTTAGTACCTCGCACGTAAATGAGAAATAATTAAATGAGGGTGAAAATTCAGATAGGTAGCGCCCGGGTCGAGATATAAAGAAATTACGTACCATACGGCGTAATCTTGCGATAATAGTTCATAGGACCCGAACAATGCAAACAATTAGAAATTTCATACAAGCTAAGGACCTAAATTTAAAACATGGATCAGAGATCAATGGCATTTTAACATGTGTAACAAAAAGTTTTGCTAAGGGTTGCACGGTTCTAGATAATTCTGAAAATCGTACTGATTGAATGGAATCCTGCGATACAGTTTTGAGGGATTTCCCACTGAGCTGTTATCTTAATACCTCATAGGTTTAGTCCTATTTTCGCAAATATTTCGACCCATGTGCCACCTAATGGAAATTATTTCTCATTTTGTTGTATCATCACGGTGACCTTAAGTAAGTATTCAAGTTTGAGAAGTTCCTTAAATATCGATCCCAAGTTTCCACATGGTCTAATTGGATATTCTATATATCTGCCTTATTTAGACTATTTTTTTATCCTGAATATTACAATCAAATAAAGCTCTAGTTTATAAGTTTCACGTTCCTCGATTATCGGGAAGTCACATAAAAACCGATTTCAAGATTCACAATTTCATATGAATTTTTCAATAAGCTCGACAAGTGCGGCACATAGGGGAAATTGTTTCTCCTTTTGTTGCATTGTCACGATGACCTGAACTATGTGTAAGATTTCATGTTCCTACCTCCAAATGGATTTTCTGTATATTTCTTTATATATCGACCCCTTCCCCATCTAGATTTTTTTATTTTGAATATTACAACCTTATAGGCACAAAGCTTCAGGTACCTAGGAGTTCGGGAAGTCACCATACAGGTGACTGGTACTTCTGATTTGATGTTTCATTTTCCGACGCAGTACGATATTGACATAGAACCATGGAGTGAGATAAACAAAATACATGGAGTGTCTGTGTTTGTGCGTATGTATGTCGCCCTGCTGTCACCTTGAAAAGTTTGGCAATGGGTGTCCCCTAAGTTTACTTCGTAATCTTACAGGATATTTGTCAGCGGCATAGTGATGTACCGAACTTGCAAAGATTCGCTTTAGTATATTGAAATTGAACCTTAAATACTATTCGATACCCTTTAACCGGTTCCAATTAGGACCAATAGTTATATATTACTCACTTAATTAGCGCTAAACCATTTATGGCCACCAAACAGGGCGCACCAGTCGCTTCATAGTTGTGAGAACTGTTGTTGTTGTTGTAGCAATGCTTCGCCCCACCTAATAGCTGCGACTGATCAAAAATTGTCAACACGGGTGGACCATAATGAAAGGGATGTTAGAGGCGTTGGTTCCACATTACAATTAAAGATATGGTTGGTGTCATGTGGATACACATTGCAAGCGGGGCATATATTTTGTATGTCGGGGTTGATTCTGGATATGTAAGAGTTTAACCTGTTACAGTATCCAGAACGAAGTTGAGCCAGCGTGACTCGCGTTTCCCTGGGGAGTATGCGTTCCTCTTCCGCAAGTTTTGGGTACTGTTTTTTGAGTACTGGATTCACCGGGCAATTCCTGGTATAAAGGTCCGACGCCTGTTTGTGGAGTTCACCAAGGACTTGCTTGTGTTTTTTTGTTCATACGGCTGAGTTTTCAGGTGCCGTATTTCCTCAAAATGCCTATGGAGGTGACTCCTTAAGTCCCTAGGCGGTGTTGGCTCATCAATCAGATGTCTGTTGGGATGCCCACGTTTCTGGGTATTCAACAGGAACTGTTTGGTTAGCATCTCATTTCTCTCCCTGTTGGGGAGTATTCTCGTCTCATTATGTAGATGGTGTTCTGGGGACATAAGAGGACAGCCCGTGGCGGTTCTGAGCGCAATAATTTGGCAGGCCTGTAGCTTATTCCAGTGGGTAATTTTTAGGCTTGGCGACCATATAGGGGAGGCGTAGCATGCAGTCGGCTGGCCAATTGCTTTTTAAGTGGAAATGAGCGTTTCTTTGTCTTTTCCCCAAGTACAGCCAGCAAGAGATTTGAGGATTTTATTACGGCTCTGGATTTTCGGAACAATTGCGGCTGCGTGCTCACCAAAATGTAGATCCTGATCAAACTTCACACCCAAGATTTTGGGGTGTAGGACAGTCGGTAGCGTAGTGCCATCGACGTGGATGTTCAAAATGGTCGACATTTGGGACGTCTAAGTTGTAAATAAGGTCGCGGAGGATTTAGTCGGTGATAATGCCAGGTTTTGCGAGGCGAAAAAACTGGAGAGATCAGGGAGGTGGCCGATTATTCTGTTGCAGAGCTCATCGATCTGTGGGCCTGGGCGTGTGGCCATTATTGTGCAGTCAGCGGCGTAGGAAACGATAGTAACTCTTTCTGGTGGCGAAGGTAGTTGAGATATGTAGAAATGTGGGGATAGGACACCACCTTGTGGCACTCCCTGTTTAATTCTTCTTGGTTTTGATGTTTCATTTATAAATGTCACCGATATCTGCATACCACCCAGATAATTTGCATTCCACCTTTTAAGACATGGAGGAAGGGTAGACCCCTCCGGGTCTTGCAGTAGCGTGCCATGGTTGACCGTATCAAAAGCTTTTGATAGGTCTAGCGCTACGAGTACTGTTCTATGGTTTGGATTTTGATTTAAACCGCAATTTATCTGGGTGCTGATGGCATTTAGCGCGATGATGGTGCTATGGAGTTTTCTGAAGCCATGCTGATGGCAGGCTAGCTGCAAATTTGCTTTGAAGTGGGGAGCAAAATGGCTTCAAGTGTCTTGGCTACTGGCGATAGGAGAGATATCGCACGATACGACTCTCCTATGTTAGCTGGTTTCCCAGGCTTTAGTAGCGGGACCACCTTGGCCATTTTCCATTTTTCGGCTATGACAAAGGTGGAAAGAGACAGGTTGAAGACATATGCTAAATATTTGATACCCTCTTTCCCTAGGCTTTTAAGCATCGGCATGGCTATGCCGCCTGGGCCCACTGCTTTGGATGGTTTAGCATGACCGATGGCATCCTCAACCTCTTTGGCGGTGATGGTAATTGGTGACGCAATGAATTTGTGTTTATGTGCGCGTCTGTTGGCCCTCCGTCTATCTTTTTCGACCGTGGAATGCATTATATATTGTCGGCAGAAAGCGCTCGCGCATTTTTTCGCATCCGACAGCACTTTATGGCCAAAGGCGATGGAAACTTTGTCATTGTGCCTAGACGGATTCGATAGGGACTTTACGGTGGACCAAAGTTTACCTACACCGGCAGAGAGGTTACAACCGCTTAGGTGCTCCTCCCATTTCTCCCGCTTGTGTTTATCCACAAGCAATATGATGCGTTGGTTTATATCCCTTATTTGGGGTTCGCCGGGATCGAGCTGTCTTATAAGGTCACGTTCTCTCGCTAAACTTGCGGCCTCCGCCGGGAAGTGTATTCTACCGGCGGGAATGAAACGAGCCGAGGCGGATTCAATGACCTTGCGGAAAGCACGCTCCCCTTGGCGGGCATCAGTTGCGATAGGGAGGACAGCAAAGCGGTTGTCTGTAAAGGATTTGTATTAGTCCCACTTTCCTTTTTTAAAGTTAATGAAAGTGCGTTTTTCTGCGACGATGAAGTCGGCGGAAGGCTCGAGCGAAATAAGTATAGGCAGGTGGTCGGATGCCAATGTTACCATCGGCTGCCAGTTGACGCAGTTTACGAGTTCTGCGCTCACGATTGAAATATCCGGCGAACTGTGACAGCTTCCTACCATACGTGTGGGGGCGTCTCCGTTTATTGTGCAAAACGTCGTTTCTTCTATTTGGTGCGCCAATATCTCACCCCTACTGTCCACCCGCAAGTTTGAGTGCCATAGATCGTGATGGGCATTGAAATCGCCTAAGATAATGCGATTGTTGCCAGTGAGTACGGCGTTGATATTAGGGCAGTATCCACTGGGGCAACAGGTGGCAGGAGGGATGTAGATGTTGATAATTTCTAGGTTTGCATCGCCCGACCGGACAGATAATCCTTGACGTTCTAAGACACTGTCCCTGCGGTCGATGTCGGGATCAAATATATGATATTGCACAGAGTGGTGTATGATAAATGCGAGGCCGCCTCCATTTCCGCTCTCGCGATCTTTTCTGTGGACATTATACCCAGAACAGGTCTGCAATGCAGATCTTGCTGTGAGTTTAGTCTCTTGAATCGCAGCAATGCGGATGTTGTGCCGCTTCATGAAATCGACTATCTCCGTGATCTTCCCAGTTAATACACTACAGTTTAACTGCAGAATTCTGAAGTGCATAGGGGGAGACGTCGTCACTCTGGGAGTAAGTGACGGGTGACTACGCCTGGATTGTTTAAGGCCAGGACGCGACTGCTTTTGTGGCCCTGGGACTGGACGTCCTTGGGTAAGCATTGGGGTACCCGGTGTATTTGGGCATGCGGCTTGGCAACATGGCCCAATTAAACCCGTCGGGGGTTCTCGTTACGGTGCAAAGGGAGGTAGGGACTAAGAGTCTGTTTCCTTCACCTACACAATTGCTGCCGGAAAAGAGGAGGGGGGGGAGGGGAAGACGGGGGCCGGGGCTGATACTCGGCATTGCTCGCGACTCTACTACGGAGATTTTAGGTATGAGTGGGAGCAGCCGTGTGAGTTGGTGGCGCAGTGGGGCGCGAGCAACAGCAGGTACTTGTTGTGGCTTGCTGAGCAGCGGGTCTGCTGGAAGATAGCGGGGGCGCTAAGGCGCAGAATATGGGACGTCCTTGGGCGTGAACAGCAAGGAGCCACAAAAGATTTATAGATTTACGTGCACGTCTGGTTTTGCGATCTAGCCCACAACAACCTGTTCGATGCAACCATCCCTTACACGAGACACATGACCGGGGTCAGGAGACGGACCTGGATTGGGTTCGATACCTTCCCGGAGCAAGAGAATATGGAGCAGTCCTGCTGCAAGGAGCTGCTGGGAGGATGACAATTTGTGGGAGGGACGCAACAAATTAAATGGGGTTATACTGAAATGGCCGTCCTTGGTCGGGAAAAATCCCGAGTCGCTCCGGTACATAGAACCGACGGCCTTGGGAAGCGTGCGAACTGGTGTCAATTGGTATCAAGAAAGGAAATTTAAATCGTTTTCCACCAGGTCCTCCCAGTGGAGTTAGAGCCTCGTCTTCTTCTGCTTCCATAGGTGAGCTCCGATAAGAATAACTTTTAGTCCGGAGCATCATCTTTCATTCGCATAACATGACCTAGCCAGCGTAACCGCCGTGCTTTAGTTCAGTGAACTATGTTGATGTCTGCATAAAGCTCGTAATTTAATCTTCCACGATACTCGCCATCGCTTATATATTATATAGCTTATTATCAAATTGTAGGATTTGGGAACTAAAAAACAAAACAATTTAATTTGAATTCTCCATAGAAAAATTTTAACTTTGACCCATGTGCGACACCACCCCCTAATCGCCTCCAATCGGGATCAAAGTTTATGTGTAGTATTATTTATCGTGGTATAACATTTCCAAAGGGTGAGAATTGAAACAAATTTTAACTTCATGTATAAGGACCACCCCAATATCCAGATATATTCTTTCTACTTGAAAAAGTAATCATAATATTGTCACAGCACCATTGAACTAACGCTAGCCACCGACGTAGACACCTGGCCCTGTTGTGTAGTAAATTGATTTGCTGGAGCTGCTGCCACTGCAAATGGATGGTGATGGCTCATATGATGTAATCCCATAGAAGGCATACTTATAGTGGTCATCGAATGCAGAGTGTGTTGGAGGTGAAGTCCTGGCTCAACCTTAGGCTTTGCTCCTATTGAATTTGAATGATCACAATGAGAAACTATGTTTGATAAAGAAGATGGGTCAGCATTCTTTTTGTTTAGCTTTCTTTCTTTGGCTCTACGATTTTGAAACCAAATCTTCACCTGCCGTTCGGATAGTGACAGAATTTGGGCCAACTCGGTTTTACGGCGTATAGTTATGTAGCGAGATGTGCAATATTCCTTTTCAAGCTCTAACCGCTGAAAATCAGTATATACAACCCTGTATTTGTCCTTGGTACGAGTTTTACCTGAAATTAAAAAAATATATCACATTTTAATGTTTTTTTGAAGTATAAAATTGGAGTAATGGCGACAGGTATGTACATATTTTAGTGTTTTTTCTTGTTCCATTGTCAGGATTAAATAGTTGATTATGAAAATTTTAGGCTGGGGGTGTTAAATAAAACAAATGTTTATTTTCTACTCCTCAAAATTTTTAAATTTTTCTTAGGGGAGTATATTTGTTAAAAATGCGGTTTGTTTTACAATCTGAAATATTGCACTGAGCAGAGCTCACAGAGTATATTAACTTTGATTGGTTAACGGTTGGTTGTACAGATATAAAAGAATCGAGATAGATATAGACTTCCATATATCAAAATCATCAGTATCGAAAAAAAATTCGATTGAGCCATGTCCGTCCGTCCGTCCGTTAACACGATAATTTGAGTAAATTTTGAGGTATCTTGATGAAATTTGGTATGTAGGTTCCTGGGCACTCATCTCAGATCGCTATTTAAAATGAACGATATCGGACTATAACCACGCTCACTTTTTCGATATCGAAAATTTCGAAAAATCGAAAAAGTGCAACCAAATAAGGATAAAGCGATAAAACTTGGTAGGTGAGTTGAACTTATGACGCTGAATAGAAAAATAGTAAAACTTTAAACAATGGGCGTGGCACCGCCCACTTTTAAAAGAAGGTAATTTAGAAGTTTTGCAAGCTGTAATTTGGCAGTCGTTGAAGATAGCATGATGAAATTTGGCAGGAACGTTACTCTTATTACTATATGTATGCTTAATAAAAATTAACAAAATTGGAGAACGACCACGCCCACTTTTTAAACAAAAATTTTTTTAAAGCCAAATTTTAAAAGAAAGTTAATATCTATACAGTATATAAGTAAATTATGTCAACATTCAACTCCAGTAATGGTATGGTGCAACAAAATACAAAAATAAAAGAAACTTTCAAAATAGGCGTGGCTCCGCCCTTTTTCATTTAATTTGTCTAGGATACTTTTAATGCCATATGTCGAACAAACCATTACCAATCCTTGTAAAATTTGGTAGAGCCTTAGATTCTAGAACGATAACTGTTTTCTGTGAAAAAGGGCGAAATCGGTTGAAGCCACGCCCAGTTAACACGACAACTTGAGCAAAAATCGATATACATATCTTTACTAAACTCAGTTCACGTACTTATCTGAACTCTCTTTATATTGGTGTAAAAAATGGCCGAAATCCGACTATGACCACGCCCACTTTTTCGATATCGAAAATTACTAAAAATGAAAAAAATGCCATAATAATATACCAAATACGAAAAAAGGGATGAAACATGGAAATTGGATTGGTCTATTGACGCAAAATATAACTTTAGAAAAAAAATTTGTAAAATGGGTGTGACACCTACCATACTAAGTAGAAGAAAATGAAAAAGTTTTGCAGGGCGAAATCAATAGCCCTTGGAATCTTGGAAGGGTAACTGTTCGTGGTATTACATATATAAATAAATTAGCGCTACCCGACAGATGATGTTCTGGGTCAACCTGGTTCACATTTTGGTCGATATCTCGAAAACGCCTTCACATATACAGCCTTTTAAAACCCTCATTAATACCTTTAATTTGATACCCATATCGTACAAACACATTATAGAGTCACCCCTGGCCCACCTTTATGGCGATATCTCGAAAAGGCGTCCACCTATAGAACTAAGGCCCGATCCCTTTTAAAATACTCATTATCACCTTTCGTTTGATACCCATATCGTACAAACAAATTCTAGAGTCACCCCTGGTCCAACTTTATGGCGATATCTCGAAAAGGCGCCCACCTATAGAACTAAGGCCCACTCCCTTTTAAAATACTTATTAACACCTTTCATTTGATACTCATATCGTACAAACAAATTCTAGAGTCAGCCCTGGTCCACCTTTATGGCGATATCTCGAAAAGGCGTCCACCCATAGAACTAAGGCCCACTCCGTTTTAAAATACTCATCAACACCTTTCGTTTGATACCCATATAGTACAAACGCATTCTAAAGTCACCCCTGGTCCACGTTTAGGGCGATATCTCGAAAAGGCGTCCACTTATAGATTTAAGGCCCAATCCCTTTTAAAATACTCATTAACACCTTTCATTTGATACCCATATCGTACAAAAAAATTCTAGAGTCACCCCTGGTCCACCTTTATGGCGATATCTCGAAAAGGCGTCCACCTGTAGAACAAAGGGCCACTCCCTTTTAAAATACTCATTAACACTTTTCATTTTATAACCATATTGTACAAACGCATTCTAGAGTCACTCCTGGTCCACGTTTATGTTGACATCCCGAAAAGGCGTCCACGAATAAAACTAAGGCCCATTCCCTTTTAAAATACTTATTAACACCTTTCGTTTGATACCCATATTGTACAAAAGCATTCTAGAGTCACCCCTGGTCCACGTTTATGGCGATATCTCGAAAAGGCGTCCACCCATAGAACTAAGACCCACTCCCTTTTAAAATACTCATTATCGCCTTTCGTTTGATACCCATATTGTACAAAAGCATTCTAGAGTCACCCCTGGTCCACGTTTATGGCGATATCTCGAAAAGGCGTCCACCCATAGAACTAAGACCCACTCCCTTTTAAAATACTCATTATCACCTTTTATTTGATACCCATATCATACAAACGAATTCTAGAGTCAGCCCTGGTCCACCTTTATGGCGATATCTCGAAAAGGCGTCCACCCATAGAACTAAGGCCCACTCCGTTTTAAAATACTCATCAACACCTTTCGTTTGATACCCATATCGTACAAAAAAATTCTAGAGTCACCCCTGGTCCACCTTTATGGCGATATCTCGAAAAGGCGTCCACCTATAGAACTTAGGCCCACTCACTTTTAAAATACTCATTAACACCTTTCACTTGATACCCATATCGTACAAACAAATTCTAGAGTCACCCCTGGTCCAACTTTTATGGCGATATCTCGAAAAGGCGTCCTCCTATAGAACTTAGGCCCACTCCCTTTTAAAATACTCATTAACACTTTCATTTGATACCCATGTCGTACAAACAAATTCTAGAGTCAGCCCTGGTCCACCGTTATGGCGATATCCCTAAATGGCGTCCATCTATAGAACTATGGCCCACTCCCTATTAAAATACTCTTTAATACCTTCCATTTGATACATATGTCATACAAACACATTCCAGGTATACCCTAGGTTCATTTTATTACGAGGTGATTTTCCCTTATTTTGTCTCCATAGCTCTCAACTGAGTATGTAATGTTCGGTTACACCCGAACTTAGCCTTCCTTACTTGTTTTTAACTATATATATTTGTTTGTAACTACCCTTTGCGCGCCTATCCTAGAGAGTTACAAACAAACATACATACAAGTGAAGCTAATATAAGCGTGTTAAAAGAGATACATCTACAATTAAAATTACAGACAAACTGGGTCGCCCCTAGGCTGTGTTTGGCAAGCACTCTGAGTGTATTTCTACCATGAAACGCTCTCAGTGACAACTCATCTGCCTTCCAGATGCCGTTCGAAGTCGGCATAAAACAAGTAGGTCCCGTCCCGCCAATTTGTAAGAAAAATGGAAAAGGAGCACGACGCAAATTGGAAGAGAATCTCGGCCCAAAATTTCTTGGGAGGTTATCGCGCCTTATATTAATTAATTAATTAGGCGGACAAATTAACCTTACTTGGCCGGACGCGGACGATAATTTTTCATAAAATTGATCCAAAAACCGTTATTAAGCAGACGCTTATATGTTATAACATATCAACTAAGTGCTTCTAAAAACGAGCACGCACCCCCAATAGGCTGACTACGTTTGGGTATGTGTGATTATATAAAAGAGGTCAACGAAATAACGTTAAATATACATATGTAGGTATGTGCAGAATCAAAGAACGCTGCAATGTTGCCGTATATATCTACTGTGTACAAAAAGAAATCTCAAAACATTGTTTATTATATAGTTTGGCAGCTTAAATTGAGGTTATGTTGCGATTAGAGTGGAAGGCTGTCGAATGGAGTGGAATGAAGAACACCAGAAAGAGCAGAGTTGTATTGCATCAATATACATACATACCTTCAATCTTTCTGTGAATATTAAAGACAAATGTTGAAAAAGTAACTTAATACTTGAATATAAGCAAACATTTTTTGTCAATTACTGCAAATAATTTGTCCTAAATGCTATATATTACAAAATGATCACATGTCTGCTTAAAAATTTTACCTGAATTTTCCTAAAGATTTTCGTAATATAAACGTTAGTAATGTTTGCGTGCGTATGCTAATTTTGAGCGATCAGCTGTTAGTTGATCTCATATATATACATATCAAGGATAGATTTAAAGAGGAATGTCGCGAATATTAAATGATATGAAAGATGAATTATACTACTCATACATATTCAAATATCGTTTTCGGTAAAAAGCTATAACGACAGCCTTTCATCAGTAGTGTAGGATTACGCGTGTATTTGTATGTGTGTTATCCGCGATGCAACCGCCCGAGTAAAAGCGTGTATGAATGTGTGGGTGTGTAGCTTGTCGCAGGCGTAGGTGCGATGATAGCAATTTGTTTGAGTGAGACAAATCACATCATCAGGCGGACGGAGCACCGATATCCACCAGCTTCCGAAAGCGATCGAACATTAGAAAATTTTAGTTTCAACGTGTCCAAAAAGTAATGCGGTTCGGTATGCTCCGTTGAATCTTGTAACTTTAAACGAGCAATTCTTGTATATTTGTATATTTGTATGTTTGTATACCCGAACGTTCTCGGGAACAGCTCAACCGATTTAAATGAAATTTGGCACAGAGATAATGTATCACCTTCTAAGACTTTCTACCTAGATGTTGCCACTCCGGATGTTTCACAAGGTTGCCAGCTATTCGAAATTTAAAAAAAATTGCATGTGATATGCCGATATGGGTATCAGACGAAAGGCATTTCACTCCGCATTACAATAGGGACATTTTTGAGTAGGGTTGCCATTTGTATATTTGTAGATATATTTGTATATTTGTATGTTTGTATATTTTTGTTTGTATAGCCGAACGATCTCGGGAACGGCTCAACCGATTTAAATAAAATTTGGCACAGAGATAATATATCACCTTCTAAGATGTCCTACCCAGGTGTTGCCAACTAGAATGTTTCATAAAGTTGCAAACGAAAGGTATTTCACCCGCATTACAATAGGAACTGTTTTGAGTAGGGTTGCCATTTGTATATTTGTATGTTTGTATAGCCGAACGATCTCGGGAACAGCACAACCGATTTAAATGAAATTCGGCGCAGAGATAATGTATCACCTCCTAAGACTTTCTACCTAGGTGTTGCCATTCAGAATATTTCAAAAGGTTGCCACCTATTCGAAATTAAAAAAAAATTGCATGAAATATGCCGATATAGGTATCAGGCGAAAGGTATTACACTCCCATTACAATAGGGACATTTTTGAGTTGCCATTTGTATATTTGTAGATATATATGTATATTTGTGTGTTTGTATAGCCGAACGACCTCGGGAACGGCTCAAACCAATTTAAAGGAAATTTGGCACAGAGATAATGTATCACCTTCTAAGACTTTCTACCTAGGTATTGCCCCTCAGAATGTTTCACAAGGTTGCCACCAATTCGAAATTAAAAAAAATTGCATGAAATATGCCGATATGGGTATCAGACGAAAAGTTTTTCACTCCGCATTATAATATGGAAATTTTTTAGTAGGACTGCCATTTGTATATTTGTATATTTGTATGTGTGTATATTTATGGGTATGTATAGCCGAACGATTTCGTGAAATGCTCAACCGATTTAAATGAAATTTGGCACAGAGATAATGTATCACCTTCTTTCCAACAGATTTTCTACCTAGGTGTTGCCACTCAGAATGTTTCATAAGGCTGCCATCTATTCAAAATTTAATTTTAACAAGGAAGGAAGGCTAAATTCGGATGTAACCGAACATTACATACTCAGTTGAGAGCTATGGAGACAAAATAAGGGAAAATCACCCCTGGAATGTGTTTGTATGACATGTGTATCAAATGGAAAGTATTAAAGAGTATTTAAAGAGGGAGTAGGCCATAGTTCTATAGATGGACGCCATTTAGCGATATCGCCATAACGGTGGACCAGGGCTGATTCTAGAATTTGTTTGTACGATATGGGTATCAAATGAAAGGTGTTAATGAGTATTTTAAAAGGGAGTGGGCCTAAGATCTATAGGAGGACGCCTTTTCGAGATATCGCCATAAAGGTGAACCAGGGGTGACTCTTGAATTTGTTTGTACGATATGGGTATCAAATGAAAGGTGTTAATGAGTGTTTTAAAAGGGAGTGGGCCTAAGTTATATAGGTGAACGCCTTTTCGAGATATCGCCATAAAAGTAGAGCAGGGGTGACTCTAGAATTTGTTTGTACGATATGGGTATCAAATGAAAGGTGTTAATGAGTTTTTTAAAAGGGAGTGGGCCTAAGTTCTATAGGTGGACGCCTTTTCGAGATATCGCCATAAAGGTGGACCAGGGGTGACTCTAGAATTTGTTTGTACGATATGGGTATCAAATGAAAGGAGTTAATGAGTATTTTAAAAGGGAGTGGGTCTTAGTTCTATAGGTGGACGCCTTTTAGAGATATCGCCAGAAAGGTGGACCAGGGGTTACTCTAGAATTTGTTTGTACGATATGGGTATCAAATGAAAGGTGTTAATGAGTATTTTAAAAGGGAGTGGGCCTTAAATCTATAAGTGGATCCTTTTCGAGATATCGCCATAAACGTGGACCAGGGGTGACTCTAGAATGCGTTTGTACAATATGGGTATCAAACGAAAGGTGTTGATGAGTATTTTAAAACGGAGTGGGCCTTAGTTCTATGGGTGGACGCCTTTTCGAGATATCGCCATAAAGGTGGACCAGGGCTGACTCTAGAATTTGCTTGTACGATTTGGATATCAAATGAAAAGGTTTAATAAGTATTTTCAAAGGGAGTGGGCCTTAGTTCTATAGGTGGACGCCTTTTCGAGATATCGCCATAAAGGTGGACCAGGGCTGACTCTAGAATTTGTTTGTGCGGTATGGGTATCAAATTAAAGGTATTAATGAAGGTTTTAAAAGGTTGTATATATGAAGGCGCTTTCGAGATATCGACCAAAATGTGGACCAGGGTGACTCAGAACATCATCTGTCGGGTACCGCTAATTTATTTATAAATGTAATACCACGAAAATTTATCCTTCCAAGATTCCAAGGGCTTTTGATTTCGCCCTGCAAAACCTTTTCCCTTTCTTTTACTTAATATGGTAGGTGTCACACCCTATTTGCAAAGTTTTTTTCTAAAGTTATATTTTGCGTCAATAGACCAATCCAATTTCCACGTTTCATCCCTTTTTTCGTATTTGGTATATTATTATTGCATTTTTTTCATTTTTAGTAATTTTCGATATCGATAAAGTGGGCGTGGTCATAGTCGGATTTCGGCTATTTTTTACACCAATATAAAGTGAGTTCAGATAAGTACGTGAACTGAGTTTAGTAAAGACATATCGATTTTTGCTCAAGTTATCGTGTTAACGGCCGACCGGTAGGACAGACGGTCGACTGTGTATAAAAACTGGGCGTGGCTTCAACCGATTTCGCCCTTTTTCACAGAAAACAGTTATCGTTCTAGAATCTAAGCCTCTACCAAATTTCACAAGGATTGGTAATGCTTTGTTCGACATGTGGCATTAAAAGTATCCTAGAAAAATTAAATGAAAAAGGGCAGAGCCACGCCCATTTTGAATATTTCTTTTATTTTTGTATTTTGTTGCACCATATCATTACTGGAGTTGAATGTTGACATAATTTACTTATATACTGTAAAGATATTAACTTTCTTTTAAAATTTGACTTAAACAAATTTTTTTTTAAAAGTGGGCGTGGTCGTTTTCTGAATTTGCTAATTTTTATTAAGCATACATATAGTAATATGCGTAACGTTCCTACCAAATTACATCATGATATCTTCAACGACTGCCAAATTACAGCTTGCAAAACTTCTAAATTACCTTCCTTTAAAAGTGGGCGGTGCCAAGCCCATTGTCCAAAATTTTACTAGTTTTCTATTCTGCGTCATAAGTTCAACTCACCTACCAAGTTTTATCGCTTTATCCGTATTTGGTAATGAATTATCGCACTTTTTCGAAATTTTCGATATCGAAAAAGTGGGCTTGGTTATAGTCCGATATCGTTCATTTTAAATAGCGATCTGAGATGAGTGCCCAGGAACCTACATACCAAATTTCATCAAGATACCTCAAAATTTACTCAAGTTATCGTGTTTAGAGACGGACGGACGGACATGGCTCAATCGAATTTTTTTCGATACTGATGATTTTGATATATAGAAGTCTATATCTATCTCGATTCCTTTATACCTGTACAACCAACCGTTATCCAATCAAACTTAATATACTCTGTGAGCTCTGGGTATCAAGCGAAAGGTATTTCATTCCGCATTACAATAGGGATATTTTTGAGAAGGGTTGCCACTTGTATATTTTTATATTTGTATGTCTGTATGTTTGTATATTTGTATGTTTGTATAGCCGACCGATCTCGGAAACGGCTCAACCGATTTAAATGAAATTTGGCGCAGAGATAATGTATCACCTTCTAAGACTTTCTACCTAGTTGTTGCCACTCAGAATGTTTCAAAAGGTTCCAACCTATTCGAAATTTAGAAAAATTGCATGATATATGCCGATGCGCTTCCCAAGCAGTCGGTTCTATGTACCGGAGCGACTCGCGATTTCTCCCGACCAAGGACTGTCATTTCAGTGTAACCCCATTTAATTTGTTCCGTTCCTCCCACAAATTGTCATCCTCCCAGCAGCTCATTGCAGCGGGGCAGCTCCATATTCTCTTGCTCCGGAAGGTTTTGCTGCGTCTGCCGCAAAAGAATCTTTTTAGGACGGTCATACTCTTGTCAGTGTGTCTCGTGCAAGGGATGGTTGCATCGGACAGGTTGTTCTGGGCTAGATCCCAAAACCCGACGTCCACGTAACTTTTAAAAATCTTTTGTGGCTCCTTGCTGTTCACGCCAAAGGGCGTCCCGTATTCTATGCCTTAGCACCCAAAAAATTTGTACTTTGCGAGGAAGGATCTCGAAAACTTTTTATTTTTTTTGCAGATTTTTTTTCTCTCTAAGCTCTGTTTTATTACAAAACAAAAAAAAAATAAACTTTCATTCAACAAAATCTATTAACTGATACAAAATTTATAAGCATTCAAATAAATATATCTATATAGTAAAACTTAAGTGCCCTACAAATAATAGCATATGTACATATGATTCTGTCTTAACTCTATGATCTTATTTTATAATTGAAAAAGATATGTGTCTTGTTTTGACGCTTATTTAGATTAGGATCGGTTTCTCTTATGAGAAACCAACAGCAGTCACCCATCATAGCGACATCCCAGAATCCTTGATACCGACGTTCAATAATTTTCATTTGCTGGTGAAACCTTTCGCCATGCTCGTCATTTTCGTCGCCAAGATTTTGCGGGAAAAAATTTAAATAGGAGTGTAGAAAATGAATTTTTAAAGACATATTTACTCCTGAAAGAAAATAATAAAGTAAATTAGATAAATACATAAGTGACACGTTAGTATATTATTTTCTTAGGCTGGATTTATCTTTCAATTCAGAACAAATTTTTTGTTTACATTTTTCTCGTTCTTGTTTGTTGGGAACTGGACGATGAATTCGGATTTAGGGCTATATATTCTCATGTAAATTAAAAAATTTTCATAAAAATTTTATGTTTATCGGGCAGATAGGTTGTAATATGTCTTGAATATGTTTTTTATTTACCCATTTCCTCATAGTTTTTGATTAAGTCGTTCACTATCATCTCGTAGTTAGGAGTTTTGCCTAAAAAGGAAGTAACGAGCTTTTCAAAAGAATCCCACGCTGCCGCCTCCTCTGGTGACAATAGTTCTTTGAAATGGTTATTGGTCATCATTTTACTTATTTGCGGTCCCACAAAAATCTCTACCTTTATTTTCTCTTCTGAAATCTCTGGAAAGATTGTCTTCAAGTGGTGAAAAGCTTCGTCTTCTTTGTCCAAAGTCTTGACGCTTGATGTGGAGCGGAGGTAGAATTATTTTTCCCTCTTTATAAGTGGGGAGTATTTTATGTTATCCACCCCAGCTTGAAACTCGATTCGTTCTGGCCAATTCTTTATGATGAGTTGACGAGCTCGGCTATCCCATTTGCATAGAAAGCAACAGTATTTTGTGCATCCACTTTGTAGACCACATATCATTCCAACGGCTTTTAAGCTCGGCACATATTTTCCAATCCTGTTCTTCGTATTTGATTAATTTGAGCAATCTTTGCATTATCTCATACGTTTCCTTCTTATTTACTGCATGCATGATCGGGATAGATGGCTTTTGGTTGCCAATATGTAATAATATGGCCTTTAAACTTTATTTATTGCCGTTTATGAACAATCACCACTCTTTTGAATTATATGGTTCACCAAACTGTTTGAATAGACCAGCAATGTCTTTGCAGTAACAAACGCTCCTTTGTATAGTACTTGGAAAATTGTTCGTGACGAGTTCTATAATATGTTACCTTAACATCAGATGAAACAAATTTAAATTGTTGCATACGAGAGGCGTGTAGTTCGGCCTTTTCCTTTGACAATTCCAAATCCCTAATCCAATCATTGAGTTGCGCTTGTGACAAAGAGTTTCTTTCGTTTTACGTTTGAAATCCAGTACAACATGATGCCGCGTAATCAGATACTGCTGTTGACAATGAAACTGGAGCCGGAACTAAAGTTAAATTTGATTCTGGCAATGTAGCTTCCGTTGAATTTAGTTCTGGTAATGACACTGTAGATACGCTCGCATAGGTTACTTTTCTTGACCTTCCAACCCCAAGTACTTTTGTAGTACAAATATAGCAGTGCGTTGAATTGCAAGTTGGTTCCCTCCACTTCATTGGTGTAATAAATTTCAAATAGATAGTTTCAGAAATTAGTCAGCTATGCATTAAAAGGGAGCAAATTCCTAATTTTTACAGCGCATCTTTTTGTTCCGGTTTCCGAAAAAATCAATTCGACTGGACTGTGTGGGTATTCGGTGTACATGGTTTTTCATTGTTTTTAGGCTCAATTCCAAAATACTTATAGTATGTAACTTTCAAAGGATTTGAAAACACACGTTGCATCCTTTTAAAGATAAATTGACCGCAGATGAAACAGAACATATCTGGATCCATGCGCGGTTCCAGGGGAGGGGGGAACTTTTTTTGTATTGACTGTAATGAATTATATAATACAAATATACATAGTAGTTTCTTATCAAACAACGGATTTTTAGATTTTTACTACTTTTTAAAATTTCTTGCTTTGTTACGTTCTAGGGGGGGGGGAACTTTTTTTAAATATATGTAATAATAACTAAAAATAGCAAGAAAAATTAAAAATTAGTAAAAATCCGTTGTGTGATAATAAATTACTATGTAGATTTGTATTATATACTTCATTACAGTCAATACAAAAAAAGTCCCCCCCCCCCCCCTTCTGGAACCGGGCATGTCTGTGTATTTGTACACTCAAACTCTCGCGCCCTTTTATTCATATTATATTTTTAAGGCAATGACGGGTTATAAACTGCAATTATAAACTGAACAGTATCCGGCGAGCCTTGCAGATATTATGAAGGAACAAGGCGCATGTACTATTATTTATAGTTAGATCAAGTAAAAATTCAAGCCTACCTAGACAAAAAGGTTCCCTAGTTCTACAAAGAAAACACTACCTGCCTTAAAAATATTCTCTTGCTTGAAATGTACCTGGGCTTGAGAAAACGACACTAACAGTTTTTTATATCTAATAACCCTTCGAAAATCTACCTGCTAACTAACTGATATAGAAATACTAACACATACATATGTACCAGTAGGGTACTTAAGTATTAAAAGCATATTTTACTTGAATGCTTATAACTTTTGTATTAGTCCATCGATTTTGTTGAATGAAAGCTTATGTTTATTGTAATAAAACAGAGCTTAGAGAGAAAAAAAAATCTGCAAAAAAATAAAAAGTTTTCGAGAACCTTCCTCGCAAAATATAAATTTTTTATATTTTTACAAAAAAAAAATTGAAAAATCCGTAATGATTGTTCGTTATCTTTGAATCTGCAGCCCTAGCAAAAAGGGTTGTACGCGCAGTTTATAGAAAATTGTATTGCCTTATAAAAGCTTCAAACCGTTTTGGAATTGCTCTATTCGTTCTTGGGATATATATGATTAAGTGGACCCAATTTTTTTTTTTTTTTTTTGAAAAAAAACGGTAATTCGTAAATGTCTCAAAAACGTTACCATAGAATTAAAAATAACCTGGTTTTTCGGAATCAGGGGGTGATTTTACATAGGAATTTCGTAATAGCGTCTCTGATGCAGAAAAAAGTTGGAATTTGTGATCCAGTGTATTTAGCACATGTCTTCAACCTGTCTCTTTCTACTTTTGTCATTCCCGAAAAATGGAAAAGGGCCAGGGTGGTCCCGCCACTAAAGCCTGGGAAACCAGCTAACATAGGAGAGTCATACCGCCCAATATCTCTCCTATCGACAGTAGCCAAGACGCTTGAAGCCATTTTGCTCCCATACTTCAAAGCGAATTTGCAGTTAGCCTGTTATCATAATTGCTTCAGAAAACTCCATAGCACCACCACCGCGCTAAATGACATTAGCTCCCAGATAAATTGCGGTTTAAATCAAAACGCCATAGAACAGGATTCGTTGCGCTAGACCTATCAAAAGCTTTTGATATGGTCAACCATGGCAATTTACTGCAAGATCTGGAAGAGTATACCCTTCCCCCATGTCTTAAAAGGTGGACCGCAAATTATCTGGGTGGTCGGCAGGCATCGGTGCGATTTAGAAACGAAACATCAAAAACAAGAAAAATTAAACAACACCCCACAGGGTGGGGTCCTATCCCCACTTTTGTTTAATTTCTACATATCTAAGCTACCTTCGCCACCAGAAGGAGTTACTATCGTTTCCTACGCCGATGACTGCACAATAATGGCCACAGACCCAGGCCCACAGAACGATGAGCTTTGCAACAGAATAAACGGATACCCCCATGATCTCTTCAGTTTTTTCGCCTCGCGAAACCCTGCATGAGGTAGATAGATACTTCTTTATTTCAAAATATTTAACATAAGTATTATGCCTTAAATCTAAACAAAATCGGTTGGATTTTCTTAAAAATATGTTTTGAAAAAAAAAGAATACGACAATGACTTGTTAGTCGTCTGTCGGAATTTTTGAATTTATATAAGTTTGGATTCTAGCTTAAATTTATTCACAATTATGAAAACACAAAGTCAAATTAATCTTAATATTCAAATTAAAAATTTTCAAATTCTGTTATTATTAGTTTCTGTTTTTCAGATCACCAGTAATATAGTTAATACATTTTTTCCAATCAGGGTCATTTTCCCCATTAAGCACACTGATTACTTCCTCATCCCCTAAATATTCTCTTTCAAAACAAACTCGTCTAAAAGGCCTTAATATAGGACATTTGCCTAAGAAATGGTGTATGTTTTCCGTTTCATTGAGGTTGCAGAGTGTACAGCCTCTATTGTACCTGCCCTCTAAATAAATTAAGTCTCATCTCGCCTTGAAAATCCACATTGTGGTCGCACGATCTTTAAAATACTGCGTCCCTAAATTAAGCACGGTATTTATAAATTCGATTTTCACTACTCAGTGATTTTCGCCACATTCTCACTCTTTTTCCAGCTTTTAAGTGCGATAATATTAAAAAATTAGTATTTTGCCATGCTTGCCTTGTCTTCATGCCAAACTAGGTTCGCCACATTTCCTAAAGCGTTTAATCTCTGTGCCCAAAATAAATTTTTCTGTAAAACTTTTTTTGACAATATTCTTGGCAATCTATTTTCACTATATTCAAACAATGTCTTGCAAACGTACCTCAGATGTAGATTTAGTGTGTACAAATGTCTCTTTTCCATATCTGATTCCACCATTATTGCGTAAGTTGGAGTGCAGTTGGGGAGCCTATAAATTCTTTTGAAGAAGTAACATTGCAATTTGTCTACCTCGTTAAACATTTCAGAACCCCATATTTGCGTTGCGTACCCTTGTGTAGCTCTACAGCATTGTACATTTGCCACTTTGCCTTCATTGAAATTTGGTCGTTATTTAAATACGTGCCCCAATTTGCATTTACGCTTGCCTTCGCAGAAGCATTCCTGTTTTCCAGATGCTGTGTAAATACCATTTTTGGTGTGAGCGTTACTCCTAAATATGTATATTCAGATACTATTTGGAGTTCTTCCCCTTTGTATATCCACATTTCCATGTTAGATAGCCTACCTCCTTTCCTAAACACCATAACTGCTGATTTGGCAAAATTTACCTCTAAATTCCAACTTTCGCAATATGTTTCAAGGTTACGGATAATTTTCCGTACCGTTTGTGCATAATCGGATAAAATTACTATAGGCTCATTCCATTTCAAGACACCCGGTCCGCGCAGGACATGATTTTTGATTTCGATGAAATTTTAATATGTTGGTCTTTGGTCAAAATAATGTGTACAATATCGTAGTGGCAACGGCGCGCACCCACGGAATTGTATAAGAATAGGATTGGGCGAAAAAGACAAGTGAAAAACACCAGAAAAGTTTCGTATTAATATTGTTACGAATGTTAGCAACACTAACGGGTACTGCCATCTCTAAGCCGATGCTTTTACAGCCGATGACGTTACAATTGGTGTCAGAAGAGGAATTGTTGAATAAATTCCGAAGACTTCGAATACAACTTTGACATGGCAAAGTTGAGTGAATTGACGATCCAGCAACTGAAGGAGGAGTTGGAAGTCCGTGTGTTGGCTACTTTTGGCGATAAATCGCAGCTACAAAGACGACTAAGTATAGCTATGGTATTTGAAGGAATCAATGCTGAGGAGTATGTCTTTCAGCCAATTATTTTGTGGGTTTCGAGCTTTCTTTACTTCGTCCACTCATGCATTCAATCTGAATGGTGCTTTAGTATTTTAGTACATTTATAATTCGACTTGTGTCGGTAGATGTCGCCGAAGTAGTTCTAAAATTTATTTTAGATTTGTGGTGAACTTTATTTTCACAAAAAGTGGCCTGGCATCACACGGAACCGGAAAGACTGTTCGAAACCAGGCAGAAAAGGTATAACAGAGTTGCGTTTCCACCATTCAATATTATTTTCCACGTGTATTGCCGATAATGTTGAGATTCGTGAAATTAAGTATATTAATGAATGATTGATCGCAAAATTTAGTACGCGAAACGTAGCCTGTAGTAGCGCATAAGATATTTTGACATTTGCTACGGTTTTTCACTTCCTGAATGGAAAAAAAGTCATTGATTTAAAGCACGCGGTGGTGAGTATATTTCTGAAATGCGCAATCTGGCCTTTTATTAATTAATTTTTCTTTTTCTTTTCAGATTTTCCTTTTAATGGCCTTTTGAATATCGAGGTGGCTCAATAGTTGATCTGACTATGTAGATAAGTCAGGAGCGCTTTCTGCCGACAATATATAATGCATTCCACGGTCGACAAAGATAGACGGATGGCCAACACACAAGCACAAAAACATAAATTCAGCACGTCACCAATTACCATCACCGCCAAAGAGGTTGAGGATGCCATCGGCCATGCTAAACCATCCAAAGCAGTGGGCCCAGACGGCATAGCCATGCCGATGCTTAAAAGCCTAGGGAAAGAGGGTTTCAAATATTTAGCACATGTCTTCAACCTGTCTCTTTCCACCTTTGTCATACCCGATGGAAAATGGCCAAGGTGGTCCCGCTACTAAAGCCTGGGAAACCAGCTAACATAGGAGAGTCATATCACCCGATATCTCTCCTATCGCCAGTAGCCAAGACGTTTGAAACCATTTTTCTCCCCTAGCTCAAAACAAATTTGTGCTAGCCTGTCATCAGCATGGCTTCAGAGAACTCCATAGTAGCACCACCGCGCTAAATGCCATCAGCACCCAGATAAATTGCGTTTTAAATCAAAACCCCCACCATAGAACAGTACTCGTTGCGCTAGACCTATCAAAAGCTTTTGATATGGTCAACCATGGCACGTTACTGCAAGACCTGGAAGGGTCTACCCTTCCCCCATGTCTTAAAAGGTGGACCGCAAATTATCTGGGTGGTCGGCAGGCATCAGTGCAATTTAGAAATGAAACATCAAAACCAAGAATAATTAAACAAGGGGTGCCACAGAATGGTGTCGTATCCCCACTTTTGTTTAATTTCTACATATCTAAGCTACCTTCGCCAACAGAAAGAGTTACTATCGTTTCCTACGCCGATGACTGCACAATAATGGCCACAGGCCTAGGCCCAAAGATCGATTAGCTTTGCAACAGAATAAACGGCTACCTCCCTGATCTCTCCAGTTTTTTCGTCTCGCGAAACCTGGAATTATTACCGACTAAATCCTCCGCGACCTTATTTACAACATAGACGTCCCAAATGTCGACCATTTTGAACATCCAAGTCGATGGCACTACGCTACCGACAGTCCTACACCCCAAAAATCTTGGGTGTGACGTTTGATCAGGATCTACAGTTTGGTGAGCACGCAGCCGCAATTTTACCGAAAATCCAGAGCCGAAATAAAATCCTCACATCCCTTGCTGGCAGTACTTGGGGAAAAGACAAAGAAACGCTCATTACCACATACAAAGCAATTGGCCAGCCGATTGTATGCTACGCGTCCCCTATATGGTCGCCAAGCCTAAAAATTACCCACTGGAAGAAGCTAGAGGCCTGCCAAAATACTGCACTCAGAACCGCCACGGGCTGTCTTCTTATGTCCCCAGAATACCATCTAAATAATGAGGCGAGAATACTCCCCATCAGGGAGAGAAATGAGATGCTAACCAAACTGTCTCTGTTGAATACCCAGAAACCTGGGCATCCCAACAGACATCTTATTGATGAGCCAACACCGCCTAGGGACTTAAAGAGTCATCTCCGTAAGCATTTTGAGGAAATACGGCACCTGAGAACTCAGCCGTATGGAGCAAAAAAACACAAGGAGGTCCTTGGTGAACTCCACAAACAGGCGTTGGACCTTTATGCCAGGAATTGCCCGGTGAATCCAGTACTCAAAGAACAGTACCCAAAACTTGCGGAAAAGGAACGCATATTCCCCAGGGAAACGCGAGTCACTCTAGCCCAACTTCGTCCTGGATACTGTAACAGGTTAAACTCTTACCTATCCAGAATCAACCCCGACATACAAAATGTATGCCCCACTTGCAATGTGTCGCCACATGACACCAAGCATCTCTTTAATTGTAATGTGGAACCAATGCCTCTAACATCCCTTTCATTATGGTGGACCCCTGTTGAAAACAGCAAATTTCCTTGGACCTCCGTTAGAGGATATTGATAACAATTTGTGATCGGTCACAACTGTTAGGTGGGGCGAAGCACTGCTACAACAACAACAACAACAACAACAACATTTACGTTATGTCACAACGACAACTGCTGCATACGTACATACACTATTATTTCTTATTTATATCGTTGTATGCCGAATTGAAAGGTCTTAGGACAATGTAAAAATACAATTTCAACATCGTTTAATCCCGTAAATCACCACTTATCAATCATTTCTATTATAAAGTAAGGTTATCTCTTATCATTATTATTATTTTTTTTTGGTGATATCGAGAAAACGTCCAATTTTATGGTTGTCCTTAAAAAATTTTTTTTTGAGTCGAATATTAACAAAAGATTTAATATCTTTACAGTATATAAGTAAAAACATTAATTCCAGTAATGATATGATGCAATATAATACAAAAATAATAGAAAATTTCAAAATGAGCTTTGCTCCGCCCTTTTTCATTTTTAATGCCATAAGTCGAACAAAAATTTACCAATCCTTGTGAAATTTGGTAGGGGCTTAGATGCTTGGACGATAACTGTTTTCTGTGAAAAAGGGCGAAATCGGTTGAAGCCACGCCCAGTCTTTATACACAGTCGACCGTCCGCTCGGCGGTTAACACGATAACTTGAGCAAAAATCGGTATGTCTTTACTAAACTCAGTTCGCGTACTTATCTGAGCTCACTTTATATTGGCGTAAAAAATGGCCGAAATCCGACTATGACAACGCCCACTTATTCGATATCGAAAATTACTAATAATGAAAAAAATGCCATAATAATATACCAAATACGAAAAAAGGGATGAAACATGGTAATTGGATTGGTTTATTGACGCAGAATATAACTTTAGAAAAAATCTTTGTAAAATGGGTGTGACACCTACCATATTAAGTAGAAGAAAATGAAAAAGTTCTGCAGGGCGAAATCCTGGAATCTTGGCAAGGTATACTGTTCGTGGTATTACATATATAAATAAATTGGCGGTACCCGAAAGATGTTGTTCTGGGTCACCCTGGTCCACATTTTGGTCGATATCTCGAAAACACCTTCACATATAAAACTACCACCACTCCCTTTTAAAACCCGCATTAATACCTTTAATTTGATACCCATATCGTACAAACACATTATAGAGTCACCCCTGGTCCACCTTTATGGCGATATCTCGAAAAGGCGTCCGCCTATAGAACTAAGGCCCACTTCCTTTTAAAATATCCATTATCACCTTTCGTTTGATACCCATATTGTACAAACGCATTCTACAGTCAACCCTGGTCCACCTTTATAACGATATCTCGAAAAGGCGTCCACCTATAGAACTAAGACCCACTCCCTTTTAAAATACTCATTAGCACCTTTCATTTGATACCCATATCGTACAAACAAATTCTAGAATCACCCCTGGTCCACCTTTATGGCGATATCTCGAAAAGTCGTCCATCTATAGAACTAAGGTCCACTCCCTTATAAAATACTCATTAAAACCTTTCATTTGATACTCATATCGTACAAACAAATTCTGGAGTGACCTCTGGTTTCCCCTTATGGCGAGATCTCGAAAAGGCTTCCACCCATAGAACTAAGGCCCACTCCATTTTAAAATACGCATTAACACCCTTCGTTTGATACCCACATTGTACAAACGCATTCTAGAGTCAAACCTGCTCCACCTTTATGGCGACATCTCGAAAAGGCGTCCACCTATAGAACTAAGGCCCACTCCCTTTTAAAATACTCATTATCACCTTTCGTTTGATACCCATATCGTACAAACAAATTCTAGAGTCACCCCTGGTCTACCTTTATGGCGATATCTCGAAAAGGCGTCCACCTATAGAACTAAGCCCACGGCCTTTTAAAATACCCATTAACACCTTTTATTTGATACCCATATCGTCGTATCTAGAGTCAGCCCTGGTCCACCGTTATGGCGGTATCCCTAAATGGCGTCCACCTATAGAACTATGGCCCACTCCCTTTTAAAATACTCTTTAATACCTTCCATTTGATACACATGTCATACAAACATATTCCAGGATTACCCCAGGTTAATTTTCCTACATGGTGATTTTCCCTTATTTTGTCTCCATAGCTCTCAGCTGAGTATGTAATGATCGGTTACACCCGAACTTAACCTTCCTTACTTATTTTGCTTTATTGTTGTCAAGATCACTAAACACTGCAGTAAATTCTAATGCTTCTGCCGTTTTATATACATCGATGGGTGCATGAAGTGCGGCAACCCAAGTTTATATACATCCTCCGAGTAGGAGGAGGTTTAACTTGCGTTGTTGAAACCTTGAGTCAAAACCATTCTTGCCTTCCAACGGACCCTATACACGTTTTAAGTAATAAACCAAGGGATCTTGACATACTTAGCCGTTTGCTGACACGTACGTATGAATGATTTTTACATTATTAAATGTGAGTATTGATCAGGTACGATAAAAAAGTGAAGAATATGAGTACATAATACGAGTTAAACCCCGATACTTTGCCATCTTACGCTGAGGGCACATCCCTGCGATTAGGTTGAATATAGTTAATTTTGAAACCGGTTTAACTTGATTACAAAGCGGATAATCCATAGCATGTGCAGCTTACGCGTTCCTACTCCGTAAAGGAAATGAGTGGAAACCTACACCCTGCATATAGACAGGTTTTGAAAATATTAAGCTGATTTGCATTGTATCCGTCCAAACCTGTCAAATCAAGACTGCCGTACCAAAAGTGAGTTATTAAAAGTTTATAAAAAGGATTGAACACTGTTTCGATTTTCATATGCTGGTAATACATTTAACAGAAAATCGGGAGGGGGGAGGGGGGGGGGTGATAACTATATAATCGGATGAATAAACACGCAAGTTAAGAAGAAAAGACGCGTATTCCATGCTTTAAGGCAAATCGTAAGACGAATTTTCGTTTCCTCAAGTTCTTTTTAACTGGCCGAGCCGGAAATACATTGAAGCACGGTAATGATCACAGAATTGAGGGATTTTGCAATAGGCAAAGAGATTTTCCTTCCGTTTGTTATGAATTCCTCTTCATATCAATACAATTTGGTTACTTTGTCTGACCAAATAATGAGTTACCATACACCTGAACAAAAGAAATAACCAAATATGAATACTTTGCTGATCAAAAACTGAATATAGTTTTTCGATCATCTTTTGGAAACATATTTGAATCAGGTGTGTTTATTTTAGGTGATCAACAATTTTTAATCCTTTTCGTTCAGCTTCCCGAATCTTTTCTTCTTATATTTGTTGACTGAGTCATGAGTATTCTACTTGTTAAAATTTTACTTCTCATTGAAGATTTTATTTTGCATGAGATACGAAGAATGAATGCATGATAATCGTATGCGAAAATCATTCATACATCTCTACCAAAACGATTGAAAAATGTTCATGAACATGATATGCAAATGACTGTGCAAAAACAGTCAAATATCACTCCAAAACAATTAAAGCTCACTTTGACAATGATATCACTTGTGAATAAAGCGTTTCGACATATGAAATGCTTATTCAAGAATAGTCACATTTAAGGTGCATTTTCTTCCCCACGATACATTAATTTTTTAATCGAAAATACTTTTAAATTTGGACGTTTAGTTCATATGGTATATGATATTTGGGGTTGTAATTTCTAGTTTAATTGCGGATTCTGTGGCAGATAATGAATTTGCGTTAGGGTATGTTGGCCTCGTTCAGGGGAACGAGAGCAGGATTATCGTGTGTTGGCCTCGTTCGGGGTGAACGAGAGCTGGGTTATCTGGGATAGCGGATTTTGGGATCTTAAAGTTCATTTTCCTTGTCGTGGCCGGAAGTAGTACCACTTTTGCGATTGGTCGGGTATTTGTCCTTTAATTGTATTGACGTCAACAACACGTACACGGTTATCGGGACCTGGGTGTGTGTTGACGACTCTCCCCATTCCCCACTCGTTTGATTGTAGGTCATCCTCCTTTATGACGATTAGGTCCCCGGGTTTTAAGTTGGACTGTGGATGTTTACACTTATACCGTTTCTCGATCTCGGTGAGATATTCTGATTTCCATCCTTTGCAAAATGTTTGATGAAGGGCTTTCATCTTTTGCCATCGGTTTACAATTGAGGCAGGGTTTTCATTACAATCGAGTTCAGGTGGCCTGGAATAAGCGGCTTCAGGTCGGAAGGGTCGTTGGATAAGGGACTAAGAGGCCTAGAGTTGAGGCAGGCCTCAATACGACATAAGAGGGTCGTAAACTCTTCGAAAGTATATTTATGATCGGACGCGACTTTTTAAAATGGGTCTTAAAACTTTTTACCCCCGCTTCCTACAAGCCTCCCATGTGCGGAGCGCTTGGCGGTATAAAATGCCATTCTAAAAGGTGATGGCTATATTTATTCAATGTGTCGTCCTTGCTTCACGCAGAAATGCCTTAAACTCAGATCGTAAAAATGGCGAAGCTCCGACAAAGTTAGTACCGTTGTCGAAGTAAACGTGTTTCGGACAGCCTCGTCTGGATACAAATGTGGCAAAGGTAACTAGGAAGGAACCGGTACTAAGGTCGTTTGTCGCTTCTAGATGGATGGCTTTCATCGAAAAGCAGACGAACAGACAAACATATCCTTTTGAAATTCGACTTCCCCTCCCTCGGTAGGATTTTATATCGAATGGTCTAGCGAAATCTACCCCAATGTTGGTGAAGGCCCTAGTAAAGGTGGTGCGCTCTTTCGGAAGGATCCCCATAAGTTGCGTTTATGTCCGCTTTCTGTAAATAGTACAGACCTTACAGTTGTGGATAGTAGTGTGTTTATGTATGTTCTGCACCACATTTTGTATCGAAAACTGGGATCATGTCTCACTCTAAAAACTCTTACTTTTGGTTTAGTCTGTCCCCAGTCTGGCCTTAGGAATGGGAAAAGTTCTTTATTTTCGCCCAGTCTGGGTAGAGTCTGACCGAAGGAATGAATCCAGGTCTATATTTATTTTGACCTGAAATTTTTAACACCTCTCAAGATCATTCAACAATTTCGTTGCCTACATTTAGGCGCACATATTCTTAAGCTTGGAGCTTTTTGCATTTTATATAGAAAAATTCGGAACATGACTCACCCTATCAACTCATCATTCGTTCTTCCGGTTTGTGTTCTGGCTGATGTATAAGAAAAAGCTTAGAGCTTTTTGCCTTTAGCAGAGCTTAGCCGTTCAGGAGAGGATCGAGCTCAGATTTTAAATGGGGGGTCCTAAATTTTTAAAGGGCCCCTAATTTTTAAATAACCCCTCATATTTCTAATGAGCCCTAGACTTCGCCCGAGCTGTTTTAAAGAGTCCCTTAGATTTTTAAAGATCCCCTTGTCTTGTGTACATACTGGCCCATATATATGCATGTGGGAATTTCATAATTAACTAAAGGGTATCTTAATATTGAACTTATGATTTCCATTTGAGCTCCTTAAACATGACAGCATATACATACATTTTAATTGTTTAAATATGAAGATTGGACATTTTGTTTAGCATTTGATTAGATTGTAAGTTTGTGTGTGTACATGCTATCCCATATATATATGCATGTGAGGATTTCATAATTAACTAAAAGTTATCTTAATATTGAACTTATGATTTCCATTTGGGCTCCTTAAACATGACAGCATATACATAAATATAATTTTTTTAATATGAAGATTGAACATTTTCTTTTGCATTTTATTATATTGTAAGTTTGTGTGTACATAGGTTAGGTTGAACTGGCCCATCCATGAGGACCTCACATAGACTGATTGAGTCCGTAGTGTTGCCAGAAGTTTGTTTTAACGACCAAACTGAAAAAACCTATCAAAAAACAGGACCTATGTTATAAAACAACTCCGTCCTCTTGGGAAATACTAGAAGCTTCCTAGGACTTAAGCCCTTGCTCTTCTAGATCTGACAGCTGTATCACTCCTAATAGCTGGAGTCTTAGTCAGGCAAGTGCAGGGCACGAGCACAGAACGTGCTCGATCGTTTCCTCCTCCAACCCGCACTTCCTACATCTGCCATCACTGACCAAGCCTAATTTAAAGGCATATGACGCCAGAAGGCAGTGTCCAGTCAGAATACCCGTCATGAGTCTACAGTCCTCTCTTTTTAATGATAGATGCAACTGTGTTAGTTTAAGGTTGTAAGACCTACACATAATCTTCGACACTTTACAGCCCCGCGCTTGAATCCACGCATTTCCCGCTTGGTCGATCACGTGCACCTCTCGCCTTCGCTTAATCTCGCCCAATCAAATTGGGACGTCTACGGAGCAAGTTTCAAGGGATGCGCCCTTTTTAGCCAGGTCGTCCGCTTTTTCATTCCCATATGCCTTGGGACCCACTATAAATGTATGCTTCTCCCTGTCCCGATTCTCTCCAGAGACTGCTTACACTCTAACACGCATTTAGATGCTGTGCTATGCGAGATTATTGCCTTAATTGCTGCTTGACTGTCAATATAAAAGTAAACACGGTTGCAGCTTAAGCTACTCTCTTACAGGATTTCTACTGCTTTGGTTACGGCTAATATTTCCGCTTGGAAAATGCTACAGTAATCCGGCAGCCTGTAGGATCTGATTATTTCTGGATCAGCGCAGTATACCGCAGACCCTACTCCTTCCACTACTTTGGAACCATCGGTGTACACATGTATCGCCTCGTCCGCCATTTGCGCACCCTTGCGCCAACCATCCACCTATATTGTTGCCTTAAGATCTCCCTCGAAGGGCAGATAGGGAACCAGGTAGTCTGTTCGTCTTGTGATTGATAACGCTATACTACTATGGCCATATGGTCGGCGCTCAAGCTGCCCGAAACACCGAGCCTGGTTGCGGTCGTTAATGCTTTGTTCTTTGCTACCAGATCTAGAGGTGGAATGTGCAGAACGGCATGCAGTGCAGCCGTCGGGATTGTTTTCAGGGCTCCCAATGCTAAGCATCGATAGTCTGCATATCCCCTCTAATGTTTTGAAGTATGTTGTTTTTTGTGTGGCTTCCACCAAACAAGAACTCCATAGTATAGAATAGGGCTTACAATCGCTGTGAAAACACAATGAGAAGGAGAGGGCGATAGGCCCCACGTACACCCCAGCATTCTTTTACATGCATAGAGTGCCGTTGAGGCCTTCTTGACCCTCTCCTCCACGTTGAGCTTCCATGAAAGCTTACTGTCAAGGATGGTTCCTAGATATTTTGTGCAAGGTTTCTCCTGTAAGGTCACCGCTCCTAACTTAGGCCTGGTCCAATTTGGGACCTTGTACCTCTTTGTAAACAAGACCATATCCGTCTTCTCCGCATTGACTTTCAACCCGACATTAGATGCCCAGGTATGAATATCCCGAAGCGCCCGATCCATCAAAGAACTAATCGTTGGAAGGCACTTATGACAATTGCAACGTCATTTGCGTAAGCCGTAAGTTTTACGGGTTCCTCATCGAATTGCCTGAGCAGTTGATTGATGACCAGCGTCCACAGCAGAGGTGATAGCACCCCTCCCTGCGGCGTGCCCCTGTCCCCTGATTTCGTGGCCTCGTACAATCCCCATTGTGATGTAACCTTTCTGCAATTTAACATGCAGCCGATCCATCTAATTAAGGCAGGATATGTTTTAATGAAATTAAGACGATCCATAATCGCCCATTTTACAACATTATTTAAAGCCCCGGCAATATCCAAGAAGACTCCTAGAGCATACTCCTTATATTCCAGGGATTTCTCTATGCTTATTACCACCCCTATGCAATGCGGTGTCTACCGACTTGCCTTTGGTGTACGCATGCTGTGTTGTGGAGAGCAGCTTTTCATTCACGTTGGACTTTATGTACACATCAATCAGCCTCTCAAAGGTTTTGAGCAGAAATGATGTTAAGCTAATGGGTCTATAGCCTTTGAGATATACGTGACCGATCTTCCCCGCCTTTGGTAGAAAAGCTACACGAGCAGTTCTCCAAGAGTGCGGTACATGATTCAGTTAAGCCGTTCCACGACCGCCCTACTTGAGACTTGTAGCATGGCCGGGAATATACCATCTGGGCCCGGCGATTTAAACTTAGAAAATGTCTTCACTGCACACTCGATCTTGGTATCGGTCACCAGCCCGGCACTACTAGCTCCGTGATCGAAGTGTGAGTGATGTTTGCTAGCTGTTCTAAAACGTCTCCCGATGGGAAATTTGTATCGAGAAGCACCTCAGGGGATTCCTCACTATTACGTGACCATTCCCCGTTCTCTTTATTTACTAGTCCCTGGACTATGTTTCCCTTTGCTAGGACTTTTTTCAACCGTGCTGTTTCACTGGAGCACTCTATGTCCGCACAGAAACTTTTCCATGAGTTTCTCTTCGCCCTAGTAATTTCACGCTTGTAGATCCTCAGTAGATAAATGTACTCGTCCCGACACGCTTCGCTTTCCGCGGTCTTTGCGAGCTTAAACATTTCTTTTACCTGTCTTCTTAGAAGACCCAGCTCATTGCTCCACCATGGCGGCTTTGCTTTTCCTCTGAATCTGCTTAGAGGGCAAGCATTGTTATACGCAGTCATAAGCGTCCTTGTTAGGAATTCATTCGACTCCTCCAGTTCCTCTACATTAGCAACCTCTTTGGGTTGTACCAGTTTTGTTTCTACATGTTTCTGGAATTTAGTCCAGTTCGTTGACCTAGGGTTTCTAAAGGTTTCTCCCTTCTCTACCCTCTTTAGGGGGATGCTGAAGCTGATATACGCATGGTCGGAGAAGGATGGTCTATCAGAACCATCCAAACATACCTTGATATATCACGCTCGGAGTTCAATGTAATATCCAGAACATTGCTGGATGTTGGACCAATGTATGTAGGGACAATTCCCCTGTTGGCTATCTGCAAATTGGTTTCCAGGATGTAACAAAATAGAGATTCGCCTCTCTCGTTCGTATCTGCTCCTCTCCACGCATTGTGGTGCGCATTTGCATCCTTTTGCGCCCGTTGCGCCCTTCCTCCTGTACTAGCCTTTTGCACTCCATCGGTGGAACCTCCACAGCATGGGCCAGGTAGCAGGACGCCAGGATAAATGCCTGCTTATTCTTTTGCTCAACGGCCACCGCTACGAGATCCTCAGTGGTGTAATTGGGCAGCATATATGAATGCAGCTGTTTCCTTACCATTACTACAGCTCGCACCCGTCCTTCCGTTTGCGCATAGTAAGCGCCAAACCCGCGCGCGCTAAGTCCAGAAACCTTTCCTCCCAATGAGAGCCACGGCTCCTGGATCAGCGCCACCTCAAACGAACCCTCCTCATGGATTAGGAGGAGTTCCCTCGACGCCACTTTCCTGTGTTGGAGGTTTATCTGTAGGACTCGCAGCACCATTGGGCTGTTTGTCCCAATCCAGCACCTTCGTCTTGACGTCGTCGTCCTCCCCTTGCCCTTTTGGTTTAGAGTATTCGAGGCCCCTTCAGCCTCTCGTGACTGTTGTGCCGGGTGTTCCTCTGTGCGAGTCACAGCACCATTTAGCGGTTGGTCTTCTTCTAGCACGTTCGTGGTGACGTCGGGGACCTCCATCTGTCTTTTTCCCTTATTCTTTTGAGGCCCTTTTCGTCTTCGCCCACCTCTAGCGTGTTAGGGTTTTTAGCCTCGGGACTTCTTTTCCTGAGTCGCATGTAAATTTTGCCAGTGCCAAAGGACATTTTGCCAAGCTGCATGTACATATCCTCCGCCTGCTTGTTTATTTGGAAGATGTAGAACTGACCATCCTCGGTAGGCCGAGATACAGTAAGTACCTTCCAATGCTGTGTCGGTATGTTCGGATTCTGATTCTGCAGAAGTCGCAGTGTATCCTCCCACTTCATCACGCATGGTATCCATACCTTAACTTTTGGTAACGTGGGGATTTGCGCTTTATCCACCATCCTCCAGCCACCGCAAGCTCGCGATGTTGTCGAACGCTATCATCTTCACACCTTTATACCGTCCCCCCGAATCAAAGTTTGGAAGGGGCTTACTTGGTTGTTCCCGCATCATCTTAAGCATTAAGCTAATAAGCTCCCTTTCCACAGATCTCCACCTTTCAGTAGTAATTTGTCCGAAAGGACTGCTGCGATCAAGCAGCGCCACAGTCAGTGACTGCTTTGCCACATCAGTCATATTCTCGGGAAAAGCAGGAGTCTTAGTGTTATCTCCCTTTGGCCTTTCGAGAAAGCCGGAGTCTTAGCGTTAACTCCGTTTAGCGCCTCCGAGAAATCCGGAGTCTTAGCGTTATTTCCCTTTGACTTATCTCCTACTTCGGTAGTTGGAACACCCTCTGACTCGCAGCTTTCGAGGTAGTTGCTACCTCGCTATTGGAGCCCATCTGTCTTACAGCTTTGGTCCTACTTGTCTTGTCTATGCGGCTGCGCTGCCTCGCGGCTCTAGGACTGGGTCCTTTCTGCCTCTTGAAAGCAGGCTTGTCGCCTTCCGCCGAACGTTGCCTCTTCATTCTGCCATTCGACGCTTCTTCTTCCTCGTACCGGTTGCAGAACGGTACCGGTTGCTTCTCCAACACGGAGTTCATTGAATCAGCACTACTCTCGCTCCCCGAGTCCGACGCATCGCTTAATTCGTATTTGTCGTCTTTGGATTGCGACTCAGTCCTCCTCTTTACATCGTCCTTATTACAATCATGTAATGAGTCGCTAATCTTGGTCGTACGACCACCTTCCCGACAAGGCGGGCTCAGCGGTCCAGTATTATATACGGAGAAAGAACCGTCTGCCATAGCAGCGCCCCTTACTGTGGTAAGGCCATAAATACTTCCCGAGGTGGCCCGGTGTCGGGAAGGCTCCGTTCGAATACAGCCGAATTTATCCCCTGGCTGCAAATCGTCCAATAGGCACGGTCCGCATAACACCCTGGATTAGGGAGTTGGCAGTTCTTGGTCGCCGACATCCTGCCGCCCTCCTATGAGGCGAAACGGCGTAGATGTCAGTCCTAAATAGCTCCGCCTCATAGTCGGGCGCTATGGAGTTAGGCTAAGCCCTCACACCAACGACAAGGTGCCTACCCTAGTGAGGGCTGTGTGTACATACTAACACAAATGTTTGTACATGGGAATTTTATTAAACCAAACTGATACGAAACCTTACCCGTACAACATTGGAACATATTTATATGTATGTATATAAGTATATGGAGGGTGGAGCCGTGTGTAGAAGTCCACGAAAGTGGGGAAAGCTTCTGACCGTCATTCACCTGGGAATGGCCAAAGCGATTCTTTTGCATGCAGTTCAAGCAGCTCAATACTGCCGGTCGCTTGCGGCCAAGGATCCTCTGGGCAGCCGCTAAACATCCGTTTAGCGGTGAGCTAATGTGAGAAGGCGACAACCTGGCTAGGCCACTCGGACATAATCGGTTTAAGGGCTATCCGGGGGAGATCTAATCGGCAGCGTCTGTACACCTCTAGGTGCGGCTGCAAGTGGGCGTCTGTCTTGGAGCAAGCGGCTCGCTATATAAACGTGCAAGTAACATTTTCACCCCGCTGAGCGGGTTGTGCGCTGGGCTTGGGACCCGCCACGTAAAACCATACTCCAATGAAATATAACAACAAGCTTCGGAAAAATACACTCTCTATTGATGACGACCATGGCAAACGTTTGAAGGAAAACGAATTGAGGGCATGCACATGGAACGTCCGCTCTCTGAATGGAATTGGTGCAGATGCCCGGCTGGTTGATGTCCTCGTCAAAGCAAAATCTGACATCACCGCCATCCAAGAAATGCGTTGGACGAAGCAAGGACGAAAGAAGATCAAAAATTGTGACATCTATTGGAGTGGCCATACGAATAAGCGCAGTTTCGGCGTCGGGTTCGAGGTGGGAGGGAGACTTTGTCGCCAAGTGCTGGCGTTCACGTCTGTGGACGAGCGTCTCGCCGCTATCCGAATAAAATGAAAATCTTTTAATATATCTTTCATCTGCGCCCATTCGCCGACAGAGGAGAAAGACGATGAGGTGAAAGACACTTTTTATTAACAATTAGAACGCACACACGAGCGCTGCCCCCGTCATGATACAAAAGTCGTGCTTGGTGACTTTAACGCCAGGGCGGGCAAAGAAGGTGTTTTTGGCCCTACAGTCAGAAAGTTCAGCCTACACAATGAAACTTATCCTAACGGACTGAGGCTTATTAACTTTGCTGGTGCTCGAAACATGGTCATATCCAGCACGAGGTTCATGCATAAAAATATACATCAAGCTACATGGCTGTCTCCTGATCGAAATACTCGCAATCAGATCGATCACGTTGTGATAGACGGACGGCATGCCTCCAGTGTTTTAGATGTGCGCACGACCCGAGGACCTAACATCGACTCGGACCATTATCTCGTCGCAGCCAAAATACGCACCTGCCTCTGCGCGGTTAAACCAAGGAAGAAAAAACACAAGGAAAGCTAGACGTCGGAAAGCTTCAATCACAACAGACTGCCAATGATTTCGCAACTCGACCCTCACATCTGCTCTCTGAGAGCACAACTCATCCTGAAGGAATACAGGAGCAGTGGGAGCATATCTCCAAAGCACTTCGTACTGCCGCCGAAAAAATTGGTTACCGGCGGCCACGAAAAAACAACTGGTACGATGAAGAATGCCGTGTTGCAACCGAAAGAAAAGACGCTGCCTACAGAGCTACGTTAAAAGCGAGCACGACAAGAGGAGTGTGTGAACGCTATCCTGAGTTGAAAAGGGAAGCGAGAAGCCTTTTCAGGAAGAAAAAATCAGAAGCAGAAATGCGTGAGTGCGAGGAGCTTGAGCTGCTTGCCACCAGGAATAACGCCCGAAAATTTTACCAAAAAATGCGGCGACAGACGGAAGGTTTTAAGACCGGGGCACACTCCTGTAGGATCGAAAACGGCGACCTTATAACTGATGTCCAGAGAGTGCTTAGATTATGGAGGGAATACTTCTCTGCTCTCCTAAATGGAGGCAGCAATTCACCGCGCAGAGATGAAGAACCCGATCCCGCAATCAATGATGATGGAATATATGTCCCCCCGCCCGATTATGACGAAGTTAGAATAGCAATAACCAGATTGAAAAACAACAAGGCCGTGGGCGCTGATGGACTGCCTGCGGAGCTTTTCAAGTACGGCGGCGAGGAGTTGGTAAGGCGCATGCAGCAGCTTCTTAGCAAAATATGGGCGGACGAGTGCATGCCCGACGGTTGGAATCTAAGTGTTCTTTGCCCAGTCCACAAGAAGGGGGATACTGCAAAATGCACCAACTATCGTGGAATCAGCCTTCTTAATATCGCATATAAGGTCCTTTCAAGTGTATTGTGCGAAATATTGAAGCCCACCGTGAACCGGCTGATTGGACCTTACCAGTGCGGCTTCAGACCTGGTAAATCTACCATCGACCAGATTTTCACAATGCGCCAAATCTTGGAAAAAACCCGTAAAAAGAGAATCGACACACATCACCTCTTCGTCGACTTTAAAGCCGCATTCGACAGCACGAAAAGGAGCTGCCTATATGCCGCTATGTCTGAATTTGGTTTCCCCGCAAAACTTGTACGGCTGTGCAAAATGACGTTGAGCAACACCATCAGCTCAGTTAGAGTTGGGAAGGACCTCTCCGAGCCGGTCGAAGCTAAACGAGGTTTCAGACAGGGTGACCCCCTATCGTGCGATTTCTCCAATTTGATGCTGGAGAAAATTATACTAGCTGCAGAACTTAACCGCACTGGAACAATATACTATAAAAGCGTGCAATTACTGGCATATGCTGATGACATTGATATCATCGGCCCAAACACCCGCGCTGTTAGTTCTGCTTACTCCAAACTGGAAAAAGAAGCGGTAAAGATGGGTTTGATTGTGAATGAGGACAAAACGAAGTACCTTCTATCATCCAGCAAAGAGTCAGCGCATACGCGCCTTGGCAACCACGCTACTGTTGGCAGCCATAATTTCAAAATAGTAAAAGACTTCGTTTATTTGGGAACCAGCATCAACACTAGCAACAACATCAGCACTGAAATCCAGCGAAGAATCAATCTTGCCAATAAATGCTACTTTGGACTAGGTCCTGATATATAGGGCAGAAGCAGAAAAAGAGAGAGAAAAGTTCTTAATGATGAGCTGTACGAGCTATACGCAGACATCAGCATTGTCCAGCGAATTAAAACGCAGCGGCTGCGCAAGCTAGGTCATGTTATGCGAATGAATGATGATGATCTGGCCAAGAAAGTGTTTCTATCGGAATCCGCCTATGGAAGCAGAGGTAGAGGGCGGCTCCCACTCCGTTGGAAGGACCAGGTGGAAAACGATTTAAACTCCCTTGGTGTGACCAATTGGTACCGTTTAGACGGTTAAGCGCCAATTAAGTAAGTAAGTAAGTATATAAGTAAATAAAACTTCATGCTGTATTTCATTTAATTAAATTCGTTATCAGATTTTCCGTAAGTATAAAACATAGAACACCGATCACTTCCCATTTAGTTGAGCTTTACACCTATTCCAAAATTAGCTAACCGTTCAGTTGAACTTTAGCCCGCGCTTCAAAAATCGAGCCGACAAAAACATCAAAAAAGGAACCAAACATAATAAAAACTCTAGAAAAAAGAAAAAAAAAATTGCATGCCTTCATTTGTGTGCGAGTATTGTAACAAAGAATTTAAATATGATCGCAATTTAAGGCGACATATTAGAAACTATCATGTGAAAGAAGTGAGTTGTAATGTATGCAAACAAAAGTTTAATAACATTCAAATGTTGTTAACACATAAACGTTTACAACATACAACTAACGCGGATGACTCTATATATTGTGATGTTTGTGCAAATAATATCGCAAAGAAACTGTCGTCATATCACATACGGACTAATACACACAAACAAAAGGCTAGGCAGAACTTCATTTCTAATGTTAAAAGCATTAAATCAGTATTCAATAAGCGAATCGAAACATTTGTATTTGAAAATAATGTAAAAGAGAATTTGATTGTTCAACACTTTATTTTAACAATAAAAATAGAAATTTGTAAAATTTTAAGAGAAAAACTAACTCATTATCAAAACATTAAGTTTAATTGCGAGCTGTTTCGTAAATATATTTTGATTAAAGAGAGTGTTTGATGGAATTGAAATCACATCAAACCAAGATGATTTTGCTTGAATCAACTTCTACGGAAAATGATATTGATCTGTTTTCCGAGGACCAGTGTGCCATTTTATCTTAAAAAATGAGTGAATTTCAAGAAAGAAATAGTGGTTGGTCACTAATTGAGATATCACATCTAGAAGAGAATATAAATAAATATGAGCCTATTAAAGGCTCAAAATATATACCTTTACCACCAACAATGCAGAACAAACATTCGTGTATAATAGGGCCGGTCGATTTAAAAATCGCTCATTGCTCTGCGAAAATCGTATTCTAGGGATCAAAATAAGAAACTTTGCCGAACTTTACCTCTAAAACGAATTCTGATGTCCCCCAATTGTCCCCCTAGAATATGATTTTCACAGAGCAATGGATTATTTTTTATAAATAATCGAAAAACAGATGAATACTGTTTCAATTGGGAAATTATATCAGCTCTATATCCTAGAAGTTTTCACACAATTTGATGTTCATCATATGAAGTTGATGATATAAAAGCAGATGTGATATAACTGCGAAACAATATTACAATCAACTTCCATAATCTAAATTTTCCACTTGCGGTTACACAAATCAAAATATTTGAAGAAAACAATCCCGGCATTAGTGTCAACGTGTTCGGTCTGCATAATACCACTATAGTATTTTACAAAGGAACAACGAGAACATCATATAAATTTATTGTTGTTAGAGGACATTAACAACTTCCATTACGTTTGGATAAAGAACATTTCGGGGTAAGGCACTAAGAAAAACTATTACATCAAACAAAGTTCGTTAAAACAATTTTTATTTTTATATATTTTAAGCAGTCAATTAAAAAAATGTACAAAGAAAGTGTTCACATGCAACACATGTTTAATCCACTTCCATACAAACGAAGTTTTAGCATACCACAAGGATTATTGCAATAAAATAGTAACAGAGATGCCTTCCGACTTTAGTAATTTTAAAAAACAATTGCATGTGCTCTTTTTTATTTATGCAGACTTCAGTGTATTCTAGAACCAATAGATATTCAAAATTCTAGCAAAATTAAATCAGTTCAAAAACATATTCCTTACGCTTATAGTTACTACATCAAATGTTTTTATGACAGCAGTTTAGATAGTTTTAGAAGATATAGTGGTGAGGATTGCACAAACCATTTTTTCAAAAATTTAGTTCAAGATGTTTTGAAAATCTATGGTATTATAAGTAAAAAAATACCGATGATCCGTTTAACTCCCTCTCAAGAACAATTTCATAAAGAATATTCAAAATGTCATATTTGTAATGAGTTTAGCAATTTACTTAACCGATGGAGATTTACATATTATAAAATCAGTTTATAAAAATAACGATGAATTTACACTAATGAAGCGTAAAGGTGTATTTCCTTATGATTACCTAAACTCGATAGACCGTTTAAAAGAAACAGAATTATCTCCTCGTTCATTTTTATACTCAGTTCAGCAGAGCTCACAGAGTATATTAACTTTGATTGGATAACGGTTGGTTGTACAGGTATAAAGGAATCGAGATAGATATAGATTTCCATATGTCAAAATCATCAGTATCGAAAAAAAAATTTGATTGAACCATGTCCGTCCGTTAACACGATAACTTGAGTAAATTTTTAGGTATCTTGATGAAATTTGGTATGCAGGTTCCTGGGCACTCATCTCAGAGCGCTATTTAAAATGAACGATATCGGACTATAACCACGTCCACTTTATCGATATCGAAAATTTCGAAAAACCGAAAAATTGCGATAATTCATTGCCAAAGACGCAGAATAGAAAGTTGCTAAAATTTTGGACAACGGGCGTGGCACCGCCCACTTTTAAAAGAAGGTAGTTTAAAAGTTGTGTTGATAAGCTGTAATTTGGCAGTCGTTGCAGATATCATGATGAAATTTGGCAGGAAAGTTATTCCTATTACTATATGTATGCTTCATAAAAATTTGCAAAGCCGGAGAACGACCACGCCCACTTAAAAAAAAAAATGTTTTTTTAAGTCGAATTTTAACAAAAAATTTAATATCTTTACGGTATATAAGTAAATTATATCAACATTCAACTCCAGTAATGATATGGTGCAACAAAATACAAAAATAAAAGAAAACTTCAAAATGGGCGTGGCTCCGCCCTTTGTCATTTAATTTGTCTACGATATTTTTAACAGGGATGCACCTTAACGTTAAGCTAATCGTTTATCAAAAAATTTCCACCGTTTCCGTTGAAACACTTCGAAATATTATCGATAAAGAAATTATCAAGATAAATTGTATCTCGTTTTTAACCGAAACGAAAAGCTTTCGTTTACGTTAAAAACGTTAACAAAAACGTGATACTTTATGCTTGAATTGTGCTGGCAATGCTATAGCCAGGTTGAAGCCGTAAGGTGGTAACAACGAGGGCACATACACACACAAACTCCATGTAATTTGTTTGTGTAATTCGTTGGTGGTAATGTCAAAAATACTCTGAGAAATGTTCGTACTGTCAAAATTCATGAGAAAAGTTGCAATCAGCTTGGCGAATGCTTTCACCTTTAATGACTCCGCCATCAATCAGCTTTGCCAGCATAGTTTTAAATTAATAATCAACATAAACGATTTGATTTCGTTTTGATATGGCAGAAAACGAAACGAAATCATTTCGCTAATTTGACGTTTTTAACGTTAATAAACGAAACGAAATGACTTTGTTTCGTTTATTAACGTTAATTATCGTAACGAAATGATATCGGTTCGTTGGTTAAGCATGCTTGATTTTTAATGCCATAAGTCGAACAAAAATTTACCAATCATTGTGAAATTTGGTAGGGACTTAGATTCTAGAACGATAACTGTTTTCTGTGAAAAAGGGTGAAATCGGTTGAAGCCACGCCCAGTCTTTATACACAGTCGACCGTCTGTCCTTCCGCTCGGCCATTAACACGATAACTTGAACGAAAATCGATATATCTTTACTAAAATAAGTTCACTAACTTATCTGAACTCACTTTGTATTGGTATAAAAATGGCCGAAATCCGACTATGACCACGCCCACTTTTTCGATATCGAAAATTACGAAAAATGAAAAAAATGCCACAATTCTATACCAAATTCGAAAAAGGGATGAAACATGGAAATTGGATTGGTTTATTGACGCAAAATATAACTTTTGAAAAAAACTTTGTAAAATGGGTGTGACACCTACCATATTAAGTAGAAGAAAATGAAAAAATTCTGCAGGGCGAAATCAAAAGCCCTTGGAATTTTGGCAGGTATACTGTTCGTGGTATTACATATATAAATAAATTATCGGTACCCGAAAGATGATGTTCTGGGTCACCCTGGCCCACATTTTGGTCGATATCTCGAAAACGCCTTCACATATACAACTACCACCACTCCCTTTTTAAAACCCGCATTAATACCTTTAATTTGATACCCATATCGTACAAACACATTCCGGAGTCACCCCTGGTCCACCTTTATGGCGATATCTCGAAAAGGCGTCCACCTATAGAACTAAGGCCCACTCCATTTTAAAATACTCATTAGCACTTTTCATTTGATACCCATATCGTAAAAACAAATTCTAGAGTCACCCCTGGTCCACCTTTATGGCCATATCTCAAAAAGGCGTCCACCTATAGAGCTAAGGCCCACTCCCTTTTAAAATACTCATTAAAACTTTGATACTCGTATCATACAAAAAATTCTGGAGTGACCCCCGTTCCCCCTTTATGGCGATATCTCGAAAAGGCGTCCACCTATAGAACTAAGGCCCACTCCATTTTAAAATACTCATTAGCACCTTTCATTTGATACCCATATCGTAAAAACAAATTCTAGAGTCACCCCTGGTCCACCTTTATGGCCATATCTCGAAAAGGCGTCCACCTATAGAGCTAAGGCCCACTCCCTTTTAAAATACTCATTAAAACCTTGATACTCTTATCATACAAACAAATTCTGGAGTGACCCCCGTTCCACCTTTATGGCGATATCTCGAAAAGCTTCCACCCATAGAACTAAGGCCCACTCCCTTTTAAAATACTCATTAGCACCTTTCATTTGATACCCATATCGTACAAACAAATTCTATAGTCACCCCTGGTCTACCTTTATGACGATATCTCGAAAAGGCGTTCACCTATAGAACTAAGGCCCACGCCCTTTTAAAATGCTCATTAACACCTTTCATTTGATACCCATATCGTAGAAACAAATTCTAGAGTCACCCCTGGTCCACCTTTATGGCGATATCACGAAAAGGTGTCCACCTATAGAACTAAGGCCCACCTCTTTTTAAATACTCATTAACACCTTTCGTTTGACACCCATATCGTACAAACAAATTCTAGAGTTAAACCTGCTCCACCTTTATGGCGATATCTCGAAAAGGCGTCCACCAATAGAACTAAGCCCACGCCCTTTTAAAATACTCATTAACACCCTTCATTTGATACCCATATCGTAAAAACAAATTCTAGAGTCAGCCCTGGAACACCTTTATGGCGATATCCCTAAATGGCGTCCAAACATAGAACTATGGCTCACTCCCTTTTAAAATACTCTTTAATACCTTCCATTTGGTACACATGTCATACAAAAATATTCCAGGGTTACCCTAAGTTAATTTTCCTACATGGTGGTTTTCTCTTATTTTGTCTCCATAGCTCTCAGCTGAGTATGTAATGTTCGGTTACACCCGAGCTTAGCCTTCCTTACTTGTTCTTTAACAAATTAAATAATGAATACCCTACAAGTAGCGTGAGCAGAACGCTGATGTGTTCACCAGCACATTCACACAAAAGTATTGCGATTACTAATACATACAAACTTGGTGTTGTTAATTTTTTTTTCATGTTTGCCCGAAACTGTGCGTACCTGTCCATAAATAACTCAATTTGTGTTCCCTTGCATTATTTTCGGTCAGTTTTGGGAACACGAGAACGATATTTGGAGAATATCAGAACAAAGCTATTATTTTCTAAAACGCAAAAGACTTAAAAATTTCAGAGCGCGACGGGATTTTTAAATTAATTAATTAATAAATAAAATAAAGGTTAATATAATAAAAAAAATATGAAAAGAAGGCATTTTGCTAATTGCTTATCGAAAGAGAAAAAGCTCTTTGACGATAACGTTAAAATGTTTAAAGAACTTGAGAAGTCCTCTCAAGATAAAGTGCAAAGTGTTGCTAATTCTTTGGAAAGTGTTGCTAATCCTTTGGAAAGTGAGGTTAATCCTTTGAGTAGTGAGATTTTGCAAAGTCAGTGTTTGGTCGTTTAGGTCTGAGGCTGATGTTGCTCAAGATATATTAGAGCATTTCGTCACGCAGTTCAGTGTAATGTTTGGGAAAGAAAGCGTTACTTTCAACATTCATGGTTTATTACACTTGTCAGAATGTGTCAAAGATCTTGGTCCTTTAGATTCCTTTTCTGCTTACAGGTTTGAAAATTTTATGCAATTTTTAAAAAAGATAGTAAGAAAACCAAATCAAATATTGCAACAGCTGTTTTTAAGGTTGAAAGAAAGGCAGGATGTATGTTCATCGATTCACAAACCTTCCAAGCTAGGCTTTTTCGATTTTGTATTAAAGAAAGATAAAGACTGTTTTTGTTATAGCAAAAAAGTCGGCCCTATAAAGGTAGTAGAACTTATAGGGTCAGGAGAATTGGAAATAGTGCAATGTACTGTTTTTCGGAAAACGCAAAATTTTTTCGATGTACCTGTTAGCTCCTCCGATAGTTTAGGTATTATTGTTGCAAGTGAGCCAAGCTTAAATTTGGTTGATTTAAAGAGAGAAGATCTTGATTACAAGGACTTCTGTATCCCTCAGGAAAGCAAATTTTTGCTTATACCCTTTCTTCACCACTTATTCCACGAGTTTTCCAATTAAGCCACTTTTTCCTAACCCTTGTTTCATAAACTTTCAATAAAGTAACACTTTCCACACTTTCGAATAAATAAATCTTAAAAATATAATTAAAACGTATCCTTTAGCTTTTGATTCTAAAATTTTTGAAGAGTCCAGTTACAAGAAGAAGTGCAGTTATGGAATCTACAAATAATGGTAAGAAAATCTCTTGTACATGATTTGTACATAAGTTAACTTTCTATAATTTTCAGCGAATTCTTTCAATAAAGTGTTTGCAACGAATAGACGTTTTAATGCGGCTACATCTGAAGCCGAAGGTGCTGCCATTTCCTCAGCAGGAATGGTAGTCGATCAGGCTGAAGGACTGCTACAAGGAGATCAGGCTGAAGATGTTGGAACCAACCAAATTGAACTGAACCTGGCAGGACCTAATGGAGGTAAATTTTTTAAATTTTCATTTTGTTTTAAACCCCCCTTCTAGAGTATTAAAAATAAATAAATAAATGTAAGGTGCGATAACCTCCGAAGAGATATAAGGCCGAGCTTCTCTTCCAATTTGCGTCGTGCTCCTCTTGATGTTCACTACAAATTGGCCGGACGGGACCTACATGTGTTATGCCGACTCCGAACGGCATCTGCAAGGAAGATGAGTTTTCACTGAGAGCTTTTCATGGCAGAAATACACCCGGAGCGCTTCCCAAACGCTGCCGAGGGGCGACCCCGCTTAAAAAAAATTTCTTCTAATTGAAAAACCTTATTTCTAAAATTTTGATGTTGCTTTGCCCGGGGTGTGAACGTAGGGCATACGGTGTGGTAGGCGGAGCACGCTACCATCACACCACGGTGGCCGCAAGAGTTTTACCTTTCGTTTATACACAAATCATTTGCCCACATATAGTTAAAAATCAAATATTCCCATGTTATTTGTAGTTGAAAACAAAAATCGTGATAATACACTACATTAAAATTAAAAGCTTAAATGTTCACAGCCATCTCTTTGAATGTCCTTAACCATATTTTCACTATACCAAAAGAGAAAGCTTTGTATTTTTCAGCCCGCCCCAATACATTTGCACATCGATTGCTGCCCTACCTCAGAATGGGATTGCACACCGACCTATTTGAGACTTATTTTTTAGGAAAACAGATAATCCAGATGCAATATTTCTATATTTTTCCACTGTCCAAGCAAAGAAAAGATTGCCAAGATGAAAGCCCCATGTAATATCATGCCAGAAGTTACATTTACAAGTATAGATGCACCCTTTAATACAAAGACGGGTATAATATCCAGGTGTAACATGATAATTAAATTTAATAGCGCAGGAATGAATAAAGGGCCCTCTGGTTTAGCAAAAGAATTCCCACATTGCAACAAGTCATAACTGGAAACATTCCCCGACATAACGTCGCTGCACTTTCCACCACTATTAAAGCAGAACCAGATATAGTAATCACAAAGAAATTTGCTATGTAGAGCACCCCATTGCGGTAATTCTTTACTTTAGCTCACAACTGCTAAAACTCGACCGCGTTTTGATCCCAGGACCATGAATCCGAAAGCGGAAATTCAAAGTTTTATTTCTGTCAAAAGATATTTCCAAAAAACCAAAAAATGGCCCCGGAGCACTGCGAAACCGGGGGTGGGATCCATATTTTGGTAGTAGTGCAGTTTACGGTACCCACCCTAAAGTTGGGCCAAGTCTTTCGAGTGAGGTATTAATCTCGAGAACAATATTCCGAAGGCGGAAAAGAAAAATTTTATCTCTGTCCGGAGATATTTGCAGTTGAAGTTGGCGATTTTAATGTGGTTGTTGTTGTGTTGATACCCACAAAAAAAATTGTGCATCACCGTGGCGGTAGCCACGGTTATACCACACACCCGGACTTGGCATGGCGTAGCCCAGGGTTATTTTTTATAAGCGCGGCCGAAGGCCGCCAACGCAGAAATGTGTTCTGCGCAAAAATACTATGGAACCCACCCCCCGTTTCGGAGGGACCCGGGGTATTTTTTCAGTTTTTCGTTATTATCTTTTGAATGGATAAAAAAAGTTAACTTCCGGATTCTTGATCTAGACGTGAATACGCGTCTTTTGATACCTCACTCGATAATTTTGGCCCAAATTTCGGTGGGTACCGTAAACTGCACTATTACCCATATTTTTTGCGCAGAACACCTTTCTGCATTGGCGGCCTTTGGCCGCGCTTTTAAAAAACTACTTTGGGTGGGTCCAACACCGGTTTGGAGACCACAACTATATCCGCGCAAAACACTTTTACCCACAGTTTTTCTTGTGGGTACCACAAAATCATCAAAACAACAACCACATGAAAATTTTAAAATTTGTTTGCAAATATCTCCGAAACGAAATAAACTTTTGAATTCGTGATCTTGGGTCCAAAGCGCGTCTTTTAACACCTCTCCTGATATTTTTGGACGAGTTTTAGCAGTTGTGAGCTAAAGTAAAGAATTACCGCCCTTGCTATCAATTCACTGCACTATTTATTTATTTTGCATTATAACAAAAGTTTTTTGGGCTTGAGAACTGTCTCACATCCAGTTTGATATGGGTTAGAGTTATTTAATTACTCTATACACCAAGTTAATCACCAGTAAAGTTTTTTTCATTCCTAATACTGTTTTCACACAGACGGCTTATTGAATAATAAAGGCAGTTTTCTACATTAAGACGCTTATTGAGCTCAATCTTCCCTACAAAATTCAAATCTATTATTATTTCATTAGTAGCTAATCGAATGCCTAATGAAGTCAAAACACAATGCAACTCTGTTGGCAGCGTTCCACATCCGTTTCCGCTTCTTAGTTTTCAAATCAAATGTCATTGCTGCATGGCGGAACTATACAAGGTGGCAGCATCGAACAGCTGATTATAACCTTTTTTATTTGATTTGATACATCAACTACCGCCGCAGTACGATTTTGACATTTGTCCATCGAATTTACAAGTACATGGAATTTTTTTGTTTGTAGGTATGTCACCATGCTCCCACCTTGTATCGTTCCGCCATGATTGTCTGTCTCATCCTTCATACTAATCGAGCAGTTACTTCTGTGTGAAAGCAAAAAATTTACGATTTCATTAGCAGGTGAAATGAGATCATTAAGTTTCTGTGTGAAAACAGTATAAGTGTCTTTTAAACTTGTATGAATATTTTAGCCAAAGGTAGATATGTGCAACAAAATTAGCTTGATCAGCTGACTTCTATCGTTTTCAATGCCCCAACAAGAAAGCTATCAGTTAGGTAGCTGTGATGTGTATTACATATTGCGGCATATTCATAGACGAAATTTAGTTGGTACATAAATTTAGTTGAAGCTTTTTCGACAGATAGCTAATAGAAAATTATGTCAAAAAGCTGTAATTAACTTTTAGTTCTTAACTAAGTTTGACTATGAATACGCCCCATTGTTTTGTATAAGATATTAAACATATATTATTCTTTTTATAGATGTGCTGAGAGTTTTGATGGAGATTATTTATAAGATGGATCAAATTGAACAGAATGTAAGAAGTAGGGTAATAGGAGACGGAGGAAAAATAGCATTAAAATTCAGAATGATTTTTTATTTAACTAGATATTTGTATTTTACAATATTCATGCAAAGTACTTTTTGTATTCTTTAAACTTAGCAACGTACACTCAGCTATAATCAAAGCGTACTAATGAAAATGGTGGAGGAAATTAAGCAAGATGTAAGTATTGTTTTTATTTAATTAATTTAACTTTTAACTTCAATTATTCTCTAATGGCTTAGGCTTTTTTGTGTGTATACAAATCTTTGCTATGCAGAATATTAGTTTCATTCCCCTAACGATAGATTACTTACTTCTTACTTAATTGGCGCTTAACCGTCTAAACGGTTATGGCCGTCCAACAACGATAGATTATTATCTTAAATATACAGCCCAATTCTCCATATTTTCCCCGGGGAGATTTCTCCCGTTATTTGCCATCCTCAACCATTTTTTTATGGAGAATGGGAAAAAGATTGAAAATTGGGCTGATAACGAAAAAAGGTACCGACCATATCTTAACCAAACTACTTTGTTGCTAAAGCTCACATCTCAGTATATAATGTTTTGTAACACCGATTTTCAACTCGTTTCTTGTTAATATATATACTTTAACAATAAACCTTCATTTTAAACAGGCGGTACCAAAGAGTGAAGTTTTGGCGCAACAGCACTTAATGCGAGAGTGCAAGGTGACGCTGAAGAAGGTGGAAAGCTCTGTGTGCAAAATTACTGGGGAAGTCAGAGACAAGTACATGGATGAAATTGCCAGCGCATTGCCTCTCCAGAATGTATTAGAGGTTCTAAGGGTGGAAGAAAGATTGAAGGTAGAGGAGTATGCTGTAGCAATGGTAATTTGGCTCAAAAAGTTCTCTTTTACCATAATTTAATTTCGCTTTCATACTTTAGAAAGCTCATATGTTCAAAATTAAGGGCATTTCAGAGGACATACCCCGAGTAGTAAAATAAATTTTTAGTGATACGTTGATGGAAGTGTACAACTGGGCGGGAGCAGCTGGAAAGAAAAGTCTTTAAAAGCTTTCCTTGTTCAAGACATTTCTTCGCGGTAAGATGTTATAAAGAGAGATGTGTTATAAATTGTATTCCTATTTTGATTTTTGGTACGTTTTTAGATGTATTCATACACCAAGGACATGCATCGTATGAAAAAGGAATGAGAAAGGCAGTTGAACTCAGCCATCACAGGATGGCACAAAGGAAATTCGGCAAAAAACAAAAATTAGTTACTGCACAGACAAGTCCACCAGCGTAATGAAATTTTTCCTCTTTTCTTTTTCATTTAAGTTGTAGCTTTTGAATTTTCGGTTTTTTATATGTTTTTGAATTTTTTTAGTTTGCGGAATATATTTAAGTTAATTAGTTACAGTTTTTAAGTTAGGCTAATGTAATATATAAATGAAGTTTTTAAGTTTTCGTTATATTTTTTAAGTTAGTCAGTTACTTTTTTTAAGTTAGAATAATGTCATATTTAAATGAAGTTTTCTAAGTTTTCAAAATATTTTTTAATTTAGTCCCAATGTTTAATTGAATTTTTTATATAGTTTTTATCATAACTACCTGAGACAAAAAGGACAAATAACTAATAAATAAAAGCCTTTTTGACAAAAAAGAAATGAAATTTTAATTAATAATGAACACATAAAGAAAAGCAATCTGATAAATATGTAAATAGCTTAAGTTAAAATTAAAAATGCAATTTATGTTTTTTTAATGAAATAAAATTTTTATGAATACTGAATCCATAAAAAAGTAATGAGATACACATTTAAATAAGTAAAAGTTATAATATATAATGCAATATATATATATTTTTTATAGCTTTTTTATCATAAGTACCTGAGAATGAAAAGACAAACAATTATTAGCTTTTTAAAGAAATGAAATTTTAATGAATACATAAAGAAAAGCAATGTGATATATATGTAAATAGGTAAAGTTAGAACAAATAATATACTTTATTTCAAGAAATGAAATTTTAATGAACAATGAAAACATTAAAAAAAAGTAATCAGATATACAAGTAAAATTAAGTTAGAATAAATAATGTGATATATATATTTAATTGGACGTTTTGAGATCTTTTTATAGTCTTTTATCATAAGTACTATATAAAAGTGCACATATATTGAATAATAAACGAATTTTTATATACATCTATATGTTTTTTATTTATTATGATGCATCCTCTGTGATTGATTTGCACATCCGGTTTGATGGATCCGCCCTGACTAATGTTTACATCAGGCATGATGCCTCCGCCCTGACAATTGTTTACATCCGGCATGATGCCTCCGCTCTGACGAATGTTTACATCCGGCATGATGCCTCCGCTCTGACGAATGTTTACATCCGGCATGATGCCTCCGCCCTGACAATTGTTTACATCCGGCATGATGCCTCCGCTCTGACGAATGTTTACATCCGGCATGATGCCTCCGCCCTGACAATTGTTTACATCCGGCATGATGCCTCCGCCCTGACAAATGTTTACGTCATGTCTGAAGTCACACGTATACAGCCAAACCCATCAGGTTTGTCATACTGCTAGAGCAAACCTGATGGGATATTCGTACTGCGCCCTGATGTGACTTTCTTACAGCACTTCCTGACAGATGATCAATCATCTGATTGCAGCTGATTACGAACATGCTCAAAAAGTGTGGAATATATTCAAATGCAAAAACTTAATGGATTATTTTTTGTTATATTTGAAAGTAGATGTCTTACTATTATGTGACATTTTCGAAAATTAAAAAAGTATGCAAAGATATATATAACTTAGATCCATGTCAATAGTATATCAACCCAAGTTTATCTTGGGATGCTATGTTGAAGACAACAAAAATAAATTTAGAACTAATAACCGATAATAATATGTATAGTTTTATAAAGCGGGGTATTAGAGGAGGAATTGTTCAATGCAGTAAGCGATATTCAATAGCAAATGACTGTCATAAAGAATCAAATTATCTCACTTATTTAGATGTAAACAATTTGTATGGTTTTGCTATGTCACAATATCCTCCAATTAGAAATTTTGAATGGGTTGAAAATATTGAAGGCTTTAATGTAAGCAATATTGCAAATGATTCGGAAATTGGTTATATATTAGAAGTGGATTTAGAATATTCATCTAGTTTACATTATTATCATAATAATTTTCCATTCTGTTCAGAAAACAAAAAAAAAAAAAAATAAAATATGAAATATACTAAGCTGATAACAGACTTATCCAAAAAAGAAAAATATATAATACACTATAGAAATCTTAAACAATGTATAAGGCATGGATTAGTTTTAGTTAAAATACATAAAATTCTAAAATTTGTTCAATCAGTTTGGTTGAAAAAATACATTGATTTGAATAACCACCATCGAACATTAGCCAAAAATTCATTTGAACAAAATCTTTTCAAGCTATTAAACAATGCAGTTTATGGAAAATGTTGATAAACGAAAAGATATAAAAATAGTGACCGAATGGGGGAGTAGAGGTAGGAGATTAGGAGCTAGAGCTCTAATAGCAAAGTTTAATTTTCATAGTTCACAACAATTTACTGATAATATGATTGCAATACCATTGAATAAAGGATTCACAATTTACAATAAACCTATTTATATAGGTTTTACCGTTTTAGAACTTCCTAAACTGAAAATGTATGAATTTCATTATGATTATATTAAAACAAAATATTGTGAAAATGTTAATCTTAACTATATGGATACTGACTCCTTTATTTACGATATTAAGACAAATGACTATTATGATGATATTCGTAAGGATATAAGCATGCAATTTGATACATCTGCATACCCAAATCCAAATCTCTTTGATTTTCCATTATTAAACAAAAAGGTTTTGGGTATGATGAAAGATGAATGTAATGGTAAATTAATGAAGGAATTTATTGGTTTGAGAGCAAATATGTATTCTATTCGCATCGATCAAGAAGAAAAAGATATTAAAAAAATTAAGGGTGTTAAACCATGTGTTACTCCCAAACTTTCTGCAAATGATTTTAAAAGATGTTTATTCGAAAAGAAATTATACTTTGACTCAATGTATATTTTTAGATCAAAATATTATGAATTGTATACACAAGAAATAAATAAATTAACATTAAGTTTTTTAGATGATAAGAGATTTGTAAAAAATAATGGAATAAAAAACATAATTCAGTTTTATCTTATTTAGCGCTTCGAAAAAGAATATTTTCGGAATGGCATCATCGTCTTCTCTAGGAGCAGCTAGGTTAATTATTCTTTTCTTGTTTAAATTAATGGTTTTATTTCCGTCTAGAATTGTTTTCGTTTTCGGTCTTCTATTATCAAATGAGGAAGGTCCAAATTTATTTATACGCATATTACTTAATAATGTTTACTTCTCGCGACTCTTCAGTGATTGATATAATCTCGTTTTGATGGTTGTTATGACCAGCACTTGTTGAAGAAGATATAAGCAACCTCAATCTATCCACCAATTGAGTCCAGTTCTATATTTATCTTAACCTGAAATTTTTACCACCTGTCAAGATCATTCAACAATTTCGTTGCCTACATTTAGGCGCACATGTTCTTAAGCTTAGAGCTTTTTGCATTTGTATGGTGTGTGTTCTGGTTAGGCGCATACGTATGAAACCGCAAAACAGCAAAATAATTTCGTTGCCTTCATTTAGGCGTATCCGTTCAAAACCGCAAATGCGTGTGTGTGTGTGCGTTTGAACTTTGTGAACCCAGCAAGAAATCGAGCGACTGATCAGATACTGAACAGAGACTGAACGGATAATGAACAGATTAGTTTCAGTTCAGTATCTGATCAGTCGCTCGATTACTTGCTGGGTTCACAAAATTCAAACGCACACACACACACATTTGCGGTTTTGAACGGATGCGCCTAAGTAGGCTACGAAATTGTTTTGCTGTTTCATACGTATGCGCCTAACCAGAACACTCACCATACAAATGCAAAAAGCTCTAAGCTTAAGAACGTGTGCGCCTAAATGTAGGCAACGAAATTGTTGAATGATCTTGTGAGGTTGTAAAAATTTCAGGTTAAGATAAATATAGAACTGTTCTCAATTGGTGGATAGATTGATGTTGCTTATACATATCTTCAACAAGTGCTGCTCATAACAACCATCAAAAGGAGATTATATCAATCACTGAAGAGTTGCGAAAAGAAAATATTATTAAGTAATATGAGTATAAATAAATTTGGACCTTCCTCATTTGATAATAGAAGATCGAAAACGAAAATAATTCTATACGGAAATAAAAACATTAATTTAAACAAGAAAAGAATAATTAACTTAGCTGCTCCTAAAGAAGACGATGATGCCACTTCGAAAGTATTCTCTTTCGAAGCATTAATTAAGATAAAATTGAATTATGTTTTTTATTCTTTTATTTTATAATGATTCCAAGCGTAGGTATTCATTCCATTATTTTTTACAAATCTCTTATCATCTAAAAAAACTTAATGTTAATTTATTTATTTCTTGTGTATACAATTCATGACGTTTTGATCTAAAAATATATATTGAGTTAAAGTCTAATTTCTTTTCGAATAAACATCTTTTAAAATCATTTGCAGAAAGTTTGAGAGTAATACATTGTTTAACACTCTTAATTTTTTTAATCTCTTTTTCTTCTTGATCGATGCGAATAGAATACATTTTTGCTCTCAAATCAATAAATTCCTTCATTCGTTTAATACTACATTCATCTTTCATCATACCCAAAACCTTTTTGTTTAACAATGGAAAATCAAACACATTTGGATTTGGGTATGCAGATGTATCAAATTGCATGCTTATATCCTTACGTATATTATCATAAAAGTCATTTGTCTAATATAGTAAATAAAGCACGCAGTATCCATATAGTTAAGATTAACATTTTCACAATATTTTTTAATATAATCATAATGAATTCATACATTTTCAGTTTAGAAAGTTCTAAAACGGTAAAAGTTATATAAATAGGTTTATTGTAAATTGTGAAACCCATATTCAATTGTATTGCAATCATATTATCAGTAAATTGTTGTGAACTATGAAAATTAAACTTTGCTATTAGAGCTCTAGCTCCTAATCTCCTACCTCTACTCCCCCATTCGGTCTCTATTTTTATATCTTTTCGTTTATCAACATTTTCTATAGTCTTTCCATAGACTACATTGTTTAATAGCATGAAAAAATTTTGTTCAAATGAATTTTTAGCTAATGCTCGATGGTGGTTATTCAAATCAATATATTTTTTCAACCAATCTGATTGAACAAATTTTAGAATTTTATGTATTTTAACTAAAACTAATCCATGCCTTATACATTGTTTAAGATTTCTATAGTGTACTATATATTTTTCTTTTTTGGATAAGACTGTTATCAGCTTAGTATATTTCATATTTTTATTTTTTTTGTTTTCTGAACAGAATGGAAAATTATTTTGATAATAATGTAAACTAGATGAATATTCTAAATCCACTTCTAATATATAACCAATTTCTGAAACATTTGCAATATTGCTTACATTAAAGCCTTCAATATTTTCAACCCATTCAAAATTTCTAATTGGAAGATATTGTGACATAGCGAAACCATACAAATTGTTTACATCTAAATAAATGAGATAATTTGATTCTTTATTACAGTCATAATCACTCATATATTTAATATTTGCTATTGAATATCGCTTACTGCACTGAACAATTCCTCCTCTAATACCTCGCTTTATAAAACTATACATATTATTATCGGTTATTAGTTCTAAATTTATTTTTGTTGTCTTTAACATAGCATCCCAAGATAAACCTGGGGTGGTATAATATTGACATGGATCTAAGTTATAGATATCTTTGCATACTTTTATAAAATTTTCGAAAATGTTCCATAATAGTAAGACATCTACATTCAAATATAACAATAAATAATCCATTAAGTTTTTGCATTTGTATATATTCCACACTTTTTGAGAATGTTCGTAATGAGCTGCACTACACGATTCATTACTTAATTTGTTAAAGAAAAATGAACGAGCAGGTAGTTCTGTTTCTTTTAAACGGTCTATCGAGTTTAGGTAATCATAAGGAAATACACCTTTACGCTTCATTAATGTAAATTCATCTTTATTTTTATAAACTGATTTTATAATATGTAAATCTCCATCGGTTAAGTGACTAGCTAAACTTTGTAAGCTAGATGGCATAAATCTGTATGAATCCAAAAAACGATGTTCGATAGAATCTTTTTCAGTTATGCATATTCTCTTAGATATGGATATATATAACTCTTTATTTAAGGGAATAACTTTAATGTCGCCTTGTGTTGTCGAAAGTTCTCTTACAAACAAATGGCAGTCGTAGGACGAAAGATTGTGAAATAATATTGGCCCGAAGCGCGAAATTTGATATTCTAAATTGCATTTGTTATGAGCAGAACCTCTATATTCACCAGTTAAATGACAATGATCTGCAACTCTGCCATCTTCATTAAAATTTTCATTACAAATATGACATTTTGAATATTCTTCATGAAATTGTTCTTGAGAGGGAGTTAAACGGATCATCGGTATTTTTTTACTTATAATACCATAGATTTTCAAAACATCTTCAACTAAATTTTTGAAAAAATGGTTTGTGCAATCCTCACCACTATATCTTCTAAAACTATCTAAACTGCTGTCATAAGAACATTTGATGTAGTAACTATAAACGTAAGGAATGTTTTTGAACTGATTTAACTTTGCTAGAATTTTGAATATCTATTGGTTCTAGAATACACTCAAGTCTGCATAAATAAAAAAGAGCACATGCAATTGTTTTTTAAAATTACTAAAGTTTAATACTTTATCATTTTCGGAAGGCATCTCTGTTACTATTTTATTGCAATGATCCTTGTGGTATGCTAAAACTTCGTTTGTATGGAAGTGGATTAAACATGTGTTGCATGTGAACACTTTCTTTGTACATTTTTTTAATTGACTGCGTATTAATCTGAAAATATATAAAAATAAAAATTGTTTTAACGAACTTTGTTTGATGTAATATTTTTTCTTATTGTCTTATCCCGAACAACAATAAATTTATATGATGTTCTCGTTCCTCCTTTGTAAAATAATATGGGCTCACTATAGTGGTATTATCCAGACCAAAAACTTTAACACTAATGCCAGGATTGTTTTTTTCAAATATTTTGATTTGTTTAACCGTAAGTGGAAAATATAGATTATGGAAGTTGATTGTAATATTGTTTCGCAGTTTTATCACATCTGCTTTTATATCATCAACTTCATATGATGAACATGTATTTTTGTGACAACTTCGAGGATATAGAGCTGATATAATTGCCCATTTGAAACAGTATTCATCTGTGTTTTGAATATTTATACAAGAATGTTTGTTCTGAATTGTTGGTGGTAAAGGTATATATTTTGAGTCTTTAATAGGCTCATATTTATTTATATTCGCTTCTAGATGTGATATCTCATTAGTGACCAACCACTATCTCTTTCTTGAAATTCACTCATTTTTGAAGATCAAATGACACACTGGTCCTCGTAAAACAGATCAATATCATTTTCGGTAGAAGTTGATTCAAGCAAAATCATCTTGATGTGATTTCAATTCCATCAAACACTCTACTCCTTCTTTAATCAAAATATATTTACAAAATAGCTCGCAATTAAACTTAATGTTTTGATAATGAGTTAGTTTTTCTCTTAAAATTTTACAAAGTTCTATTTTTATTGTTACAATAAAGTGTTGAACAATCAAATCCTCTTTTACATTATTTTCAAATACAAATGTTTCGATTCGCTTATTGAATACTGATTTAATGCTTTTAACATTAGAAGTGAAGTTCTGTCTAGCCTTTTGTTTGTGTGTATTAGTCCGTACGTGATATGACCACAGTTTTTTTGCGATATTAATTGCACAAACATCACAATATATAGAGTCATCCGCGTTAGCTGTATGTTGTAAACGTTTATGTGTTAACAACATTTGAATGTTATTAAACTTTTGTTTGCATACATTGCAACTCACTTCTTTCACATGATAGTTTCTACTATGTCGCCTTAAATTGCGATCATATTTAAATTCTTTGTTACAATACTCGCACACAAATGAAGGCATACTATTTTTTTTATTTTCTTTTTTCTAGAATTTTTATTATGTTTCGTTCCTTTTTTGATGTTTTTGTCGGCTCGAGATCTAAATCTTAATAAAAAAATCTGTTTTTTGTTTTTTTCTCCGATTTTTGAAGCGCGGGCTAAAGTTCAACTGAACGGGTAGCTAATTTTGGAATAGTTGTAAAGCTCAACTAAATGGGAAGTGATCGGTGTTCTATGTTTTATACTTACGGAAAATCTGATAAAGAATTTAATTAAATGAAATAGAGCATGAAGTTTTATTTAATTATATACATACATATAAATATGTTCCAATGTTGTACGGGTAAGGTTTCTTATCAGTGTAGTTTAATAAAATTCCCATGTACAAACATATGTGTTAGTATGTACACACAAACTTACAATATAATAAAATGCCAAAGAAAATGTTCAATCTTCATATTTAAAAAATTATAATTTATGTATATGCTGTCATGTTTAAGGAGCCCAAATGGAAATCATAAGTTCAATATTAAGATAACTTTTAGTTAATTATGAAATTCTCACATGCATATATATGGGCCAGTATGTATACAAGACAAAGTCAAGGGGATCTTTAAAAATCTAAGGGACTCTTTACAACGGCTCGGGCGAAGTCTAGGGCTCATTAGAAATATGAGGGGTTATTTAAAAATTTGGGGCCCTTTAAAAATTTAGGACCCCCCATTCAAAATCTGAGCTCGATCCTCTCTTGAACGACTAAGCTCTGCTAAAGGCAAAAAGCTCTAAGCTTTTTCTTATATATCAGCCAGAACACAAAGCGGAAGAACGTATAATGATTTGATAGGGTGAGTCATGTTCCGAGTTTTTCTATATAAAATGCAAAAAGCTTCAAGCTTAAGAACGTGTGCGCCTAAATGTAGGCAACAAAATTGTTGAATGATCTTGAGAGGTGGTAAAAATTTCAGGTCAAGATAAATATAGACCTGTTTTCATTCCTTCCGTCAGACTCAGCCCAGACTGCCCGAAAATAATGAACTGGTCCCATTCCTAAGGCCAGGCTGTTGACAGAGTGAACCAAAAGTAAAGAGTTTTAGGGTAAGACATGCTCCCAGTTTTCCATACAAAATGTGGCCCAGAACATACATAAACACACTACTATGGATAAAAGACCTTACCATGATTTTAGCGCGGGATCCAGTACTGAGCGCGGATATGACGTAGCATCAGCTGGTTACCTCCATGCAGGGTGGTGTTATGAGAGGATTTAAGTATAAGTCTGGATAACCTGCAAGTGTAAGGAAGGATAATAGGATGACTTTCGTTATGGGACATGTCTTTGGATGCCCCAGTCCGCCCCCCAGTTCGAATGATGCCTTCTTCGTCTATATATGGATCCAGGGGTAAAATCTCACTCTTACCATTTATTAATTTTCCTTACTTGAAATTTGCATACTATTCTTGATAATGTTGCCTTTGGTATATTGTTATCAATCTTTGTGTTGTTTTTTCTATTTCGTCAGGGGCTATCGAATGAGATTACCTTTTAAAGGAGGCTTTAGTTTTTGTGTGCGTTTTCTGGAAAACCCGTAGAATATAAGACATAACCCGCAAGGCCCTTGGTGAATCGGAAAACCTATCCAGAATATCAAAGTTATTTTAGACCGATATTGCATGAACTTTAATCCTCTTTTCCTCGATATTCGTGTTATAATCTTCTTCTTTTGTTGGCCAATTTTCGTTGTCTTCTTGTAACCAAGAAGGTCCTTGCCACCACAAAGAATTGTCGATTAGATCCGAAGCAAGGAGGCCTCTGCTCGCCAAATCTGCCGGATATGACGCGGATTCTACGTGCCGCCATACTTTGTCTCCTACTTTCTCGACGATTTTTGTTATTCGATGTGCCACGAACGTTGACCACGAACATGGTGGTTTTCGGATCCATGCCAGCACTATAGTTGAATCTGTCCAGAGTGTTACTTTAATGTTCGAAAGTTTAATGTTTTCAATCACATATTCTATTATTTCGGCTAATAGAACTGTACCGCAGAGTTCGAGTCGGGGAAACGATATGGTTTTGACCGGGGCTACTCTCGTCTTGTCCATCAGCAAGTTGGTGAAGACTTGATCCTTGGTTTGTACCCTTAAGAAAACCATGGCGGCGTATGCCTTTTCCGAAGCATCGCTGAATCTATGTATTTCGACGCTGTCCTTTAGAGTAAAATGAACCAATCGCGGTATGCGGATATCGTTGATTTTTCCGTATTCTTGCATAAATGCTGTCCAACGATCTAAAGTAGTTTAAGATACCTCTTAGTCCCAACCCGTGCCTTCCAACCAAATATTTTGCATTATAATCTTGGCTACAATTATCACTGGTGCGAGCCAGCCAAGGGGGTCGAAAAGCTTTGCAATCGCAGAGAGAATTGCCCTTTTTGTGATGGCATCGCTTTCAAAAGGTTTAGCAGTAAAATCGAAAAGGTCGGAATGTGCGTTCCACTTAATAACTAGAGCTTTAACCATACTAGTATCTTCAAACTCTAGAAAGTTCTCTGTTAAAAAATGCTGCTTCGGTATATCCTGCAGAATTTTCTTACAGTTAAACGTCCACTTCCGTAATGGAAAACCTGCCGATTGTAGTGCTTCGGTTATTTCATCCCTGGCATGAAGCGCAGTTTCGATGCTGTGTCCCCCTGCGAGTACGTCATCAACGTACATGGAGTTTTGGAGAATATCCGCCGCCCTTGTATGTGAGGTCTCCACTTCATCAGGTAGTTGGTGTTGTGTCCGAATCGCAAGGTAGGGAGCGCAATTCACTCCAAATGTTACTGTTTTCAGTTCATAAAGGTTGATTGGATCCTTGGGGCAGTTGCGAAATACGATTCGCTGAAATTTTGTTTGATTTTCATTAACCCATATTTGGCGGTACATTTTTTCTATGTCGCTGTTAAATACGAATTTGAACAGCCACCAAAGTAGTATAAGGATTGTTAGGTCGGATTGGAGTATTGGCCCTGGGTAAAGGGCATCATTTAAACTTTTCCCGTTTGTGGTAGGACATGATGCGTTAAATACGACTTTGACTTTTGTCGTTGTACTTCCCTACTTTATAACAGCATCGCGAGGTAGGAAGTAACAGTGATTTGGCGAAATATTACCTATTTGTTTCAAGTGCCCTAAGGTTTCATATTCGGATACAACTCTATTGTGTTCTGTTTGTAGGAATTTTTAGCTAATCGTGCCTCAATGCGATAAAATTGAGAACACGCTCTTCTTAGAGAGGCACCTAAGCTAAATTCTTTCCGAACTGTTGTGCATTTGTATAGCTCCTCGCAGTAAGCGTCAATGTTATTGATGCTCCTTTTCTTTGGAATTTCCTCTATCTCCCAAAAGGCCGCCAGTTGTTTATCTAAATTGACCGCGTTGAAATATGAAACTAAGGTTTTATTTAAATCAACCGCATCTGTACGGCCTGTCAGAATCCAGCCGAACACTGTTTCCTGCGCTATTAACGTGTTTAGCACATCTTTCCTAATGCCGCCTAACATAATTTGGGGGTATATGTAGTGCTGGAAGTAGACTGACGGACTTTTCACTTGTACTATTAACAACTTTACTGATCAGGTATAGAATATAGCAATCTTAGATTTTGAACTTACGTTTTTTTTGAATAGAGAAAAAGTAGTACCATTAAGGCAGCTTATAAAATAAGATCGTTTTACATATTAATACAGATCACCAAATTTTAAAAACCGAATTATAATCGAAATACTTAAATGAATTAATGTTAATTTAAAAAAAAAAATAAAATAAATGTAAGGCGCGATAACCTCCGAAGAGATCTAATGTCGAGCTTCTCTTCCAATTTGCGTCGTGCTCCTCTTGATTTTCCCTACAAATTGGCCGGACGGGACCAACATGTTTTATGCCGACTCCGAACGGCATCTGCAAGCAGATGAGTTTTCACTGAGAGCTTTTCATGGCAGAAATACACCCGGAGCGCTTGATAAACACTGCCGAGGTGCGACCATGCTTAGAAAAATTTTCTTCTAATAGAAAAACCTTATTTCTAAAATTTTGATGTTGCTTAGCACCGGGGTGCGAACCCAGGGCATACGGTGTGGTAGGCGGAGCACGCTACCATCACACCACGGTGTTAATTTAGTATTGTTAAATAAAGCGAATTAAAAGAATCTAAAACTTTATATTTGGATAAATATTCCTACAAATTGGGGGCTCAGCCGGTATATTTGCCAAAGGAAATAGCTACAAAAAGACTGAATCGAACTCAGATAGGTAATAATACATGTGCTACCAGAAGTCGCAGAGCATTTTTGTGGAAGATACGCGAAGATAAAAGGCAGGAAAGGGCATTGGACAGCCGGAAAAGAACATCACCAGTCGAAGCAGAGCAGCAGTAGCGGTCGAAGTCGAACTGTATGTGAATAAACACGGCAAAATCAAAAATGAAAGCAACCTGGACTAAAGTTTAATTTGAAAACAATCTTATTTTAAAAAGTGTTTCTCAAAAAAAAAAAAAAAAAGTAAGGAAGGCTAAGTTCGGGTGTAACCGAACATTACATATTCAGCTGAGTGCTATGGAGACAAAATAAGGGAAAATCACCATGTAGGAAAATTAGCCTAGGGTAACACTGGAATATGTTTGTATGACATGTGTTTCAAATAGAAGGTATTAAAGAGTATTTTTTTTTTTTAGGGATATCGCCATAAAGGTGGACCAGGGCTGACTCTAGAATTTGTTTGTACGATATGGGTATCAAATGAAAGGTTTTAATGAGTATTTTAAAAGGGTGTGGGCTTAGTTCTTTAGGTGGACGCCTTTTCGAGATATCGTTTTAAAGGTGGACCAGGGTTGACTCTAGAATGTGTTTGTACAATATGGGTATCAAATGAAAGGTGTTAATGAGTATTTTAAAAGGGGTGGGCCTTGGTTCTATAGGTGGACGCCTTTTCGAGATATCGCCATAAAGGTGGACCAGGGGTGACTCTAGAATTTGTTTATACGATATCGGTATCAAAGGAAAGGTGGTAATGAATATTTTAAAAGGGCCAGGGACTTATTTCTATAGGTGAACGCCTTTTCGAGATATCGTCATAAAGGTGGACTAGGGGTGACTCTACAATTTGTTTGTACGATATGGGTATCAAATGAAAGGTGTTAATGAGTATTTTAAAAGGGGTGGGCCTTGGTTCTATAGGTGGACGCCTTTTCGAGATATCGCCATAAAGGTGGACCAGGGGTGACTCTAGAATTTGTTTATACGATATCGGTATCAAAGGAAAGGTGTTAATGAATATTTTAAAAGGGCCAGGGACTTATTTCTATAGGTGAACGCCTTTTCGAGATATCGTCATAAAGGTGGACTAGGGGTAACTCTACAATTTGTTTGTACGATATGGGTATCAAATGAAAGGTTTTAATGAGTATTTTAAAAGGGAGTGGGCCTTTCTTTCTATAGGTGGACGCCTTTTCGAGATATCGCCATAAAGGTGGACCAAGGGTGACTCTAGAATTTGTTTGTACGATATGGGTATCAAATGAAAGGTGTTAATGAGTATTTTAAAAGGGGTGGGCCTTGGTTCTATAGGTGGACGCCTTTTCGAGATATCGCCATAAAGGTGGACCAGGGGTGACTCTAGAATTTGTTTATACGATATCGGTATCAAAGGAAAGGTGTTAATGAATATTTTAAAAGGGCCAGGGACTTATTTCTATAGGTGAACGCCTTTTCGAGATATCGTCATAAAGGTGGACTAGGGGTGACTCTACAATTTGTTTGTACGATATGGGTATCAAATGAAAGGTGTTAATGAGTATTTTAAAAGGGGTGGGCCTTGGTTCTATAGGTGGACGCCTTTTCGAGATATCGCCATAAAGGTGGACCAGGGGTGACTCTAGAATTTGTTTATACGATATCGGTATCAAAGAAAAGGTGTTAATGAGTATTTTAAAAGGGCCAGGGCTTATTTCTATAGGTGAACGCCTTTTCGAGATATCGCCATAAAGGTGGACCAGGGGTGACTCTAGAATTTGTTTGTACGATATGGGTATCAAATGAAAGGTGTTAATGAGTATTTCAAAAGGGAGTGGGCCTTAGTTTTATAGCTGGACGCCTTTTCGAGATATCGCCATATAGGTGGACCAGGGGTGACTCTGGAATGCGTTTGTACAATATGGGTATCAAACGAAAGGTGTTAATGAGTGTTTTAAAATGAAGTGGGCCTTAGTTATATGGGTGGAAGCCTTTTCGTGATATCGCTATAAAGGGGGAACCAGGGGTCACTCCATAATTTGTTTGTACGATATGGGTATCAAATGAAAGGTGTTAATGAGTATTTTAAAAGGGAGTGGGCCAGTTCTATAGGTGGACGACTTTGCGAGATATCGCCATAAATGTGGACCAGGGGTCACTCTAGAATTTGTTTGTAAGATATGGGTATCAAATGAAAGGTGCTAATGAGTATTTTAAAAGGGATTGGGCTTAGTTCTATAGGTGGACGCCTTTCGAGATATCGTTTTAAAGGTGGACCAGGGTTGACTCTAGAATGTGTTTGTACAATATGGGTATCAAACGAAAGGTGATAATGAGTATTTTAAAAGGGAGTGGGCCTTAGTTCTATAGGTGGACGCCTTTTCGGGATATCCCCATAAAGGTTAGCCAGGGGTGACTCTATAATGTGCTTGTACGATATGGGTATCAAATTAAAGGTATTAATGAGGGTTTGAAAAGGGAGTGGAGGTAGTTCTATATGTGAAGCCGTTTTCGAGATATCGACCGAAATGTGGACCAGGGTGACCTAGAATATCATCTTTCGGGTACCGCTAATTTATTTATATTGTGAGGACCCCAAAACCGAGGGTTTTGTACCCTCACAACATATACCTATTTTTCATTTTCATGTTATACAAGAATTGAATTTAACTCTGAATTTAACATTTATACATTTTTATTACATGAATTATGCCTTTATGAATTACACGTCAAAACAAATACATGCGGTCGCATATTGAATTATTATTTACTAAATTGAAGGATAAACCAGACTTGCGCACTTTTGCACGCAATCACAATATTTACATTTTTCGCCCACATAAGTTTCAAATATAGGTCACCCTATCATACACTAAAACATTTGGAAGGAAAATGGAAATGCACAAAAACATAAAATTATGCCGGTCAACCAACCCTTTGCGCATCCAATGCACTCAGCCACAAATACAACATACATAACAATTTAGATAAACAAAGATCAGCAGTAAAAGTCGCCAAACTAAGCGCTGCTACTAATTGGGACTTTTCTCTACATACTTACGTACAAGCATACGACACACCAACGCACGCCCTAAGCAGAAGCCGAAAGCATCAAACGAGGCCAACGCACCATCAAAACCAAGTGACAGCGAACATACGCATAAACACAAATGATCGAATTCGGTAGGTAAAGCAAAGACTGGAAAACACGGCAGGCATACAACAAGCGTACGTACGAGATTTGGCACATTGTTCGCTATGTATATTAGGGCTCCCTAAAATTGGGATATGAAATGCCGGGATAGCGAATCGCCATACATGATCGAAAATATGCATATATGTATATATACCGATGTACCACCATATGTATGATAATGGAAACAGGGAAAACGCATGTTAGCATGTAAGCGTATGTATGTACCAGTAGAATACAGCGAAAGTAGCGTTAAACTAGAATTCGATTTTTGCATTTCCAACTTTTATAATTGTTATTGTAAAATTACTGACTGCCTGCGTGCAGTCCTACATAATTTTATAACTGAGGAATTATTACAATGAATTGTTTTTAGGAAATAACTGTCCACCGGCGTACAAAATCGTATATAAGGGCGGCAAATTAGCTTGTAAGATCAGAAGCTAGGATATAGGCATACGAGTCAGTGGGCTTCTACCACTGACCAACACGACCTGAAGGTTTCTACTTCATTTCGTGAATTATTTTATATTCAGTAGGAGGTTTCTACTCCAACTGACGGAGAGCTAGCAGAGGGGTTCTACCTCAGCTACTCTTATTTAGACAGGGACAAAGAATAGGAGTAGCTCTTAAGGATATCGATCCTTTTTTTTAAATAAACTTTATAACGTTTTCAGAACTCCTTCGTCTATTTATTTTCATCGGAATAGGTTCCCCCACCAAATATAGGAACCCTGGACGGACTGGGCATACCTCAGCAGGAATTAGTCCGTCACATATGGCGCCCGAGCAGGCTTATAAATAAAAACACATATGGCACCCAAGCAGACTTAAATAAAATCAAGGAAATCATCAAGGCTTTACATAAAGGAAGGTAATAAGGATATACGGAAATCAAGTCAAAACAACGATATACGATGCAACAACCAGGTACATACGCAACCACTATGGACCGGGTAAGAAAATGGGGTTTAAAATACGACGGGGGCAAGGATCCTCTAGGGTTCATAGAACGCGTGGAAGAACTGGCAGAAGGATACGAAATAAACGTCAACTCGATGCCAAGAGCATTGCCGGAGCTACTCAAAGACAAAGCGTTGGTTTGGTACCGAAATAACAACCGGAGTTGGAAAGAGTGGGACTCATTCAAGAAAGACTTCCTGAAATTTTTCCTCAGCTCCAGATATTTTGAACAGTTGGACGACGAGATACGGACACGCATGCAAAGACCAGGAGAGAAGTTCAAGGATTATGTGCTAGCACTACAAGGGCTGATGCGACATGCCGCCTACACCGAAGACAAAAAGCTAAACCGCATATACAGGAACTCCCGCAGAGAAATACAGCTGTATGTAAAAAGAGGCGAGATCAGCAGCCTGGAAGAATTGGTAAGTTTGGTAGAAGATTATGAAAATATTACCCCTGACAGAGATCCGATGCGACCAACGGCGGGACCATTTGTACCAAGGCGCCCAGAAGAACGTTACCAATATATACAGGCAGAGGAGCGGGAACAGCAGACAGAGAAACAACCATCCCAGAAATCAGACCCGGCACCAAGACACATCGATACAAACACGGCGTGCAGACGATGCGGAGGAAGCGGCCATGTCGCATACGGTTGCCGTAGCGCTCGCATCGAATTCTGCTGGACATGCGGAAAAGTAGGCACACTCACACGAAACTGTTGTAGACCAACGCAGGGAAACGGCCAGAGACCTCATTGGCACCGAGGAGTGGGGTCTCCCCAAACGCAACCTCGGGAAAACTAAACACGTTAAGAAATACAAAGGGCCGGATCTTGGCGAATATTACGGTGAATGGCGAAGAGGTAGTAGCAGCAATCGACACAGGGGCGACGCGAAGCTTTGTGAGTGGAACATTGGCAAGAAGGCTGAAAACAGGTATAATCAAGGCGATAGAAACACGAGTGATACTGGGAGATGGCAAACCGAAGACGATCATAGAAGCGGTAGATGTAGAAGTGAGAATGAGTAACCAAGTTCTGCGAAATGAAATGCTAATCCTACCAGGACTAGTCGACGAAGTGGTGCTTGGAACGGATTACCTAGCGAAGGTGAAAATGGAGATGAGATGCGGAGGACAAACTCTAACCTTGAACACAAACAATCAGGAGGAGGATGCGGTCACTTGTACAACAATGGTCGAAAGTAGAAATGAAAGTAGTCACAAAGATAACAGCCTAAAAGTTGCGAACACAGACGAGTCGGTGAGTAAATTTCTCAACAAAGAATTACAGATGTTCCAGGAAATGTCAGGTGTATCCAACGTGGCCACGCACAAGATAGTGATGAAAGACGACCGCCCCATAAAACAAAGATATTACCCGAAGAATCCCAAGATGCAAGAGATTATTAATAAGGAAATCGATGAGCTTATCGAGAAAGGTTGCATCGAACCTTCTAGAAGTCCGCACAGCGCACCAATAGTTTTGGCAAGGAAGAAAAATGGTAAGTGGAGATTATGCGTAGATTACCGCCAACTAAACGCAAGGTCAGTACCAGACGCATACCCATTACCCCGTATCCAACACATCCTGGACAGATTGAGAAGTGCTCGGTTTATCAGCAGCCTCGATTTAAAAAACGGATATTGGCAAATCCCCATGGAAGAAAACAGCAAACAATACACCGCATTCACTGTACCCGGACGTGGGCTATATCAATGGAAAGTAATGCCGTTCGGTCTGCACTCAGCCCCAGCAACTTTCCAGAGGGCACTTGATCACGTTATAGGACCAGAGTTGGAACCTTACGCATTCGCATATCTAGATGACATCATCATTACGAGCAAAACATTGGAAGAACACATAAGACACCTGGCGGAAGTATTTCGACGGCTGCGAAGAGCAAACCTTAAGATAAACCCGGAAAAATGTGAGTTTTTTAAGAAAAATTTAAAGTATCTAGGTCATGTCGTTAGCGAGGAAGGCATTCACACGGACCCGGACAAGATAGCAGCCATCAAAGAGTTGACACCGCCAAACAATTTACGCGAACTACGGAGATTCCTAGGAGTGGTATCGTGGTACAGGAGATTCGTCTCAGACTTTTCACAAGTTTCACACCCGTTGACGTCAATGCTAAAGAAAGGAAGGAAGTGGAAGTGGTCGGAAGAGCAGCAGTCGGCATTCGAAGCATTAAAAGCCGCACTCACCCAAGCACCTGTACTAGCTTGCCCAGATTTTTCGAAGAAGTTTTGCCTACAGACGGATGCAAGCGATTTTGGCCTCGGAGCAGTGCTCACCCAAGGATCAGGCAGCGAAGAACGAGTGATTGCTTACGCGAGTCGCCGACTTAACAAGGCAGAAACAAATTATTCCCCGACAGAGAAAGAATGTTTGGCAATAGTGTGGGCGATAAGGAAGATGAGACCCTACCTAGAGGGATACACGTTCACGGTAATCACAGACCACCTAGCTCTAAAATGGTTAAACGCAATAGACAGTCCGACGGGACGGATTGCTAGATGGGCACTAGAACTACAACAATACTCATTCGACGTACAGTACCGGAAAGGAAAGCTAAACGTGGTGGCAGATGCACTTTCGAGACAGCCGATGGACGAGCAACTAACTACGTTGACAGTAGAGCAAGGCAAAGACGAGTGCAAGTGGCTAAAAGCGAAGATTACAGAGGTAAGAAAGGCTCCGGAGAAATTCCCAGACTATGTGATCGAGGACGGAAAGCTCTACAGGAGAATAGAGAGTCAAGTTGATGGTGAAGACGCAGTACCCTGGAAGCTATGTGTACCGACCCCACAGAGACGCAGAGTGCTGGCGGAAATTCATGACACACCAAGCGCAGGACACATGGGCGTTCGAAAATCTATTGCACGAGCGACGACACGATATTATTGGCCCGGAATGTTCAGAGACGTAAGAAAGTACGTACAGCAATGCCATGGATGTCAGGTATACAAACCTAGTCAACAACAGGCCGCGGGTAAGATGTTAACTAAAATTCCAGAAGAACCGTGGGCAACAGTGTGTGCAGACTTTGTTGGTCCAATGCCACGCTCAAAACATGGTAATACAATGGCATTAGTTTTCGTTGACAGATTTTCAAAATGGGTGGAGATAATGGCAATTAGAAAGGCAACAACAGAAAGCGTAGTACGAGGATTTAGAGAGAGAATTTTGGCACGATTTGGCATTCCAAAGATATTAATCACAGACAACGGAGCGCAGTTCGTGAGCAAACGTTTTAAGAAGTATTTGGAGGAGCTTGGCGTAAAACACCAGCTGACAGCACCATACACACCGCAGGAGAATCCGACAGAAAGAGCGAACCGCAACATCAAGAGGATGATAGCACAGTTTTCAGGGATAGAGCAGAGAACATGGGACGAGCTTATACCAGAGATAACACTCGCATTAAACACAAGCGTATGCGAATCGACAGGGTATAGTCCAGCATATGTAGTACAAGGCAGAGAACCAAGGATTCCCAATAGCCTTTACGACGAGCATACATTCGGTACAGGTGAGAGAGTAGCTAATCCAGCCGAGAAATCAATGAAGATGAAGGAGATATTCGAGATGGTACGACGGAAGCAAGAGCGAGCATCAGCGGAGCAAGCAAAGCATTATAATTTAAGAAGAAGGCAATGGCGACCGGCTATAGGCGACCTAGTGCTGGTAAAGGAGCATCAGCTGTCAAAAGCGGTGGATAACTTTGCAGCCAAACTAGCGCCCAGGTACAGTGGACCCCATCGGATAACGAACTTTGTATCACCAGTGATCGTAGAGCTAGACAAAGTTTTCAGAGGAAGGAGGAGGACAGCCCACTTAAGTGAGCTGAAAGCATACCACGCAACAGACGCCGCCGACAACAATGAATCCATAAAGCAAAGGAATGAACAGGGTAACAAGAAGAACGCTAGTGAAGATCAAATCCCGTCAACATCGTCCAATCGAACAACAAACAATATCCCCGAGGTACAACAACAGAGAGAGAACAGCGAGGTAGCCATCTGTGGTACGCTCACACGAGTCAGCGAAGAGGCCGAGAGACAACACGAAGAGGACCAAAGTCCGAGCCAACAACTGATAGTATATAAAGACGCTCAAGTGCAAAACAATACGGAGAATCAGGCACGAACATTTCCAGAAAATCAGGTACAGGTCGCTCGAGGAACCCAAGTACAGATCGCCAAAGGACCGATACCTGTAGCAAGATTACACCTAGGAAGACAGTTTGCTATAGCAGCCCTAAATGAACACACACCCAGAGACAGCTCCGTAATAACGGATTATTACGTGAGATTCTACTGCAACTCGAATCAAATCGGTAGTAACGTACACGCCCAACCGCAACAGTATCAAATCATACACGAAGAAATTTCATTTCAAGGAGTACCCGGACTTCGAATCAACCACTAAAGCCCGGTAAGCTCTAACCACAACTACATAATCACATAAATGCACTCCTTACTAGGCTTATTACATACCACGTTTTTACGCAAAAAAAAAAAGAAAAGGAAAAAATCCACCATATACGGTGGGAACACCCTAAGGAAAATCCACCAGTTTTTCATTTAAAATACAGGCTGGCATCCTACATACCACCAACTGGAAGGGCAGCGCCGAGCAACAACATAGCAACATCCTGATGAAAGTTACAATAACTAATTTGGTAAGAAGGATTGGGTGATACCCGCTGCCAGGAAAAGTACCGTCTAGCGCGTCAGAAGAAAACATATATAAGCCCGGCCGCGGCAGTCCAAACCTCAAAGTATCGTAAAGCGAGTAATAATGGACACACATAAGTATTCCGAAAAACAAAGTGAAGGGTGCGAGTGGGCCCCATTGAAGATGCGGCTGCGACGAACGGCACCGGCTGCCACGTACGAAGAGGAAAGCAACGACGACAGTACCGAAGAGTATAGGTCCGAACCCGAGGAGTGGGCCGTCGTTCGGGACCCTACACCAATCCCCATCTCCTCAGAGAGCGAGGACGAAGATGTCAACGAGCCACCACCAAAGCAGCAGGGTGAGCTCTCGATACGCCAGAACGATGAGGAGGTACAGGGCCGGGGGTTCGTCGAGTACAAGCGGCACGTCACCCTCCGAATGCGGATATACGACCCCAACACAAGGATGGAACCCCCGACCAAGGTGAGGATCGCGGAGGCGATAGGCGAAGCACCGAACCAAGACGACAGGAAAATATTAAGCCGTAAGGCCAACGGGGTCAACGGCAGCCCCACTGACAACAACGAGGACGATAACAAAGGATTTAGCCGTACGGCCAGCGGGGTCGACGGCAGCCCCGAAGACAGAGATAGCGACGCATTGAGCATAATGGCCAGCGAGGCTGACGAAAACCACGACGACGCAGGCAGTATCGCAAGGGAGATAAGGCGCTGGCTGAACGAAGCCCAGACCAACCCACCGACATGCTGGGACAACCAATCCGGCATTGACCCACTACCCCAGGAACTCGTAGAGGAAATACAAAGGCACCTGGACCAACCAGAGCGACGTACCCGACAATCCTTCCGACGCAGTGTGGGCAAGCATTGCTTCCGCGTACGGATCACACGCACCGGCACGGTGACCGTAAGCTTCGCTGCGGTAGGTGAGGGGGGAGTGTGAGGACCCCAAAACCGAGGGTTTTGTACCCTCACAACATATACCTATTTTTCATTTTCATGTTATACAAGAATTGAATTTAACTCTGAATTTAACATTTATACATTTTTATTACATGAATTATGCCTTTATGAATTACACGTCAAAACAAATACATGCGGTCGCATATTGAATTATTATTTACTAAATTGAAGGATAAACCAGACTTGCGCACTTTTGCACGCAATCACAATATTTACATTTTTCGCCCACATAAGTTTCAAATATAGGTCACCCTATCATACACTAAAACATTTGGAAGGAAAATGGAAATGCACAAAAACATAAAATTATGCCGGTCAACCAACCCTTTGCGCATCCAATGCACTCAGCCACAAATACAACATACATAACAATTTAGATAAACAAAGATCAGCAGTAAAAGTCGCCAAACTAAGCGCTGCTACTAATTGGGACTTTTCTCTACATACTTACGTACAAGCATACGACACACCAACGCACGCCCTAAGCAGAAGCCGAAAGCATCAAACGAGGCCAACGCACCATCAAAACCAAGTGACAGCGAACATACGCATAAACACAAATGATCGAATTCGGTAGGTAAAGCAAAGACTGGAAAACACGGCAGGCATACAACAAGCGTACGTACGAGATTTGGCACATTGTTCGCTATGTATATTAGGGCTCCCTAAAATTGGGATATGAAATGCCGGGATAGCGAATCGCCATACATGATCGAAAATATGCATATATGTATATATACCGATGTACCACCATATGTATGATAATGGAAACAGGGAAAACGCATGTTAGCATGTAAGCGTATGTATGTACCAGTAGAATACAGCGAAAGTAGCGTTAAACTAGAATTCGATTTTTGCATTTCCAACTTTTATAATTGTTATTGTAAAATTACTGACTGCCTGCGTGCAGTCCTACATAATTTTATAACTGAGGAATTATTACAATGAATTGTTTTTAGGAAATAACTGTCCACCGGCGTACAAAATCGTATATAAGGGCGGCAAATTAGCTTGTAAGATCAGAAGCTAGGATATAGGCATACGAGTCAGTGGGCTTCTACCACTGACCAACACGACCTGAAGGTTTCTACTTCATTTCGTGAATTATTTTATATTCAGTAGGAGGTTTCTACTCCAACTGACGGAGAGCTAGCAGAGGGGTTCTACCTCAGCTACTCTTATTTAGACAGGGACAAAGAATAGGAGTAGCTCTTAAGGATATCGATCCTTTTTTTTAAATAAACTTTATAACGTTTTCAGAACTCCTTCGTCTATTTATTTTCATCGGAATAGGTTCCCCCACCAAATATAGGAACCCTGGACGGACTGGGCATACCTCAGCAGGAATTAGTCCGTCACAATATATGTAATACCACGAACAGTATACCTGCCAAGATTTCAAGGGATTTTAATTTCGCCCTGCAGAATTTTTTCATTTTCTTCTACTTAATATGGTAGGTGTCACACCCATTTTACAAAGTTTTTTTCTAAAGTTATATTTTGCGTCAATAAACCAATCCAATTACCATGTTTCATCCCTTTTTTCGTATTTGGTATAGAATTATGGCATTTTTTTAATTTTTCGTAATTTTCGATATCAAAAAAGTGGGCGTGGTCATAGTCGGATTTCGGCCATTTTTTATACCAATACAAAGTGAGTTCAGATAAGTTAGTGAACTTAGTTTAGTAAAGATATATCGATTTTCGCTCAAGTTATCGTGTTAACGGCCGAGCGGAAGGAGAGGCAGTCGACTGTGTCTAAAGACTGGGCGTGGCTTCAACCGATTTCGTCCTTTTTCACAGAAAACAGTTATCGTCCTAGACAGTTATCGCCCGTACTAAATTTCATAAGGATTGGTAAATTTTTGTTCGACTTATTGCAGTAAAAATATCGTAGATAAATTAAATGAAAAAGGGCGGAGCCACGCCCATTTTGAAATTTTCTTTTAATTTTGTATTTTGTTGCACCATATCATTACTGCAGTTGAATGTTGACATAAATCTTGATTAACTCTTTAACTAGTTTATTAAATTTTTTGTTAAAATTCGACTTAAAAAAAAATTTTTTTTTAAGTGGGAGTGGTCGTTTTCCGATATTGCTAATTTGTATTAAGCATAACTATAGTAATAGGAGTAACGTTCCTGCCAAATGTCATCATGATATCTTCAACGACTGCCAAATTACAGCTTGCAAAACTTTTAAATTACCTTCTTTTAAAAGTGGGCGGTGCCACGCCCTTTGTCCAAAACTTTACTAACTTTCTATTCTGCGTCATAAGTTCAACTCACCTACCAAGTTTCATCGCTTTATCCGTCTTTGGTAATGAATTATCGCACTTCTTCGGTTTTTCGAAATTTTCGATATCGAAAAAGTGGGCGTGGTTTTAGTCCGATATCGTTCATTTTAAATAGCGGTCTGGGATGAGTGCCCAGAAAACTACACACCAAATTTCATCAAGATACCTCAAAATTTACTCAAGTTATCGTGTTAACGGACGGACGGACGGACGGACATGGCTTAATCAAATTTTTTTCGACACTGATGATTTTGATATATGGAAGTCTATATCTATCTCGATTCCTTTATACCTGTACAACCAACCGTTATCCAATCAAAGTTAGTATACTCTGTGAGCTCTTCTCAACTGAGTATAAAAATACCAAGACGTGTCAAGTTGATGAAATTTAAAGAGAAGAGAAAGGATTCAAAATAAGAAGAAAATGCAGAAGAAGTTTATATTTGAAGAAAACAAGGAAATATAAATTGAAGAAGAATTTAAAAGAAGCAAACAAATACTAATTTAATGTTGAAGAGTTGCGAAGAAATCAGAAGAAAATAAGACGAATTTGATGTATATTTGAACAAGAGGGATATTGAAGATTTAGAGAGTTGATGTGATGTGAAGGCTAAGCAGAAGGGAGAAGAGAAGACGAGGGCAGATCCAAGGTTGGTCGACATTATAAGAAGTTAATGGTGCTGAATATTTAAGAAGAAAACATTGAAATGTGAGGACGACAGGAAGTGAAAACAAGGGATATATAAGATGCACCGAAATTTGGTATAGGTAAAATACAAAAACAAATACATATAGGGGGTAAAGTATATCAACCGTTCCACTTAAAAAGCTTCATCGCTTCGATTTGAATGAAATTTGGTGAAATGGCTGTTCTATATAGTAGTGTTAATTTCACTTAAGTTCGCTCCTAAATTTTGGATTGTTACGGAGATATAAGCTTCTGAATTCTCAATTTTTTTTGTGGAAGCCTTTTTTCTATAAAACATAAGTCGTGTAATTGGCTTTCTAAGAAGAAATGAATAAAACGGTTTCGAAAGTATTTTTTCAATTCTTTTCGAATATAAATATAATCGAATATAAATATAGAAAAATTTTAGTAAAAATTTTATTAAAAAAATTTTTTTTCAAAGAGGGGCATTTTTAATTTTTAAATAAAAGCTTGATATTTTTCCTTTAAAATGATACCTATTTTATTTTGGCACGTGAAAATTTCTTTAATACATTTTTATTTTAAACATATAGAGTTCCAGCTAAAATTCACCCATAAATTTTATAATTTTTATTTTTTATTTATTTTTTTTTCTAGTTTGAACATTTTACGTATTTTTATTTCTATTTTTAAATAAAAGCTTGATATTTTTCCTTTAAAACGATACCTATCTTGTTATGCTGCCCGAAAATTTCTTTGATACATTTTTTTTTAACATAGAGGTACAGATAAATGTATCAATTTTTTTGCACGCTTTAACTAGTTTTTTTTATTTTAAAAGGAAAGCTTTCTCATTATTTCATTGTACAAAATAGTAATAAATTGTAATAAAAATAAAGTTTTGTACAAATAAATAAATATAACTCACATGTTCACTAAGTATTAAGCAAAATATAATACCACAATGAAAAAACTGTAAGAACATAAAAAGCAGGCATACCTAATTTTTTACTTTCGTAAAATGAGTCTTGACCTTTACCGAAAGAAATTCAAGGGTTTAAAACTCATACGTATTGAGACCTTATACTGTTTCACATAAAAGTATGGCAATTTTATCAGATAGTCTGAAGCATGACACAGTAGCTGTATATGCTTCCAACAACTACTGATGAAGTATCTAACTAACAACTTCAAAGTTACAAGAATTATATACTTTACTGACGGGGCAGCACAACATTTTAAAAACAAGTATAACTTTCAAAATCTTGTACATCACGAGGAAGATTCAAATTCTTAATTGCGATTCTTTTTATCAGTGGGCCAAAGGAAACTTACTTCAAACAGAGATTTTGTTCAGTTCTAAGGAGAGTGATGCAACAACAGGCAACAAATTAAAAGATTGTTTTCATTCAGCTGAACCAATACCTGGAACACAAAAATTTCATTCATACTAGCAGCCAAGAATTTCCCAAAAAAAAAAAAACATTAGTATGTACAACTCTACTATATTGACTTTGAACTGATTTGATTTTAATGCCAGTATGTATAATTTTAGATTCAATTTATTCACTAAACTAGCATAGTCTGTAAGTACAAACTGTAGAATGAAATAAATAAAATGGTTTTATACACAGAATAATATACAGGTGTTCAAATGATTATAAAATTAATATAATAGCATTATGTGGGTGAATTTTTATCTGTACCTCTATGTTAAAAAAAAAATGTATCAAAGAAATTTTTGGGCAGCATAACAAAATAGGTATCGTTTTAAAGGAAAAATATCAAGCCTTTATTTAAAAATAGAAATAAAAATTCATAAAATGTTCAAACTTGAAAAAAATAAAAAATAACAAGTAAGGAAGGTTAAGTTCGGGTGTAACCGAACATTACATACTCAGTTGAGAGCTATGGTGACAACATAAGGGAAAATAACCATGTAGGAAAATGAACCGAGGGTAACCCTGCAATGTGTTTGTATGACATGTGTATCAAATGAAAGGTGTTAAGGAGTATTTTAAAAGGGATTAATCCTTAGTTCCATAGGTGGACGCCGTTTCGAGATATCGCCATAAAGGGGACCAGGGGTGACCCTAGAATTTGTTTGTACAATATGGGTATCAAAAAAAGGTTTTAATGAGTATTTTAAAAGGGAGTGATCCTTAGTTCCATAGGTGGACGCCGTTTCGAGATATCGCCATAAAGGTGGACCAGGGGTGACCCCAGAAGTTGTTTGTACGATATGGGTATCAAATTAAAGGTATTAATGAGTATTTTAAAAGGGAGTGGGCCTTAGTTCTATAGGTGGATGCCTTTTCGAGGTATCGCAATAAAGGTGGACCAGGGGTGACTCTAGACTTTGTTTGTACGATATGGGTATCCAATGAAAGCTGTTAATGAGTATTTTAAAAGGGCGTGGGACTTAGTTCTATAGGTGGACGCCTTTTCGAGATATCGCCATATAGGTGGACCAGGGGTGACTCTAGAATCTGTTTGTACGATATTGGTATCAAATTAAAGGTATTAATGGGAGTTTTAAAATGGAGTGGTGGTAGTTGTATATATGAAGGAGTTTTCCAGATATCGACCAAAATGTGGACCAGGGTGACCCAGAACATTATCTGTTGGATACCGCTAATTTATTTATATATGTAATACCTGCCAAGATTTCAAGGGTTTTTTATTTCGCCCTGCAGAACTTTTTCATTTTCTCCTATTTAATATGGTAGGTGTCACAACCATTTTACAATGTTTTTTCTAAAGTTATATTTCGCGTGAATAAACCAATCCAATTACCTTACCATGTTTCATCCCTTTTTTCGTATTTGGTATAGAATTATGGCATTTTTTTCATTTTTCGTAATTTTCGATATCGAAAAATTGGGCGTGGTCATAGTCGGATTTCGTTCATTTTTTATACCAAGATAAAGTGAGTTCAGATAAGTACGTGAACTAAGTTCAGTAAAAATATGTCGATTTTTGCTCAATTTATCGTGTTAACGGCCATGCGGAAGGACAGACGGACGACTGTGTATAAAAATTGGGCGTGGCTTCAACTGATTTCGCCCATTTCACAGAAAACAGTTAGCGTCATAAAATCTATGCCCCTACCAAATTTCAAAATTTTTGTTCGACTTATGGAATTAAAAGTATCCTAGACAAATTAAATGAAAAAGGGCGGAGCCACGCCCATTTTGAAATTTTCTTTTATTTTTGTATTTTTTTGCACCATATCATTACTGGAGTTCAATGTTGACATAATTTATTTATATACTGTAAAGATATTAAATTTTTTGTTAAAATTTTACTTTAAAAGTTTTTTTTTTTAGTGGGCGTGGTCCTTCTCCGATTTTGCTAATTTTTATTAAGCGTACATATAGTAATAGGAGTAATAGTCCTGCCAAACTTCATAATGATATCTTCAACGACTGCCAAATTACAGCTTGCAAAATTTTAAATTACCTTCTTTTAAAAGTGGGCGGTGCCACGCCCATTGTCCAAAATTTTACTAATTTTCTATTCTGCGTCATAAGTTCAAATCACCTACCAAGTTTCATCGCTTTATCTGTCTTTGCTAATGAATTATCGCACTTTTTATGTTTTTCGAAATTTTCGATATCGAAAAAGTGGGCGTGGTTATAGTCCGATATCGTTCATTTTAAATAGCGATCTGAGATGAGTGCTCAGGAACCCGCATACCAAATTTCATCAAGATAAAGATACCTCAAAATTTACTAAAGTTATCGTGTTAACGGACGGACGGACATGGCTCAATCAAATTTTGTTTTCCATCCTGATGATTTTGATATATGGTAGTCTATATCTATCTCGATTCCTTTATACCTGTACAATCAACCGTTATTCAATCAAACTTAATATACTCTGTGAGCTCTGCTTAACTGAGTATAAAAATTATAAAATTTATGGGTGAATTTTAGCTGGAACTCTATATGTTTAAAATAAAAATGTATTGAAGAAATTTTCGCGTGCCCAAATAAAGTAGGCATCATTTTAAAGCAAAAATATCAAGCTTTTATTTAAAAATAAAAATAAAAATATGGAAAATGCTCCTCTTTGAAAAAAAAAAAAAACAAAAAAATTTTAATAAAATTTTTACTAAAGTTTTTCTAAAAAAATTTGTTTTTATTTATATTCGAAAAGAATGGAAAAAATACTTTAGAAACCGTATTATTCATTTCTTCTTAGAAAGCCAATTACACGACTTATTATATATAGAAAAAAGGCTTCCACAAAAAAAATTGAGAATTCAGACGCTTATATCTCCATAACCATCCAAAATTTAGGAGCGAACTTAAGTGAAATTAACACTATCCAAATATTCTACTGCGCGATATTCGGCATAATAGATTATTTATCGAAATAATTCATAAAACGAATTATGCTATTAATGTACCTATAACTAGGACTATACATCTAGCAAATCGATTCAGCAGTGTTATTAATTTTAATAACAGCTTACATAAGTTTAAGCTTGAATTCTTTTCTATTTTTAACTAGTCTGTAAGAAAGCATGTAGATATCGACATGTAAGAACTGAAGTGGATTATGATCAGCGCAAAGCATTTATCATTCACCAAAGGCATGTCTCAATTAGGTGAACCCAATTTCAAGAGGTTGTGTTCGCAAGCCTCTCAAGGGTTGACTTAGCACATTTTTTTTAACAACTGACGACTTAGCACATGTACACATCATTTCCAAAGCACGTATAAATGAAAAATAAAAACATTTTTTTTTGCGATCGATGTATTTTGAATTCAGTTTTAAAATTGCATTAAAATACAATTTTTCAAAAAAAGTGACTTAGCACTTTTCACATTAAGCTAGCGATATAGATTTACATTGCTTAACATATATAGAATACATACAAAATTTGTTTTTAAAGATGGACTTAAATCAAATAATAACTCTGACAGTAAATTTGCTTAGGGAAAAGTTGAGAGAATTTAATTTTTCTACATCAGGCCAAAAACCAGAATTACAGGACAGACTAATCCAGCATTACGGATTATCAAGAAGTGATCCAATAGATGATGAGTCGAATCAATCAGTATATGATAACGTGCAAGAAAATAACGTCCTGCAGTCTTCTCCGATCCTGGTACGACAACAGCATTTTACATTGAAAGATATGAGTGATTGTATTAATCCGTTTAATGGCGAGGAGTCTTTAGATGTTAGGTTTTGGGTAAATGAGTTCGAGCTAAATGCCGATATTGTAAATTGGAATGATTTACAAAGATTTGTTTATGGAAAGCAGCCTATGTGTGGAGCAGCCAAGCTTTGCGTCAGAAGTAAAAATAGAATTTTTAACTGGGACAGTTTAAAAGAGGCATTAGTATCGGAATTTGGTTCGAAAATTTGCTCGTCAGATGTTCATAAATTATTAAAAAATAGGCGCAAACATGCTAATGAAAACTTTCGGGAATATTTATATAGTCTTATGGAGATAGGTAAACAGATAAATTTAGATGAGGCAAGTTCATAGACTACTTTATTGGGGGTATTCCTGACTCTAGATTTAATAAGTCTATGTTGTACCAAGCAAAGAATATCGAAGATTTAAAAGAGGAATTGAAAGTGTATGAGAAGATACGCAAAGCATATTCAGCGCCGGTCAAGGTAGCGTCAAATGTACCAATGGGAGAGACTAAATTAGGTATGGGAGGATCGAAAGAGGACACGTCAAAGAGGTGTTTTAAAATAGAATTTTTAACTGGGACAGTTTAAAAGAGGCATTAGTATCGGAATTTGGTTCGAAAATTTGCTCGTCAGATGTTCATAAATTATTAAAGAATAGGCGCAAACATGCTAATGAAAACTTTCGGGAATATTTATATAGTCTTATGGAGATAGGTAAACAGATAAATTTAGATGAGGCAAGTTCATAGACTACTTTATTGGGGGTATTCGTGACTCTAGATTTAATAAGTCTATGTTGTACCAAGCAAAGACTATCGAAGATTTAAAAGAGGAATTGAAAGTGTATGAGAAGATACGCAAAGCATATTCAGCGCCGGTCAAGGTAGCGTCAAATGTACCAATGGGAGAGACTAAATTAGGTATGGTAGGATCGAAAGAGGACACGTCAAAGAGGTGTTTTAAGTGTGGAGATAAATCTCACATGACAGCGCAGTGTCCACAAAAGCAATTTGAGTGTTTCAAATGCAACGAAATGGGTCATCGTTCATTTGAGTGTAAGGGTAAATCCAAGGGATCTAAAGAAAAAGAAGGAACCGATCACAGTTAACACTTTGAGTGTAGTCAGAGAACATGATATTCAATTCGCAGAGATAAGGAAAAGCAATTTTGAGGGATGTCGATATTATTTTAACTGAAGAGGAAGTTGTTTTCAAAAGTAAGGATTCGCTAGATAAATATAAAAATGTGGTGCTAAGTGAATCTGATGCTGATCTAAAGCCTAAAAGTTTGATAAAAGAGTTCGATGTAATGAACTTGAATGAATTAAAAGAAGTTTAGACACTAGATGTGGATCATTTAAACAAGAGTTTAGCCAGAGAGGTAACTAGTTTAGTTAATGAATATGCACCAATGGGTAATTGCGAATCGCCTATAAAAATGCAAATTTTTTTGTGAAATGAAGTACCAGTTTATCAACGTCCGAGGAGGATGTCATATGAAGAGCGTCGCTTCGTTGATAATCAAATAAAAGAGTGGTTAAGGGATGGAATAATTGTTCCTAGCAATTCCAACTACGCCTCCCCAATTGTGGTTGTTTCAAAGAAAGATGGGGAAAGCGCTTATGTTGTGATTACAGGCAATTAAATAAAAAAATAGTAAAGGATAACTTTCCGATGGTTGTTATGGATGATGTTTGAGATAAATTGCAAGGTGTTTTAGTTTTCGCAACCCTAGACTTGACAAATGGGTTTTTCCACGTTTCAGTACAACCAGAATCTAGGAAGTATACTGCAGTTGTAACTAGCTATGATCAATACGAGTTTTGTGTGGTACCATTTGGTATTTCGAATTCCCCAGCTGTTTTCTGTAGATATACAAATGTGGTATTTCGGACGCTAATCCATGAAGGCATACTGATAACGTATATGGATGAATTGATAAGCCCGACAAAAGACGAAAATGAAAGTATTGATAAGTTAAAGAATGTTTTGAAGGTTAGTTCTGAATATGGATTGAAGATTAGGTGGAAGAAATGTCAATTCCTAAAACGCAAAGTAGAATTTTTAGGATATATTATAGAAAATGGTACCGTAAAAATTTCAGAAGAAAAAACCAAAGCTGTCCAGAATTTTCCAATTCCAACGGGCAAGAAGTGTTTACAGAGATATTTAGGGCTAACTTCCTACTTCAGAGGGTTTATAGAAAATTTTGCTATAATTGCCAGACGTTTATCAGACTTGTTAAGGAAAGATGTTGTTTTCAAATTAGGAGATAAGGAAATATTAGCGTTTCAGGAACTGAAAGCTCATTTAAAAAAGTCGCCAGTGTTACAATTATTTTCACAAAGTGCGGCAACTAAAGTCCATACTGATGTCAGTAAGTACGGATATGGAGCTATTCTGCTGCAGAAGGATCCGGATGATCAACATTTACATCCGGTAAAATATATGAGTCGGAAAACAAAACCGATAGAGGAGAATCACCCGTCATATGAGCTTGAAGTATTGGCTATAATTGAAGCTTTAAAGAAGTGGAGAATATATCTATTAGGTTTAAATTTAAAATTAAAACGGACTGTAATGCATTTACAATGACTATTAAGAGCAAGAAAGTTCCCCCTAAGGTTGCGAGATGGTCTTTGTTTCTGCAAGATTTCAATTATGAAATTGAACACAGACCGGGAACTCGAATGAAGCATGTTGACGCGTTAAGTAGGGTATATTTTTTAATGTTGGAGGACTCGCTAAAGCACCGACTTAAGCACGCACAATTAAAAGACGAATGGACAAAAGCAGTTCGCAAAATTTTAGAAAAAGACGTGTATGAGGACTTTTATGTAAAACATGATATCCTCATTACAAAAAGAGTTAGAGATATGGAAGAAGAGGTCATAAAAATGGCACATATGCAAGGGCATTTCTCGAACAGGAAACCCCAAGTTGGTGCTAAAGTAGGGCAGGTGGTGCGAGGTTGCATTAAATGTATAGTAAATGAAGCAAAGTTAGGAAGGAAAGAAGGATTTTTGAATACTATTAATAAGGAAGATAAAGCGTTAGGGTCGTATCACGTTGACCATGTAGGATCACTAGAAACGACGAGCAAATTGTATAATTATATATTTGTGGTTGTAGACATATTCAGCGAGTTTGTGTGGCTGTACACCACAAAGAATACTGGAGTTGACGCAGTAGTTGACAGACTTCAGAAAAAAGCAGCGATATTTGGTAACCCAAAACGTATTATTTCCGACAGAGGAGCTACTTTTACTTCAAATTTGTTTAAAGAGTATTGTGAGGGTGAAAACATTCAGAATTTAATAATTACCACCGGAGTACCGCGTGAAAATGGACAAGTGGAGAGAATGCATAGGATAGTAGTTCCTATGTTATCGAAGCTGTGCACAGAGACACCAAGCAGTTGGTACAAGCACATAGATATATTACAACAATTTATAAATAATTCACCTCCACGAAGCACAAGGCATGCTCCATTTAAGATTCTAACGGGACTTGATATCCGTATGGAAGATGCAGCTTTAGATGAGTTAAATGGAGTTCAACAATTAGTTCGTAATGAAGCTATAGAAAATATTTCTCGTATTCAGCAGGAAAACCGTAGATCATACAATTTACGTAGAAAACAAGAAACGAGTTATGAAATTAATGATTTGGTAGCTATAAAAAGAACCCAGTTTGGAAGTGGACTAAAATTAAAGCCGAAATTCCTAGGGCCGTATAAAAAATTAAAAAGCTTGACCATGGTAGATATGAAGTCGAAAAGGTAGGAAATCACGGGGGACAGGGGAAGACATGTACTGTGGCGGAATATATGAAAAAGTGGACTAACTCGTTCGGGGTCGAACGAAATCAGGATGGCCGAATGTAGTGCTGGATGTAGACTGACGGACTTTTCACTTGTACTATTAACAATTTTACTGAGCAGGTATAGAATATAACAATCTTAGATTTTGAACTTACGTTTTATTTGAATAGAGAAAAAGTAGTACGATTCAGGCAGCTTATAAAATAAGATCGTTTTACATATTCATACAGAACACCAAATTTTGAAAACCGAATTATAATCGAAATATTTAAATGAATTAATGTTAATTTAATATTGTTAAATAAAGTGAATTAAAAGATTCTAAAACTTCATATTTGGATAAATATTCATACATATATGTCTCCGCCCAGAATTAGATCGACTGGCTCATTGGCAAAGAATCTTTTGTCAGCCAGTACTAAGTCAGGGTATGCTTGCCTAGTCATTGCGTTTATTTGACAAGTTGGAAGATTCCCTGTTAATTGTGGTAAAACCAGCATGATCGTATTGATCTCGATTAGTGGGTCTGTTGGTGACCGCAGTTGTATGTTTCACGCTTCTTTTACTTGTGCAGACATTGTATTATTGATGCCCGAAACTTGGGCATGCAGGTGTCTGCGTGGCAGATTAATTCTGCGCTTGAGTTTCTCGGTAATTAATGAACATTCAGATCCCGAGTCTATTAGGGCTCTAGCTGAATAGTAATACCCCATTTACTTGTATTAGCAAAACATGACTTCACATTATTAATCGAACTGTTTTCTTTTTCAGCATTGCGACGCGCTTGATGCTCCGATCGTATCTACCGAATTTGTGGTTTTGGCATGATTCGGAATGTGAAGCAGCTTATTGTGTCTTAAATGACATGTGGCACAGTTCATTTGACTGGTGCACTTTGTGACAGTATGTCCAGCCGATAGGCAGTTTAAGCATCCTCGAATGCTTTTAATGTGCTCAAACCGTTTATTTGGCGTTAAGCGAAGAAATTTTTCGCATTTTGCGATTCGATGTGCAGAACTTTTGCACATCTTGCACGTAGGTTTGGCTACACTAGCCTGATACGATCCCAGCCGTTTCGACGATGTATCTGCAAAGGAACGAGAAGCTTGAGGCTTAGAGGGTTTTGAGCCTGTATCCCCTCTTATATATAAGACGGTTTCCAACGTTTGGAATTGCTGGATAAGAATTAATCCATGTCTGCCCATTTGAAAATCTCTGTTTTATTTTCTATGGTTTATTCCCATAGACCCCGTGTGGTCTCTGGCAGTTTTGTGAAGCACAAATACGTTAAAATTGCATCCCAGTTTGATATGTCAATCTTGTGACATTGAAGCGCTGAGATGCAATTGTTTATTTCCCGCTGCAGTTTCTTAATGGAACTACCGCATTCTCTCTCAACTGCTTTTAAACTTAAAAGGATTTTTAATTGGGCATTTACCAAGATACATTTGTTCTCGTATCGGTCACATAAATTTTTCCACGCTGTTTCGAAACCGTCTGTCCTTAAGGAGCACCGTTTCATTATTTCTTTGGCCTCCCCTTGGGCTTTTTGCCTTAAATAGTATAGTTTTTGTACTGCATGGAGTTTACTATTATTAATATATATGGCAGTGAACATGTCCCTAGAGGACGGCCATGGAATATAGTCTCCTTTGAAAATATCCCTATCACACGTTGGCAGGCGCACATGATATTCAATATTATCTGAGACTCCTATTTTCTTCTCTTTTTTCAAAATCTTCCAAAAGCTCAGCTATTGCTGCCTGACACTTTAGGAAGCTGAAATAGCACATTTTATGCTTGTTTTTAATAGCCGATAGGTCCTTTAACTTAAGCTCTGATGAACCTACGAGCTTTCCGTATGTCATCTTCGTAGTTTCCCACAGAGTTTTTAATTCATCCCTTTGGTATATTAGGGAGTGTTTACTGTGTTGTGAAGGTGACATATCGTTGAAGTAATTTTCATACTCCGCCACTGCATCTGCTTGGCATGTATAGGTCTCCATTGTGGATACAAATGAAAACCGAAAAATTTATAAAAAAATTAAGAAGAAATTGCCTTTGCAGAGAGTAATGAGTGAAAATATCTTAAATTCAAGGATTTTGTTCGAGAGAAGCTTGCGAGAAGGCTAGTAGTTTAAAGGAATATACAATTGCGTGGTGGTGAGATTGATTTCTCGTGGAAGTGGCCTCGAAGCTTGCGAGAAGGCTAGTAGTTTAAAGGAATGTACAATTGCGTGGTGGCAACGGCGCGCACCCACATAATTGTTAAAAGAATGTGCTACTGCAGATGTGCTAATGAATTGTATAAGCCAATACGTAATGGCTAGTGAAAAGTGGTGTTAGTTTTTTTCGAAATATGAATTTTTGAATATTAATCTTTTTTTCGCCATATGTTGATGCAATACATATCAGCATACAAGGCGATCAATGCCAAATGCTTAAAATTAATTCAAATATCATATTTATTATTGAACACATTGATTTGCTGTTATTTTTCAGAATTACAGTGATTTTGTAGCTGGACATGGCAAAGGCTCTTGTATTTTGCCATATTCTGAAAAATAACAACAAATGAATGTTTTCAATAATAAATGTGATATTTTAATTAATTTTAAGCATTTGGCATTGATCGCCTTGTATGCTGGTATGTAATGCATCAATATATGGCGAAAAAAAGATTAATATTCAAAAATTCATATTTCGAAAACAACGAGCGTTGGCCAATGGATATTTACCCAAGTTGAAATATAAACTACTCACTCGATATAGAAAAAGTTTAAACAAAAAACAATAACCGTTTTTTGAAATATTAATTTTTGAAAAAAAAGTCATACATTTTTACTAAATACTAAAAAAATAATTTTTTTTTAACTATATGCAATTGTTTATAAATTTATATAAAATTAAATGTAATAGCGAACATTTCTAAGAAAAAAGCATGAGAATCGGTTAATTTTTGACAAATTTATTGTATGCTGATATGCTTTGCGAAAAAAAAGATTAATATTCAAAAATTCATACTTCGAAAACAACGAGTTTTTGCTAAGTTGAAATATGAACTGTTCAATCAATATAGAAAAAGTTTAAACAACAAAAAAATAACCTTTCTTGAGAAATTAATTTTTGAAAAATTCATAAATTTTTACTAAATACTAAACAACATTTTTTTGTTAAACTATATGCTATTGTTTATAAGTTTATATAAAATTAAATGTAATAACGAACATTTCAAAGAAAAAATTATGAGAATCGGTTAATTTATGACAAAGTTATTGACAGTTGAAAAAATAGGTGAATAAAATACCGATTGCATTTTATGGAATTCAATTGCCGATAAATCCGAAAAAAAATTTTTTTGAGGCAAAAAAAAACTTGTGTTTCATTATTTTAACCAAAGAACAACATATTAAAATTTCATCGAAATCAAAAATCATGTGCTGCGCTGACCGGGTGTCTTGAAATGGAATGAGCCTATATCATCTGCATATAGCAGAAACCTTATGTTCAGTTCTTCTATTTGCAAACCACCCCTAAATACTCATGCAAGTCATTTAGATATAATGCAAATAGAAAAGAGGGGAGTAAACAGGCTTTGTTTGACACCAGAAGTTGTGTTAAAGCTATCGGACACTTCGTTTCCGTTCCAGACTACCAAATTTGTCGTCTCATTATACCTGCTCAATAAAATCTACGAATTTGCTTGAAACACCTATGCTTCTTAGTTTGTAAATAAGTAATTTTCTAGAGATTTTATCGAACGCCGCCTTAAGATCTATGAATACAACGTATACTTTCGCTTTTTCCTTAAATTTCAACTTTAGGATGGAGGCTAAATTGTAAAGGTTGTCTGTCGGCTGTGGAATAGTTTTTACGAAATCCTGCTTGATACTCTCTCATGATATTATTGTATTCAACCCAACACGACAGCCTTTCATTGAGCACACCCATCATTATTTTTGCATTTGTATTCATAAACGACACTCCCCTATAATTGGCCGCAGCCGAGCAGTCTCCCTTCTTGTATATTGGAAATATTATACTCGTGGTGGCCACCGTGGTGTGATGGTAGCGTGCTCCGCCTACCACTGCGTATGCCCTGGGTTCACACCCCGGGCAAAGCAACACCAAATTTTAGAAATAATGTTTTTCAATTAGAAGAAAATGTTTCTAAGCGGGGTCGCCCCTCGGCAGTGTTTGGCAAGCGCTCCGGGTGTATTTCTGCCATGAAAAGCTCTATTGAAAACTCATCTGCCTTGCAGATGCCGTTCGGAGTCGGCATAAAACATGTAGGTCCCGTCCGGCCAATTTGTAGGGAAAAATCAAGAGGAGCACGACGCAAATTGGAAGAGAAGCTCGGCCTTAGATCTCTTCGGAGGTTATCGAGCCTTACATTTATTTTTTTATTTTTTTTATACTCGTTGCAGAGTTTAAATCTGCCCTTCCTGAGTCATACAACTTATTGTATACCTTCGTAAGTTGCTCTAAAAATT